>NW_024070205.1:5055580-5420075 GCF_014754425.2 Oryx dammah | reverse complement strand
CGCTCACGCCCGGACAGCGGCGGCAGCCGCCGGGCCCGAATGCGGAGCCGCTGCGCAGCTCGCGCCTGCCGCGGGGCGCACCGGGCGCGGCGAGGCGGCCGTGCAGTCGCTGGCGGGGAGGGGGCGGCCGCTGGAGGTAAGAGCTGGGCTGCCGATCGGGTGGGAGCGGCACGGCGGCCAGGCCTGCGGCCAGTCTCCAGAGACCCGGGCAAGGCTGGGGGGCTCCTCTCCCAGCCCTGAGGGGGCGATGCTCCGGGCCTACCGCGATCGGGTCGCCCCCATCCCCGCTGCGGCGCCGGCCTCCCGCCGCAGCTGCCCTGACCGCGTGGGTGGGAGCAGACTGGGGCCGGCTTCTGCCCTGGCCGGCAACCCCCCACCCCGGGCTCTGGGGGCCCGGGGCCGGCAGGGCGGGGGAGGCAGATGATCAGCGCCCCCACCCACCCCGAGGCCTGGCCCGGGAGCCCCTGCCCACTCCTCACCTTCCGCTTCTGGGCTCCGCAGTGGGCGTGGTGCCCCCCTCTGCTGCAGAGGGGGGGCGCCTCGGAGTTGAGGAAGGCCGTGGGGGAGGAGAGCGCAGAGACAGGTGGTTGAGGGGGCGAGCGACGGTGCGGGAAGGCTTGTGATCTTAATGCGTATTTCTTTCTCGCCCCTTCTTCGCGGTGGGGTGGGGGGCGGAGGTGCGCGTGGAGGAGGAGGCGGGAAGGCCGGAGGCTTTAGGCTCGGGAGAGGCAGGCGCAGCCAGAGATGCCACCGGGCAAATGTCCCTGTTAGGTGCCCGCCGCCCCCCAAATTAATGAAGTGGGTGTGGCGGTGCAGGTAGAGGAGTTGGATGAAGACCTGGCCCAGAACTGCCCGGAACTGGCCGCGGCCGGTGGCCGGGCTCCCCGCTGCATGTCTGGCAGCCGCATGCACTGAGCGCTCTGCAGCGGCTGGGGGTGGGGGCGGCGGGTGGCCATGCCCTCTCATCCTCCTGGCAGCTTCAGCCACGGGGACAGCTCCCGAGATGGGGGCTGGGAGAAGGACGTGGGGGTGGGGGCGGTGTCCGGAGGGGAACGGCAGTCTCCAGGCCTGCAGACTAAGTTCCTAGGTGGTGGGTGGGCCAGGAGATGGTGGGAGGTGGGAGCTGTAGGGAAAGCAGGTAATGTCCTTAAGACCACCCCCCCCCCCTTCCAGCTTTGTCTGTAGCCATAGACCAGAATTTGGGATTCGCATTTGCCAAATATGCTTAATTTCTTTTTCTTTTTTCCTCTTTCCCTTTCGGTTTGTTTTGTTTTTTAGAGGAACGGCAAATGACAGAGCAGAGGGAAGGCTGGCCCAGCCAATCCCGGAGCCGCTGCAGCACCGGTTCCCCGCACACATTGTGGAGCAGGGACAGAGAGGAGGGGGCGGCTGGCCCCGCGCCTCCCCTGCCCGGGGGCCCCCCGGCCACTCCCCGGGGAGGAGGGCAGCTGGACAGAGGCTGCCTGGGGCCAGGGTGCAAGGGTGCAGCCGCACCTCCCTGCTGCCCGGCGTGGGAAGAAGAACGCGGAGCCAGGCAAGTCTCCCTCTGTGTCCTCTGAGGTGGAAGGAGCATGTAGAGACAGGGCTGTGGCGGCCAGCGCCCGGCCTTGCTCTGGCATCGGCGGCCAGAGGGCTGTGCCTCCAGCCCCTTGGGTCTGGTTCTGCTCTCGGCCCGTCCCTGGCACTTGACAGCTGCGGCGTCGCCTGCTGATTGGTGCCACCATGTTATATAACGCTTATATAATCTCCCGGGGCGAGCGCTGCGTCTCCGCTCTCGGGTCGCACAGCCGCTGTGTCCGCGTGGGAGTCCGCATCTGTGGAAGCTCGTGGGCGGACCGACACGGTCATGCTCACCCTGGCTCCCTCTGCTCGTCCCGGCTGTAGAAAGGGACCTGGGAGAGCTCACTCCAACCGTCTGGAACTGACCCAGAGGGGTTGGCCGGATGGCCTTCCTCCCATTCTTGTCCCTTCCATGGCCCCCTTGCCCCGTGGACCTTCTGATGGAGTGGGTTCCATTCTTGCGCTCTGAGGCCACTTTTTTGTTCTCAGGATCCCTTGGCATAGCAAATGGGTATGGTGAGATGACCCCCCAGAATGTTGCAGTGGAAGAATATACGGTACATAGGGTTGGATAAAGAGAGCAAGAAATTGAGGTTTTGAGCAAGAGTGACTAGAAGGATGGGATGATGGTGGCCTTCTAAGAAATCTGGAGCCGGCCTTAGGGCCAGAGGATGGTCAGGGAAGGGTGTTCAGGGAAGTGGATCAGACGGCAAAGATAAACATGGTGTTCTTTTACCGTACTCTCCACTGGGCTGTCCCTGGTTACCAGGGCAACAGAAGCAGTGATGAAAATCATGCCTTTCGTTCAGTGGAAAAATCTGGCTCGTCCTCCCGCCTCTTCCTTCTCTAATCGTGTGCAACCTATCCGAAGAGTGATGGCTCCAGGGATCCGAGACCCCAGTGTGTTCATATCAGGCCCCCTGCTTCCCCATTTTTGGTCATCTTTCCCTTTCCTGCGTTCCCCATCTCCCCCAGAGCTCAATAATTGGCAGTTGCGGAGGAGGTGGACTGGATGGAGGGGGGCAGGGCATGGACGTCATTGCAGGGCAGGGTGAGCAGAGCGCGTGGGCAGAGATGTGGATGCAGGAATGACTGGCACACGAGCAGGGTCAGGCGTTGATCAGCTGGATGGAGCTTGTGCCTGGGATGGTAGGAGCTGGGGGCGGGAGGGTGGGGGTGATGATGGAAGGCCTGGAGAGTGTGGTGGTCTGGGTGCCCAGTGGTGGTAGGAAATGGGAAGGCCCTGAGGTTTCTGGTGCGGCTGTGGCTCCCGAGGAAAGCTCGAACTCATTCATTCAGCGTTTTTTTTGGTGCCTCCCATGTGAGGTAAGGTTCTGGGAACTGGGAAGACACAGGTCAGTAGGATGGACCTTGAAGAGATCACGGTAGATGAGAGTGGGATACGTATACGGGGGAAGATCAGCTGGCGTGGTTACAGGCCTAGACTCTGGGGCTCCAGGCAGGAGACTGGCAATATTCCAGACTGGAAGTGATAGATTAAGGTGGAGCCTGCAAGAAAGTGGAGGAAGAGGTAGTTCGCAGAGCCCTCTTGGCTTGGGGACAGGACACGGGCAAGAGAAGATGCTGATATTTCGAGCCTTCGTAATTGACAGAAGTAGCAAAATCAAGGTTCAAACTTGCTTGGGGGAGTCATGTTTGATTTGCCTTTGGAAACACTGCCCAAGACAATGGCAGAGTGTCTGAGTAGAAATATTTATGGTCAGGCAAAGAAAATTGCGATGGAAATCCGTTCTGGGAAGAGATTTGGAGGAAACCGTATTATTACGAAGCTTTGAAGGTGTGAGGTTGCTGAGAAGGTGTGGAGAGAGAGATCCCAGGGCCTGGGACATGGGCCTCAGGCTGGGTGAGGCTCTGAGCCTGGCACTTATTACCAGGGCCCGCCCAGACTGCTGGACCAAATTTCTGCTAATGAACGCCCACGTCTCCTACCAAACCACACCCTTTTTTGAAGTTCAGGTTTCTGTTTGAGTTTTCTTCTCCCTGGTAACTATGTCCAGAAGGATATGTCCTGAAAAGATAGATATGAACGCTTACCTCTCCGAGCTCTCTCCTTGACCTTTGCTCTACCATCCGCTTATAAATTCCTGAGAGGCCCTGGCCTGTGCTACAGAGATGCGCCATATGCCTTCAGCCTCCACCGGCAAGGCTGTTCTTTCTGGCTCCTTTCCAGTCACCACTGCAGGAATAAGAGTGCTCAACAGAGGCCTTTGCCAGCAACGCGATCATGAGCACGTCACTTCCTTTTCCAGGCTAAGGCCTAGTCTAAGGGTCTAGTTTCTTCCAGCTCTGAAGACTTCAGATAGGACGCCCAGTTTTTTCCCTGCATTTGCCCAGGTTTCTGTTGAAGACCAGGCGTTTGAAACCAGCAGCCCAGATTTCTCTGGTGCCTTGTGGTAGGGGGCATGGGAGAAACGGAGCCCTGGTCCCTAGACCAGGCCCCCGTCTCCAGATTGGGCGGGAGCCCTGCAAGCAGCGGGTGGCCTGTGTTCTTCTTGGGAGCGTGGAAATACTAGAAGGGTAGTTTTTCCCCAGTGACCAGGAGTGGGCCAACTTTGGCCTGTGGGCTGATGCCTGCTTTTGTAAATAAAGTTTGATTGGCACACAGGCCCACTGTTTACGTCTCTGGGTGTTTTCATGCTGCGTTGGTACAGCCGAGTTGTCGCAACAAAGACTGTATGACCTGCAAGCCTAAGTCTTTACTGCCTTGCCCTGCAAGAAAAAAAAAAAAAAACATTCACCCCTGTCCTAGAATACCAGAAAAGTGCTTGGGTCACCACTGAGGGTGCTTGCAATGGTCAGATTCCTGGGGTTCTTGAAGACTGTGCCTTGGGCCTTCCTCGGTGATATCCCATGAGAGGATGGGGCAGCAGGTGAGGTGGTAGGTTCTTAGAGTCAACCCCAAGATAGTGCTCCCCGTGTCTGGGAAGCCCCTTCTGTGTGGATCCCTTTTCCTGAAGCCTTTCTGTCCCCAGCTCCCAGCATCCCCCAGCACAGACACTTCTTTGAGCCCAGAGGCCTGAATTCCTTGTCAGGGATGGCTTGGGGCCCTGGCGTGACAAGCTACCTCCCCTCTCATTTCTCACGCCCCTGCAGAGGAGAGTGGACCAACCGGTGTCTGGTGTGGAGGAGAGGCTCATAGGTTTTGACGAGTCCTGCGGCGTGTTTCTCTTGATACCTTTGCCTTGCCATTTCTGGCCTCACTGCGCCCTTTTTGCCGGAGGCCCTGGAGATGTGTCTGCAGAGAGGGTCTGCAGCCCAGCGGGGTCTGTCTGCCGGAGCCGGCCCCGCTGCCTGGGGTTGGTGGAGTGTGAGCCTAGGTGGCTCGAGGCTGGAATCCCAGCACTCGGGATTCTTGCTGCCAACCGTACTGGGTCCTCTCGGGTCCCGGTTTCCACCTTTTTTTGACTCAGTCCTCAAACTGGAGTCTCAGGGGAACTCCTAGAGAGGAACAGGATGAATTTCAAATTCTTCCTTTTACAAAACAGCAGCCGCAGGGCAGTCGGGTCGCTTCTTCTCAGGGCTGAGGTAGGAAGTGAGACATTGGTGGTGAGAGGAAACGGTGTGTGCAGAGCCCTATGCGCAGAGCCGTGCAGGAGCAGGGCAAGCGGGTGGTGACTGAGGTTTATTCCCATTGCAGCTGGAAGGGAGGAGGCTGGCCAGGGGAGGCGGGAGCCGACGACCCAGAATAGCAAAGAAGACAGAAGCTAAGCACACCCAGAGCTGCTTTTAGCCGGCAATGGTAAGCCTGGCTCTAGACGTCTTACTTCTCACCTCCTCTACACACATTTCCCCCAGAGGTCCCGGGGACGTTTTCTTCTCCTTGAAGAAAAAAGAGAAAAGGTGTTTATCAAAAATCCTCTCTAAATACCTTTCAGTCCAGGGTGACCCCACACTACACGGGTTTCCACAAATGTTCAGACAAGTGCACTGACTTGGAGGAACATTCATTTGCTACAGATTTATTAAGGATCTGTTCTGGGTTGGGCATTGTGTGAAGCTTGGTGGGGATACAGATATCTAGAGGATTCACGAAATAGTCTGGAAGGTATGTGGGCAGTTGAACCGATTTTAACAGGACCTGCCCCAGATCATTTGAAAAGACCCTGACGCTGGGAAAGATTGAAGGCGGGAAGAGGAGGGGACGACAGAGGATGAGATGGTTGGATGGCATCACTGACTCAATGGACATGAATTTGAGCAAACTCCGGGACTTGGTGATGGGCAGGGAAGCCTGGCGTGTTGCAGTCCAGGGGGTCGCCAAGAGTCAGACACGACTGAGTGACTGAACTGAAGTGCCCCGGATCGTAAGCTTTAGGCGAGCTCATCTGTGTCTGTTGCGTTCACTGCGGCAGCCCAGTGTGGGGCACTGCGCTCGGCACTTGGCAGGCACGCACACCCCTGAAACCGGCTGACCCATCCGTGCAGGCTCCCACGTCCCTGTAGCTGACTCACCCAGCCCTGGTCGGTGTCTGTCCTGGAAAGCAGGAGCGACCTGAGGAGGTAAGTGGAGCAACACGGGAGCTCACAGCAGCCCGTCTGACAAACCTGGGCAAAGATGGGCTCTTTAATAATAACTGGACAGACTGGTTATGTGCGTGCCATTAAGAAGAAAGGATGCAGACAGGTTGACCCTGTTGGGGAGGAGGGACTTTTGACCTTCGGACTGTGAGAAAGGAGGAGAACGACCTGGGACAAAGAGGTGGGTCACCATCCCCATGTGACTGGGTAAAGCCAGAGGGGCTAAGGAAGAAACAAAGAACCAGCTGGTGGCAGGGAAGGTAGGATGGAGCCAGGAGAGGAGAAACCCGAATGGGAGGGAGCCTGGAGGCATCGTGGGCCCAGGGCGGACACGGAGCTGAAGCAGGGGAAGATGCTGGCAGTGGCCATCCAATCTGCCCGGTGGGCCTCCTCCCAATGATATGATCATGACCAGATATGACCCAGAATACCACGTTTCTCTGCACTGGGCAGGCACAGGGAAAGTGACTGCAGGTTGACGTTATAGTTACTATGGAAGTTTTCATGTATCTGCAAAGGTAAAGAGCATAAGTGATCTCGGTGGCTGCCACTCAGTTTTATCTTGTAATCTACACACAGCACTGTCTGTTCCATTTGTACATTCATCAACCTTATCCCTTACTCCCCTTTTGGATGATTTTACAGCAGATCCAAGATATCATATTTCATCCATAAATACTCCATGATGAATCTTTTAAAAAGTATTATTTTAAAAAACATAACTCCCGTAGTATCACCCCCAGCAAAAGCGTTGTCATTCTTAACGTCACTGATTATCCATTCAGTTACGTTTCCCTTGCTTGTCTCAATTTTTTTTTTTTTTTTGACACAGTTGGTATTTTCTTTGAATCAAGTTCCACACAAGGTCCCCTTGTTTCATGTCGTTCATGATCGATCTCAGCGTCTCTGTTAGGAAAGAGGATGCTCTTTTGGGAAAGCTCGATGCTGTGCAATTCTGTCGTTCAGATTTACTTAGCTGCCCCGCCCCCATCTCCAGTTGGCTACCATTAACAGCTCTCCCGAGTTCTGTGAACCATTTGGTGATTTTTGAGCATCCTTCATTATTCCTCTTGTCTTTGTGGTGTAACGTAACTAGTCGTTTTTTCCTTTGTTCGATAAGTATTTCTCACGAATCTGCTCGGTGCCAGACACTGTAGCCGGCATGCCGCGGTGAACAGACAGGCTAGCCTTGCTCTCGAGGAGCTTCTAGTCGGACCGCATGGATGCTGTCGAGGGCCTGCTGGCTGTCCCCGACCCCGTCCAGCTGGCCGAACTGGGTGGCCGCAGGCGTCTCTGCTGGTCCGACGGATCCACCGCGTCCTCAGGCTTGGTGTCGGTGCTCTCGTGCGGTCCTCTCACATGGGTGATCGGTGGTGTCCCCGGATGTGGCGGCTGCGGCAGGCCCACGTTCCGTGGCCATGCCTGGGGATTCTGACAGTGTCACCAGCTGACTCTGCGTGCGTCCGCAAGACGCTCCTGGGCCTGAGCCTTTGTCACTGAGCTTGGCTGGTGGCTTGTAGAGGGGTGAGTGGAAACGTGGAAGGTGTTCGGAACGGCCACAGGGCTCAGCACACACCGTGGTGCGGGACTGTTCCTGGAGCAGGGCAGCTGTTTGTGTGCCTCTGTGGATTTCTGGGGACCTCACAGCTTTGGCCCTTAACGATTAGGCCACCTGCCTAATCAGCACTGCTTTCTCGACCTCCTGCTCTCTGCCGAGCAGCACGGCGCTGGGTTGCTGTGTTCAGGCCTGTCTTGCTAGTAAGACCTTTCACTGATTTGCATTTCTCTGTGGACAAATAATCAGACTTTTGGGGACACTGTGACTTTTGATTTTGAGAATGGCCCATGATTCATGATTTGGGCTTCCTTAGTGGCTCAGAGGGTAAAGCGTCTGCCTGCAATGCGGGAGACCTGGATTCGATCCCTGGGTCAGGAAGACCTCCTGGAGAAGGAAATGGCAACCCACTCCTGTACTCTTGCCTGGAAAATCCCATGGACAGAGAAGCCTGATGGGCTACAGTCCATGGGATAGCAAAGAGTTAGACACAATTGATCGACTTCACTTTCACTTTCACTTTCATGATTCTTGTTGCAGTTTTCGAGTTCAAATGCAGGTATATTGCAGTTCCTGAGTTATAGTGTCTCAGCCTTTTAAAAAAAATCTTAGTTCATAAAAATTAGTGTATTCTTAGATACAAAGACTTTCACCTTCTCTAGATCTTTTATTGTACACTTAAGATAATACCGATTATATGAATATGCTAAGATATGTATTTCTGAAGGCTACATAGTGTAGCCTTTGGTGATATGATTTTATTTTCTTCTAATTAATCTTTATTTTGATTGTGCTCTGGTATTGGTTAAAACTTTTAAGCAAATTTCCTTGTGTGTTGTGTCTGTGTGCGTGTTTATATACAGTAAGGCTGTTCTAATAATACATCATACACTTTATAAAATAAAAAGTGAAAATGATTGGGTGTCTTGTGTTCCCGCGTGAACTACTTACGGTTCTATCTGAGGGCAGCCGCTCTTCTTTGCTCTGAATTTCATCCTGAGATGTATTCAGGACGCTCTTTCAGCACCTCCCTCTCCTCCCGGCATCACCGCTTCTCCTCTCTTAACTGGATCGTTTCGATATGCTGCTATTTTTCCCATCTTAAAAAAAAAAAATGCTTCTTTGACCCCATCCATCTCTTCCAGCTACTGCCCCAAACAGTTTCAGTCCTTGCTTCCTTCACTCCCCCTCTCTCATCTCCCCAGTCAGGCTTGTCCAAACCACTCCGGGCACCAGCGCTCTGGCCACAGCCAGCAGTGACCTCCTTGCTGCTACACGTAGCGGTCCCTTCTTGGTCTTCATCCTGGTATCAGCGGCTCCAGCAGTGTGGGCCCAGCTGGTCATACCCTTTCCCTTGGAGCTCTTTCTTCACTTGGCTTCCAGGGAGCGTGTTTCTGGTTTTCCACCTGTCTTTTAGGCCGTCCCTTTCAGCATCTCTGCTCCCTGACTTCTCATTGTTAGAAGGCCAGGGGCTTCTCCTCTCCCTCTTCTGATTCTCTCTGTGGCCCTCTCCCCACTCATGCTGTTATATACCCCCTGTATGGATGCCGCCTGGAATTCTCTCCAGAGGAATTCTGTGAGATAAACAAGACTGACCATGAGTTGATAATGGTTGAAGGTGGCTGGTAGGTACCTGGAGATTTATCATACGGTTATCTCTAGTTTTGTCTATGTTGGAATTTGCCATAATGAAAAGAAAGATCTACACGCCGATGACCGCCCCACCCCCTGCCAGTTCTTTGTCTCAAGCCCAGCTTCTCTCCTGAGGTACTGTTCTGTGTGTCTATCTGCCCACTTAACGTTTCAACTTGAATGTTAATAGACATTTCATACTTCACACGCCCAACAGTGAGCTCCTGATTTTTCCACGTAAATACGTCCTTCCCCCAGTCTCCTGTCTTGGTTTTACTCATCTGTCAAGCCTGTGGCCTTGCTTCACTTCTCTCTTTCATGTCCTTCATCCAGTCCACCAGTGAGTCTCCATCACTCTGCCTGTAACATACATTCAGATGTAGGATATGACGAGTCAGAGCTGCCTCCACGGCCATCACCCCGGTCCAGGCCAGCATCATCGCTCACCTGCTTCTCCTCCGCCCTATACAGGCTGTAGTCCTCACCGTGGTCGGGAAGATCCCTGCCATGCTCAAAAACCTGCTGTGGCTTCTTTTGCTTTCAGTGAAACCCATGGTCCCTAGAGTGGCCTACAAGACTCCGTAACTTATGAACAGAGTCCAGTAGAAATACAGCGAGTTACACAGGAGTGCCACATTCATAATTTAACACTTTTCTGGTAGCTAAATTTAAAAGCAAGGTGGAATTAATTTTGATAATTTAAACCCAGTATGTCAACACTGTTTTCATCTCTGATGTCTACACCTCACCCCCATGGCACATGCAGTTTGGACCAGCTGCGTTTCATGTGCTTGGTGTCCTCAACGTGGCTGGCGGCCGTCATAGTTCAATCGTGGGCCTCCGTGGTCTTTGCTTCTGTGTCGTTCCTTCCTACCGTTCTTCTCTTCTCTCACTTTGCTCCAGCCGCACCGGCCTCCTCGCTGTTCCTCGAAAAAGCCGGGCATTTCCAGTTTCAGGCCTTTGGACCTCCTGCTCCCTCTGTCTGGAATGCTTTTCCCCAGATGGCCGCACAGCTGGCTCTGCCTCCCTTTGGGTCTGTGCTCGTATCTGCTCTACCTTCCAGTGCCCCGCCTGCCCCCACACCCTGGCTAGCGTTTCCTGCAGCTCTTCCCTTCAGTGGGGTTTCCTCCATAGGGCGTGCGTGCATCTTTAGTTGCCTGGGTCGTGTCCGACTCTTCCCGACCCCATGGACTGCAGCCCACCAGGCTCCTCCGTCCATGGGATTCTCCAGGCAAGAGTACTGGAGTGGGGTGCCATTCTCCCCTCCAGGGGATCTTCCCGACCCAGGGATTGAACCTGCGTCTTTTGCATCTCCTGCCTTGGCAGGCTGGATCTTTACCACTAGCACCACTGGGGAAGCCCTTTCTCCATGGTACTATTACCATTTAACATAATTCTGTTAGGTTTTCCCTCTCTTCCCACTGGACTCTGAGCTCTATGAGGGCAGAGACTTTTGTCTGTATCATTCCCTGCTATATTTCAAAGGCACGAAACAGTGCTGGGCACATATAAGAAGTAGATGGATGTTGTTGAGGAATTAAATGTATTAAGAATGATTCTTTTTTTTTTTTTAGTAAGAACCATGGAATTGAGTATTATTGTTTCAGACTATCTTGGTGTCATATTTTGCATGACAGTTGAACCAAACAGTTTGAAGGTCTGGTTCAAGTCACAATATTTTGAAAGGGTCCTCTCTATAATGATGTTATTATGGGTTCAACTTATAATTTAACTGGATTCAAGCCCCCTGAGACACTGTATTTCATTCACTTCACTGAGAGATTTTAAGACAAGTTGGGATATTCTGTTTTATGAGTGTGCATAGATCCTTGGTTTCAGAGACAACTTCCTTCCATCGAATTTCGTAACATCATCATGTAATGGTGGAAGTGATTTCCAAATGCTGGTTTTTGAAATGGTTTTTCCGTGACATAAGTTTCTTTCAAAAAGGAAATGCTTTCTTAGCCACTTTTAAGATGTCACCATACCGTAAAGGGACAGATTAAATGTTTGTTTGTTTGAACAATATCCGTTAATCGACATTCTCCTGACTCATTACTGAAGAGGTCAGCAAGTCCTGGAATCTTGTTTTCCAGTTTAAAAAGAAGCATCACTTCTGCTTCGGGTGAGCTGCTTTTCAGGTCCTCCACCATGAGATAGTCATTGCAGTGCAGTCCTGGGCCTTGAGGGTCCCAGCTGCTCATTACAAAGGACTGCCATTTACCGAATTGAAGAGAATGTCCCTATGTTTACTTAACCGGGCATGGGTAAACTGTAAACCCAACTGTGGCTCAGACGGTAAAGAATCTGCCTGCAATGCAGGAGACCCAGGTTGGATGCCTGAGTCGGGAAGACCCCCTGGAGAAGGAAATGGCTACCCATTCCTCTATTCTTGCCTGGAGAATTCCCACGGACAGAGGAGCCTGGTGGGCTACAGTCCATGGGATCACAAAGAGCAGGACACGACTGAGAGACCGACGTTTTCACACCAACAACTGGTCTGTCCTGTCCATCCATCCTTTGATGTTTTGTGTCTCCTGCCCAGATCCAGGATGCAGACGTGGTGGCTGCTTGAGGCACCAGCATGTTTTGAGTTAGGAGGTGAGCAGGACTGGGATTGCTGGAAGAGATGGCCAAGCTGGCTAGAGTAACCAGCTGCCTTCTTTTTTATTTTATTGAGGTATAATTGGTTTACCATGCTGTGTTAATTTCTATTCTACAGCAGAGTGATTCGGTTATGGTGTGCATACAGTCTTTTTTATATTCTTTTCCATTATGGTTTATCTCAGGATATTGAATATAGTTCCTTGTGCTCTACAGTAGGACCCTGTTGTTCATTCATACTGTATGTAAGAGTTTGTATCTACTAACACCAAACTCCCAGCCCATTCCTCTCCTACCTACCCCCGCTTGACAACTACAAGTCTCTTTATGTCTGAGACCGTTTGTTTCATAGATGGGTCCCTTTGCATCATATTTTAGATTCTACATCTTTCTCTTTCTGACTTACTGTAGTCTGTACGATAACCTCTCGTTGCACGTGTGTCACTGCAGATGGCGTCGTTTCGCTCCTTTTTCTGGTTGAGAAACAGCCCACCGCGTGTGTGCTGTGTCTTCTTTATCTGTTCGCCTGTTGACGGATGGTCAGCTGTTTCCATGCCTTCGCTGTTGTGAACAGTGCCCGCTGTCTTCTTAGAAAGAGAGGTGGTATGTCTTTGCAGCACAGTGCCGTATCTTCCATCCATCCATTCACCTATTCGTGGAAAATGCTTGTGCAAGCTCGCTTTCCATCCGTTTTGACAGTGTAGGAGGTATGTCAACTGGATACGTGTGCTTGGAGCTGTTTTTCCAGCTGCTGTGACCAGAATCACAGTTGAAAAGATGAGCGTCTGGACGGAGAACTGCAGCTCCAGCTGGGCACAGACGCCCTGGTTACTTTCTGCTGCTGTAGAGACCGTCTCCCATGTGCCCTGGGCCCACATCAATGAGCAGGGCTTGTCCCTAGTGGGCTAGTCGTCACTACTTAGACCATCAGCCAGCCCGTCAGCTTCTGGTCTTGACATACGTTTGTACAGGGCCTCCTGTGGGAAAGGCTCTGTGTCTCCGGATGGAATGGGGTGGGCATGGGAAAGGAAGGAGCGTGCCAAGGTGAAAGCGAGCTGGGCTCTGTCTTCAGGGGTCTGATGCTTACTGAGGGGGGCAGACACCCACACTGAACACAAGACAAAGCGCCAAAGCGATGTGGATGGAGTGTGAGAAAGTGTTCTGTTAATCAGAAGGGGTTGGGACTTGAAGGAGTGGTGAGGAACCGGAGCAGGGGGTCTCATCCATCTTGTTCATGGCTGAATCCTCAGAGCCTAGCTCCGCACAGCATCCCCATCGGGTGCTCAGTAAATGTGCATTTGTTAGAGGTTGGGATGGGCTTCCCTGGTGGCTCAGATGGTAAAGAATCTGCCTGCACTACGGGAGACCCAGGTTTGATCCCTGAGTCAGGAAGATTCCCCTGGAGAAGGGAATGGCCACCTACTCCAGTATTCTTGCCTGGAGAATTCCATGGACAGAGGAGCCTGGTGAGCTACAGTCCATGGGGTCACACAGAGCTGGACACGACTGAAGTGGCTTAGCACACATGGGTGTTGAAGGAGTGGGGCTTCACCACCAGGGACGAAGGAGGAAATGTCCTGTTGGGAGGAGGTGGCTGGTGTGGTAGAAGCGGGGCCTGTATCAGGAGGGGGGGGGCGTGTAGGGGGAGGGGGCCCGTGTACCGGGAGAGGGGGCCCGTGTACCGGGAGAGGGGGCCCGTGTACCGGGAAGGGGGCTGTGTACCAGGTGAGCCAGCCATGGAGGGACCTGGACCAGCTTTCCAGGAATTTGGTTTTGGTGGTTCTTAATCTCTTTAGTTGACTCCTTGGAAAAGACTTTGATGCTGGGAGGGATTGGGGGCAGGAGGAGAAGTGGACGACAGAGGATGAGATGGCTGGATGGCATCACTGACTCGATGGACGTGAGTCTGAGTGAACTCCAGGAGTTGGTGATGGACAGGGAGGCCTGGCGTGCTGCGATTCATGGGGTTGCAAAGAGTCGGACATGACTGAGCGACTGAAATGAACTGAACTGAACTGAACTGAACTGAATCTCTTTATATTCCAGTTCTCATTAGGAATTCCCTGGAAACTATAGTTTCTTTCTCCAGGAGGAAGGAAGAGTAATGACAGCACGACTTGACATGTACCACCAGAGGACTCACAGACCCAAGTTATAAACTCCTGCCATAGGCTGGGGAGCTGTCAGTCCTTACTGAACTCTTTAAAGGGGTAAGACCCCCTTTTGTATCCCCCTGGAGTCTTCGGGAGTTGACTTGGTTGAGTGTGTACCCTGTAGGCATTCTTGGTTTTGAAGGCGTTGACAAGCTTCATAGTGGTCCTGATGAGCTTGAGAAAGCAATGGAGAGCTGAGGGGTGGAAGGCTCTGTGTACTCATGTGGAGAGATTCAGTATTTCCATGTTTGCTGTACGGAGCAGGGGGCAAAAAAGTTTATCTGAGAGAAGATAGAAAAAAAAAATTAACTTTTAGAACTTATTCAGGGACTTCCCTGATGGACCAGTGTTAAGACTCCACACTTCCAGTGCCGGGGGTGTGGGTTTGATCTCTGGTCAGGGAACTAAGATCCCACATGCCCTATAGCACGGCCAAAAAAAAATTTTGCTTAAATTACTAATTCAGAATATGGAATGCTTATGCTAGTTTTTTTTTTTTCCCCCTGTGACATCGTTTCCAGCCCAGATACCCAGCTAAGCAGCAATTACAGACATAGAGAGGCAATGTTTTGCAATTCTTGGGTCTGTGAGTGTGGCAGGGAGTCATTAGAGTTTCTTATCACCCAGGTATGGGGTTGAGAAAACTCCTTAGCAATCCTGACCCATCATGGAAGGCTGCCTGGAGGAGGAATATGGCAAGAGTTCATAGGCCATCTTGGAAAAATTTGTTCCTGTTATCATAAAAGTTCTTATCTAGAGTATCTGTGTAGCTTCAACTAAAAAATAAGTTAAAAAACCAAATTTCTTGTCCTCTAGAAGTTTTTAGTGGATCTGCTGTACAGATAGGCAGACTGGAGAGTTAAAAAAAAAAAACCCAAGTATGGGCAGGACAGTGCTGACCTTTGTGTGTCATAGGTAAGCTCACTCATGGAGGGGCGAGGTTCAAGGGCGGTATGGCCATGCTTTTTCTCAGGGAACAATGTTGATTGAACATTGGCCCTGCCCCAGGCTGGGTTAGAGACTGGCCAGCACCAGCAGGCACTGCTGGGGTGGAAGAGGGAGCCCTCGGTCTGCCCCTGAGCACAGCCAGGGACAGACACAGGGGTCTTGCGAGAAGCTCTTGCCCGAAGCGTACGGCAGGAAAGGGGCTTAACGAAGTCGGCTCTTCCTCCCCTCTGCTCATGTCCCCCAGCTGTGGGATTTTGCTTGCAGGGAGGTTGGTCTGGACAGAGTTTTAAAAGTTCTTTCAAAGGGAAGAGCCCCTCTTGTTTTCCCATGAGTGGTCTTCAGACTGCAAGTCCAGACACCTTAATGAGTGGTGAAATCAATTTGGTGGATTGGGACCGATTTGAAAAAAAAAAAAAAGAATGTAATAGGAAATATTAGATGGCACAGTATGTCGTAAAGATGAGAATGATTTCATGATAGTTATTTCAGTGGTGTACATAATCTATCTATGTCTATATCTACGGATGTGTGTATCTATATGCACACAAGTGCGACAAGGGGCCGGCAGAGGATGAGATGGTTGGATGGCATCACTAACTCCATGGACATGAGTTGGAGCAAGCTCAGGGAGATAGTGAAGGACAGGGAAGCCTGGCGTGCTGCAGTCCATGGGGTCGCAAAGCGCCAGACATGATTTAGCAACTGAACAACAGCAACACACAAGTGCACATACATACGTGTGTGTGCGTGTACCAGGCCACCTTGCCAACTTGCCTATGGCCAGCTTTCCTAGGGTCCACCAAGTTTGAGAAACAAGTGCGGGAAGGATTTCTTTGCTCTCAGGGGAGACAGCAGGTTCCAGCCGCTTCCCCAGAGGCCATCGCTATGGAGACAGATGTGGCGAGAGGGCTGTTTCTTCTTTTTTTAAGAGCCGCAGAGTCAGGCTCTCACAGCGTGATCTGAGGTTCCTCTGCGGCTGCTCACCCACTCCTGCCCCCGCTTCCCCGTGCCCGGTGTTTCCTGCTGCGGCCAGCTGGGGAGAGAGGCCGGCAGACCTCTCCAGGGGTGGGAGCAGAGGCCGCCTCCCCATTCCGTCACCAGGTGTGACACCCTGGGGACCAGCGTCTTCAGCCCCACGCCTCTTCTCTGGCTTCCTGACTTGATTAGCTGTTTCCATGCCAAGGTCAGGGCTGGGAGACGAAGGCCATCCTGACCTGTTACTTTGCCCTGTGGTTCTGTTTCACAGGTGTGTTGGGAGGGGAGTTTCGAGTTCAGGCTGTCTGGGGAGGGGATTCCTGGGAAACTGGATTGAGCCAGCTCCCTGCCTCAGAATGACCACTTAGCTCGGTGATTCTCTGGCTCCATCTTTCCTGCAAAGGCCAGGAGCCTTTCTCGGATCTTGCTTCTCCTTCCGTCAGCTGTGCTGACCAGCCTGCAGGGTGCTGACCCACTTGTGGTACCTCAAATAGAGGTTTAAATTAGGACCTTTAATCTGTAAGAGGCTTACAGCCTGTTGGCTGGCCAGCTGCTCTGGACTGCCCTGTGGGCAGAGCTGGGCTTCGCTTGGCCCTTGTTGGGTCGAGGGAACCTTGGGGATGGGAATCATGGTGGCTTCCTTGCAGAGGCCAGGGTGGCAGAGTTGCTTGCCCAGCACTCTGTCTGCTGTCTGTGCTTACACACACGTCCCTGGGAGCGAGCAGGCGCTGTCTCTGGGGATGGGACGGGGTGGCGGTCTGTCCTTGTACTGATGGAGTGGGTGCTGGTGCGCCTTCTTCTGGGAGCCGAGCCTGGCTCCTCCTGATCCGCAGTTAGCTCTGTTTGCGTTTCCATCTCCCAGATGCCCGTTAACCAAGAGCTGGCTGTCCAGGACGTGCTGGGCGGCGTAGGGCACACGGGGGCATGAGCCTGGGGGCCTCCCCTGAATTTCTCATCTTTTTGAGGAGACCTGACCAGCACGTGTCACTCTTCCCATGGACTCACATTTGTGTGGGTGGTAGCTGTTTACCGCAGCAAATTATAAAGTTCCAAAGCCACAGGCATAGTGGTGGTGGTGGCGGGCACAGGGTCTGTGGGAGGCCTGGGAAGGGAGAGGGCTCTGGGGTGGTGAGAGCTGGCTGTGAGTGGTGGGGCTCAGCGGGATGTGGAGTGGGGAGGATGGGGAAGGAGGGAGGAGTCCCGGGAACAGAGGCTGGGAGAGAGGGTGGTCCCCTAACAAAGTGCAGGTCACAAGAGGGTCTACCTCCCCAACCGTGTATTGAAATTGCCCCAGTTTCGGTCCTACAGACTCTTACCCCTTGGTAACAGAGAGATAGACCTCAGGTTCCCACCATTTTCTCCTCCTGTTTATCATTCATAATAACAATGGTTCTTGATCTTATTGAGCGCTTACCACACGCCACTGTTGCTGTGCTTTCTGTAGATGGCCTCACTGAGTCTTCCCAGCAGTACCCTGAGGTCACTGTTATTTTGTGCATGTTGCCGAAACTGAGGCAGAGGAAGGTTAAGTGGTTTGCCAGAAGTCCACCTGAGACTACCTGAAAGCAGAGGCCGTGCTCTTAATCCACTGCTTCCCAAACTTATCTGAATGGTGAAATCACCAGGGGCTCTTTTAAACTTTCCAAAGCCCGGGCCAGTTACGTTGCACGAAGACCAATTACATCACAGTCTCTGGAGAGTGGGACTCTGGCATGAGTAGTTTTTGAAGTTTCCCAGGTGATTTCAATGTGCCAGGTTTAGAAACCACTATTTGAACCCTCTGAGTTTTGGGGCCTGTGAGTATTTGCTTAAATACATTTTCATCTTCCCCCAGGCCCCTATCACCCACCGTCCCCTAGTGATTAACTCCAGCTTCCCGTCTAAGGGAGCAGGGCCGATGTCACCACCACAGCTGGAACTCCCCAGAGGGAAGCCTGGGTGGGCTGGAGTGGGCAGAAGGTGGGCTGGCCGCTTGGCATCAGTGCCTGCTTCCCCCCTCTGAGCGCCACCCTGGGGCAGAGGATGCTTGCAGAGCCCCAGAGACCTTCAACCGTGGCTTCTCACGTCTTCTGCTCCCCTGGGCTCCTGACTTCATCGGGGAAGGGAGAGGGTCACACGAGGGCATATCGCTTCTAGGCAAGTCTTGCTCCTCTGCTGTCTGTCCCCGGGTGAACCTGAAATGGACACGAAGCGCAGAGTCCTTTGGGTGCTGGGAACAGCACTAAATTTAGCAAAACTGTAGCTGGTGGGGGGCCGGCCTGTAGTGAGCCAAACCCAGCCCCGAGTGGGCTAGATTTACAGTCAGCAGCGCAGCCAGCGTCATCTGCGCTTGGGCAAGCCTGTGGTCACTCGGGATCTTTCTATCCCTAAGGCCTGGGCACTTGGCTCGCGTCCTGCAGGCTCCCTGGTTCTGCCCTGTGACACTTGGGTCCACCGCCACCACCCCTCGGGGTTGGCCTTCCATCTGTCCCTGCCTCGTGTGTCTGGAGTTCCCCCTCCAGCACCTTTGCCTTAGCCTGCACAGTCTTCCTAGGCCTCTTGGCCAGTGTTGCCAGCCTTCATTCCCAAGGCCCTGGAGAGCAGGACCTGTCTGTTGCTGTTCAGTCACTCTGTCACATCCGATTCTCTGTGACGCCACGGACTGCAGCACGCCAGGCCTCCCTGTCCTTCACCATCTCCCGGAGTTTGCTCAGACTCATGTCCATCAAGTCGGTGATGCCATCCAGCCATCTCATCCTCTGTCGTCCCCTTCTCCTCCAGCCTTCCATCTTTCCCAGCATCAGAGTCTTTTCCAGTGAGTCAGCTCTTTGCATCATGTGGCCAAGCGATTGGAGCTTCAGCTTCAGCATCAGTCCTTCCAGTGAGTATTCAGGGTTGATTTCATTTAGGATTGACTGGTTGGATCTCCTTGCTGTCCAAGGCACTCTCAAGAGTCTTCTCTAGCACCATGGTTTAAAAGCATCAATTCTTTGGCACTCAGCCTTTGGTCAATTTTTCACAGGGCATCTGGCCATCTTAGGATACTTTTTGGTCCAGATTGTTGAGTGGAAGTAAGGGAAGAGCTGGGATAGTTGGTCGAACAAGGCTGTGAGGGACTAAGATGGTCTGTTCCTACCAGGAGCTCAGCCAGGTACATGGCACCAGAGTGAACTACAATGTGGGGTGGCCGAGGGTGGGCTTTGAGACTCTTTGGTCCTTGGGGCTGTCTTTGGTTGGCTTGGTCTTCTGCCCTGACGTGGACCTTCTCTGAGAGAAAGTGGGTTTTGTGGAATTGAAGGTGGAGGTCTGCTGGTGGCAACACCATCCGTCCCCGGCTCAGATCTGACAGTGCTGGCTTCTCTGGTGGAGACTCTGCTGTCTTAATGCCCTAAGTTACAATGACCAGGCTCCATCTCTTAGCCTTTGAGCGGGGCTGGGGTCTTGCCTTGGTGACGTGATTTGTCAGTAAAGGCAGTGGTTCTCAACTAGGGGCAGCTTTGCCTCCAGGGACCACTTGGCTGTGTTCGGAGACAGTTTTGGTTGTCACAGCTGAGGATCAGGAGGTGTATTTATTACTGGTGTCCAGTGGGTAGAGGCCAGGGATACAGCAAAGTACTGTACCCTGAGCTGGGCAGCCCACCCCACAACAGAGAATTATCCAGTCTAAAACGACGATAGTGCTGAGGTTGAGAAGCCCTGGTCTAGGAGGACGGTCTTGTAGAAATGGCCCTGCCTGGTAATTTCACCCAGATCCCTGCTTCTTGAGAAGGAGGAGCTATATAGCCATTGCCTTTGCCCTTTGTACCCTGACTTCCCGGCTTCTCGGCACGTACAGTGCCCTCTCATCATTGTGTTTAGGGAGTTGTTTCCAGGGAGTTGCTTCAACCTCATATGGCCCGGTTTCCTGTAGAATCCCCCATCAAGCACCCATGGGTGCCAGGTGGTCATCTCGGGCGGCTTGGTACAGCCTGGCGCACTTGTGCAAGCTCCGAGATAAACTTGAAGCACGCCAGGGAAGCCGGTCCACGCAGACAGCACAGGGGAGTGAGCTGTTTTCCCTCGTTCGCTGGTGGCTGAGGGGCTTGCTCTGCCTTGCAGAACTGAGTTCCGCTTGCTAAAGTTCTCTTAGATCAGGAAACACCGACACACTGCCCTGAAGAACACGATGTTGCTTCCCAGATGAGACATCCAACCCGTTGCCATACCTCAGTAGCCTCGCGATGGCTTGTCTGCCGACACCACGCTCCTGCAGCCAGCACGGCTGCCTGAAGGCTAGCTAGAATGGGGAAACAAAGACGTCCCCCGCAAAGTGAGGGCCTTAGCTCGCTCTGCGTGGTGTGGGGAATCCAGTGGCTTTTTACAATCCACTAAGCCTCAAGATTCTTCCCGTGTGCCTTCACTGCCTTGACTCTTCATTTGTGATGCCAGAGAGTGAAGGTGTGATATGGGTGCGGGGAGGAAGGGGTGGAGGGGTGCTGGCCAAGGAGGTGGGAAGGGCTGACGTGGAGAGAAGCTCCAAAGATGCTCAGAAGCTCTCCTGTGCGCCTTCGACATTCTCGCCCCAGGTCGCTTCTCTGTGTTGCTCCCCTGCCCCTGATACCGTCACTCAATTTCCACCAGTTCGAGGGAGACCAGCATATTTTGGGGTGGGCCCAAGCCAAACAGGGAGGGCTGTAATGCTGTGTAGTCAGTAGCAGGGGGGTGTTACCTGGTTTGGGCCGTGCTTTTGTTTTGAGCTTTCTGTCTCCTTTGGTTGACAGAAGTCCCCTGGGGAGTGGATTATCTGACAAGCCCTGGTATTCCTGGAATTCACATTCACTGAACTTACCCTTATCCTCGTGGGAAGGACTAGAATGAGGGCTTGGGCCTCGAAAACCAGGTTCTAGGTCCGTCTAGGCCAGCAACCCTGACAGTCGGAACCAAGAGCCTCCCGAGTCCTGTCAGTGGTGGTTAACATCTGAATGGATCCAAGGGACGTCTGGGTGTATATTTAGAGAGTCACACCCAGCGGAGAAAGAACCCCTGGGTAAGCCTGGCTTGCTCATCCCCGCCACAGGTCTGAGCACACCCAGGGTCACATCCTCTTATTCCAGAGTCGGCTGAGGTCACTTCCTTGTGTACCCAGGGCTGCCCACACCCAACCACTATTTCCTGCCCTGGGTCAGGGCGTGTAGCTCATTCTCCACAGAGCCTCTTTGGTGGCTTATCGTCATCTACCAGCGATCTTTGGCCTTGAGCCCTAAGCCTCCTTCCCGCTTAGCTCCCATCTTGCTCCAGGTCCTGCACAGGCCTTTGAGTCTCTGCCTTCTGCATGGACTTCCTGGCTTCTGGGCCCACAGCTACTTCAATGCCCTGCCGGCTACCGGATGTGGAAGCCCTGGGTTGCTGGTTTGGAGCTGGGTTGTCTCCTCAGTCGTCTTGGTCTTTACTCTCTTCAGCCCCTGATCTCTCCCGCTTCTGTCTTGTTAAAAAAAAACAAAACAAAACAAAAAAAGCTTGTTTCTCATAAAAATTACTCCATAGTTCACCATGCATCTCAAAAACCCAAAAGCATTTTCAAACTATGTCTCAGAACAAGCTTGGCAAACTAATTGGGAGTTTTTAAAACACATGTTTATTTAATATAGCTTTGAAGTGTTGTAGAGTAATATTTCTGCCATTTATTAAAAGGCAGTAGGAAATGTGTATGTCTCCTTACGTCTCGTGAGCAGAGACGGTAGGCCCTGAAATCTGTTGATGCTGAGGCAACAACCCGTTTGGATAAAAGTCCATTGTTCTTCATTTTTTTCTCATTAGCTTTTTTTTTTTTTTAAAGGAAACTTTGTAACCGACATATAATACGCATAGAGAAAAATAAGCAAATCCTAAGTATTGGGCACAAAGTGCCCACAGCCTGTAAGCATCACCCACGTCAAGCCAAGGAACAGAACATACCAGACCTCATTCCAGAACATGCCTTGAGCTTCTTTCCAGCTCCTGACCGCCTTTCCAAGGGTAGCCACTATTTTGACTGCTAAAATGACAGATTAGTTTTGCCTGCTTTTCAGCTTTATATAAATGTAATCACACATTTTGGCCACCTGATGCAAAGAGCTGACTCATTAGAAAAGACCCTGATGCCGGGAGAGACTGAAGGCAGGAGGAGAAGGGGGAGACAGAGGATGAAATGGTTGGATGGCATCACCGACTCGATGGACATGAGTTTGAGCAAACTCAGGGAGGTAATGAAGGGCAGAGAAGACTGCCGTGCTTCAGTCCACAGGGTCACAAAGAATCGGACACGACTTAATGGCTGAACAACAACAACAGTCACACAGTGTGTTCTCTCTTGTGTTCAGCCGCTTTCATTCATCCTTTTGTCTGAGATGTTCATCCATGCTGTGTGCTGTTGTCGTTTCCTGCTCTTGTGTCTGTGTTATTAATAGAACACAGCTTATTGTTTGGTCTATGGTTGATGAGCATTCTGGCTGTGTGTAGAGTCTGACTGTTTGAAACAGTGTTCCTATGAATATGTTCGCATGTGTCTTTTGGTGAATGAATGTATGCATGCACTCATGTCTCTGTGCATGTATGCATAATTTATGTGTCTGTTTCTGTTGGGTATGTACCGGGAATGGACCTGCTGGATCGTCATCTTAGTTGTTGTTGATCAGTTGCCAAGTTGTGTCCGACTCTTTGCAACCCCATGCATGCCAGGCTTTCCTGTCCTTCACTATCTCCTGGAGTTTGCTCGAACTCACGTCCATTCGGTGATGCCATCCGACTATCTCATCCTCTGTAGCTCCCTTCTCCTCCTGTCCTCAATCTTTGACAGCATCGGGGTCTTTTCCAATAAGTCGTCTTGTATCACATCAGGTGGTCAAAGCACTGGAGCTTCAGCTTTGGCCTCAGTCCTTCTAATAAATATTCCTGGTGGATTTCCTTTAGGATTGACTGTTTTGATCTTGCTGTTCAAGGGACTCTCAGGAGTCTTCTCCAGCACCACAGTTTGGAAGCATCAGATCTTTGGTGCTCAGCCTTCTTTATGGTCGAACTCTCACATCCGTACATGACTACTGGAAAAATCATGGTACAAAGTGCCAAGCGGTGGTACAGTTATACTTCCACTAGCAAAGTAGGAAAGTTCTGGTTGTTCCATGCCCTTGCCAGGATTTGGTGTCATCCTCTTTCTTCATCGTCCTCTTTCTAGTGGGTCTGAAGTAATACTGGACTGTGGTCTGGATTTGCCTTTCCGTGATTGGCCAGTTTAGAATCCTTAATTTTGTGAAGTGCCTATTAGGGTAGTTTACTCTTTTCTATTGAATTCCCTGTCTTTTTCGTATTGGTTTGTTGAAAGCTTTGCATATTTGTTTGTTGAAAGCTCTGCATCTATTGTTGAATATACGCATCGCACGTATTTCCTCACTTGCCTAGCTTTTGATATCCATTCCTTTAGTGTTATTCCTGAGGTTAACCCTTAGGAAACCTTTGGATTATATATAGTACTTTGCATGGGGATATTTTATTCTTTGTTAGTGATGTTGACATTGGGGCTACATTCTGCCAGTAACTTGTCTACGAGAGGTAGTATCGTGGTATTGGTTGTATAGGGTGGGACAGGGACTCTCGAAGTTCTTGGTATATGGAGGTGTTGGCACCTTGGAGATCATATTAAAGTAAAAGCTGTTCACATCCAAGTGCTTGCGGTGTGCCATATCTTCTAAGCTTTTACATGGACTCATTTATTCCTCATACATGCTTGTTATTACCCCCACTAGTCGCTATTACTAGTGTCTAATGGTGCGTGTGTGCTCAGTTGTGTCCGACTCTGCGACTGCGTGGATTGTAGCCTACCAGGCTCCTCCATCCATGGGATTCTCCAGGCCAGGATACTGGAGTGGGCAACCATTTCCTTCTCCAGGAAGGAGACCTTTCCCACCCAGGGATCGAACCCATGGCTCCTGCATTGGCAGGCGGTTTATCCATCACTCTTACCCGCATTTTCAAGTGAGGAAACTGAGGTTCCGCAAGGTCTTATAATTATTGAAGGTCACATAACAGAGTTTGGATGCAGAGCTCATGCCTGGTAATCAATTGTACTGTGTAGGAAACTGCAGTTCCTAAAATCGATAATTTATTGGGATGCCTGGCACATAATAAGTGCTCAATAAATACCTGTTGAGTGACAGGGTTTGACAGTGGTGAGTTGGATGATGACTTTGTCCGGTAGGGAGGTTGGCTGGCAGTAGGGTATGTCATGTTCCATCCTGATGTACCCCTTGCCTAGAGCAGTGCCCATCACATGTAGACATTGTGGTGGACATTTGTGGAGTGAAGGACTCTGTTACAGACAGGCTGTAAATCCTGCTTTGCAGAAGGGGTGCATTCAGAGGATGCTGCAGGGAGGGCCCCAGGGCTCAGACGGGCACATCAGGAGGGGCCGTGGTTAGGGCCCCGGGAGAATTCAGAGTCCAGCTCACGGCCTCCTGGTGTCCAGCTGCAGGGCAGCCCAGCTCGCAGAGGCAGGCCGGGGGCCAGTGTCAGCAGGCAGGCCTGTCCCAGTTACAGGCTGTTGGGTCAGAAGAGGTCCCAGCAGCGGTGCGGGGCTGGCAGGCTCCAAGGTCAGGTAGGCCAGAGTCACAAGGTTGCAGGCAGTGAAAGTTCAGGCAGGCAGGAAAGCGAGCCAAGGAGCGCTTACAGGGAGCCGTTTCCCCGGGCCGGCCGGCCTGCCTCCTGAATGAGGCCTTTCTTCTCAGGCTTCTGAGGGCCTGCGAGGAATACAGCAGACCTCGGGCCAGGCCGGGCCGGGCCGGGCCGGGCGACCCAGAGGCCCGCCTGCACTGGAGCCAGAAGAGGCCATCGTGAGTGTCTGCTCAGACTCTTCACTTAGCCGGCGAGGAATGAAAGCATGATTGCGGCGTTACTCGGAGCCAAGGAAGAGCCGGCCTGAGGAACATGGACGGCAGTGTTTCCTGCTTCCTCGTGTTTTCCATCAAAAGCTAAGAGGTGGCGGGGATTGCGCTCCTGGAAGGAGAACGGACTAGGGTGAACGCCTTAGAGAAGAACCATGGGGAGTCCTTGGATGTGGGGGGAGGAGACACGTGACTGCAGCACAGAGCCTGGGAGGAGGGCGGCTCCAGGGATGGAGAGTGGGTCGGAAGCTGCCAGATGATGAACGCAGCCACGAGCGGAGAATATCAAAGTTCCATGAAGACAGAGCCTTTTTCATCGTTACTGAAGCTCCAATACTTTGGCCACTTGATGCGAAAAGCTGACTCATTTGAAAAGACCCAGAAAGATTGAGGGCAGGAGGAGAAGGGGACGACAGAGGATGAGAAGGTTGGGTGGCATCACCGACTCAATGGACGTGGGTTTGGGTGGACTCCGGGAGTTGGTGATGGACAGGGAGGCCTGGCGTGCTGCAGTCCATGGGGTTGCAAAGAGTCAGACACGACTGAGTGACTGAACTGAACTGAACTAAAACTGTAGCATAACATACAGGAAAGTACCCAGAGAGTGAGGACCTTTTTGTTTCTGGTTTGTTTGTTTTTTTTTTAATTGTGGTAAACACATATAAAATGTACCATCGTAACCATTTTGAGTATACAGTTCACTGATACTCTCTACATTCATATTCTTGTACAACCATCACCACCATCCATCTCCAGAGTTCTTTTCGTCTTTCAGAATTGAAATTCAGTGCCCATTAAATACTTGAGCTTCCCTGGTGGCTCAAACGGTCCAGAATCGGCCTGCAGTGCGGGAGACCTGGGTTCCATCCCTGGGTGGGGAAGGTCCCCTGGAGGAGGGCATGGCCACCCACTCCAGCATCTTGCCTGGAGAATCCCTGTGGGCAGAGGAGCCTGCTGGGCTACAGTCCACGGGGTCACAGAGAGTCGGGCACGACTGAGCAACTAAGCACACATGCACACATTAAATACTAACTCCCCATCCCCTCCCCACAACCCCTGGCAAACACACCCACCTACTTCCTACTACTCTAGGCTCTTTATAAAAGTAGAATCATATAGTGTTTGCCTTTTGGGGGGGACTGGCTTATTTCACTTAACATCCTGTCTTTATCTGTGCTATAGCACGTGTCAGAGTTTCCTCCCTTTTAAAGCTGAATAATATCCCTTTGTATGGATATACTGCATTTCATTTACCCATTCATCTGTGGATGGACACTCGGGGCAAGAACTTTTATACGGTTTGCTTGCCAGTGAATGGAGTAGGTCCCGGCCTTATTATGTGTTCATCAAATAATTGTTGAATGAATTTTAGTTATATTGAACGTGAACTGATGGTAGGCTACCTAGGTGCGCTGTCCAACAGGTGTTCCCAGATGACCGAGGACTGAAGGTGAGGTAGCGATGAGGCCAGCGGTGCGAAGGTGCTCTCAGGGTGCAGGGGGCCAAGCTGGGAGCTGGGCCTGGGCTCAGCACGGGGGAGAGGAGAGCAGAGCAGAAAAGGTGGTCTCAGGGAAGTGCTATATGCTTCACACTAAGAGAGGTCTTTAGAAGGGAGTGCTGAGTACTATCCAAGTCAGGAGGGATGAGGTCTGAGGAAGGAACACGAGTTGGCAAATAGTGGTAGACCCAAGGTGAACTTGACTCTGTCTGACATCATCGTTGACCTTGGAAAGAAATTCGTGGTGGAGGTACAGGCCAGAACCTGCGATCAGGGGAAATACACCAAAACAGCCAGAGCCGTTAAATGCTGAGCGCCGGAAGGCGCCAGGCCCCACAGCAGGAGACACAGCAGCAAAGATGCATGATTCTCGGACCATTCTAGAGCTTCATGCAAGTCTCGAACTTGAGTGTGGCCTTGGAATACTGTTGGGCTCTGCGCAGTAAGAGGGGAGAGACGACAGCCCCAGGTACATAAGCAGCGAGAAAAAGAGCTTGGTAGAGGGAGTGGGGACCTGACTGGAGACCACAGGAAAGCCAGATCCGTGAGGCAGAGGATACGTGGGGGAAAGTGGGAAATATCTTGGCCTTTCTGTTCTTTGCTTTTAACGTTGATTAGGAGATGACGATTGGGAAGCTTGAGTGATCTACATCGAAACAAACACCGCATCTAACATAACTTAGCATTCCCACTTACAATTCCTGGACACTAATCCCCAGGACAGCCCGGTTACCCTGTAAGTACAATAGAATATTTTACCATGGACGCTGGTAGCTGTCAAGACCTGGGTGCTTGTGACAGACACACCTGGCTCAAAGGTGAGTGCGGTTGTTTCTGGGCTACGTGCTGGAGAATCCAAGCCCCTGATCAGTGTAACTGCTGTGCAGCAAACTCCCAGCGAGGGCCAGGCCAGGTGCTAGATGCTCGGAGGTCAAGGCGAAATGGCTGAGAGATAAAAAGTCAGACTTGAACCAGGACTGTCACGGGACTCACCTGCATCTTCAAGGCTTTCTGCAGGGGAGATGTTGGGCTGGAGACTGAGAAAGCTGGTGCCCCACCTGCCACCACCTCACTCTTCAGCAGCTTCCACACAAGTGCTCACTGCCACCACTGTACCCTGCGGCCAGGCAAAAGCCTGGCCTCTCATAATGAAAGTGAAAGTCGCTCAGTCGTGTCCCACTCTTTAGGACCCCATGGACTATACCGTCCGTGGAATTCTCCAGGCTAGAATACTGGAGTGGGGAGCCTTTCCCGTCTCCAGGGGATCTTCCCAACCCAGTGAAGCCCAGGTCTCCCACATTGCAGGCGGACTCTCTACCAGCTGAGCCACAAGGGAAGCCCAAGAACACTGGAGTGGGTAGCCTATCCCTTCTCCAGCAGGTCTTCCCGACCCAGAAATTGAACCGGGGTCTCCTGCATTGCAGATGGATTCTTTTCCAACTGAGCTATCAGGGAAGCCCACTCTCATACATAGCCCCCACTGAGAGAGTAGTTTGGTGAATTCCTATGTTCACCCACAAGGTTCGCCCCAGATCTCAAGGAAATATTTAGAAATGGTTTTTAAAGATAATATCCAGTTAATTTCCCCAGACCCAGGACGCCTGTAAGCTAGTCGTCTCAAGGAAAAGGCCTAGAGCATTCCCACAGGACATAAATGAGGGATCCAAGTGTGCGAGAACACAGATCCTCTATACAGGGTACCAGTCAGATGACTTCCCCAGGGCATGAACCAAGGCAGAGGGTGTGAGGCAGGAGAGGCCAGAGTCCTTAGGTACCTGTTTCTGAGTACCAGGGTTTACCTGGCAGAACTGAGAAGTGCAAAGCCTCACACTGTCTGCCTCTAGCTCTGAGATGCGGAAAGGGAAGCTAAGACGCTACCAGGCGGCTTTGAATCTCTGCAGGCTCAGCCTGTGTTAGCTCTTGACACCACTGTTCACCCCACAGTAGATTCCCTTAGCATCCAGCCTTGTCTGCTTGGCATAGGTTTTAGGGAGCCTTATACATTGATACTGGAGAAGGAAATGGCAACACACTCCAGTACTCCTGCCTGGAAAATCCCATGGATGGAGGAGCCTGGTGGGCTGCTGTCCATGGGGTGGCAGAGAGTCAGACACGACTGAGCGACTTCACTTTCACTTTCATACACTGATACAAAGAGTAAAATAATAACGACAGCCAAATTTATCAAGCGTTTGCTGTGTCCAGATGCCCGCTTCTTGTTTCTGTGTTATTAGCTCGGTTAAACCTTGCGGTGACTCCACGGGATAACTGCTCTGCTTGACAGATGAGGAAACCGAGTCACCGAGAGGCGTGGTCTCTTTCCTGAAATCACTCAGCTAGTGACAGGTGGGGTTGGAAACTGAAGCCGTCTGCCCACAGAGCCAGTACTCTTCAGGGAAACTGGCCCCCGTGGGGTGTGTAGGATCCACCCAAGGAGGGAGCAGAGAGGTCAGCTGCTGAGCAGTCAGGCGCGGAGATCCTGTTTCTCCCCGTCGGAACGGCTGCCCCCACTGCTTCCGGGAAGGGCTAGCCGCCCTGCTGCATTACTCGTGTTTGCCGGGTGGATTAGCCTCTCTCTTCCTCGTGTCAAAACAAGCCAAGGAGGAAAAAAAAAAATCAACAAACAACATGTGATTTCCAGCAGGAAAAGCTCTGCGGCCTCTCGGGTAAGAGGGAGATCTCTGCTGCAGAGGCTGAAGCGCCCCAGGTCGCGTCCCAGCTGTAGGCGTGTGCTGTGGGGACCCAAGACCCTGGGCTTGATGGGTCGTTGCCCCGAGACCCTGGCCCCACTGGGCGCTCAGGGCCCGCCAGCTGCCTTCCTCCTCTGCTTCCCATCATGCCATGTGAGATTTGCGGGTGTCCCGTCCTGCCAGGAGCTAGCTCTGGGTCATGGCAATCTCGGTTTCCATCTACAGTGTGATGAGACTGGGTTTGAGCATTGATTAAAAAAAAAAAATTTTTTTTTAATTGCAGAGGAACATGTTCCTCCAATAAAACAACTTTGGATAGGCACAGACGATGAAGCAGTTTAAAGCAGAGGTATAAATTTTCAAAAAATAAACAGGCAGAGAAAACAGCTTACGCCACGAATTCTCTGCAGATTGTTCCCTGAGCCTGACTGGTTCTGTGTCCAGACTGTTCTGCACACCATTCCTTGCCCCTTGGCCTTTGCTCCTTCCGTTGTTATTGGAAGATTTGGATTCCTCAGAGCCTCCTTCAGCTTCCACCTCCTCCGTGGAGCCTCTGCCTCCCGTGAATCCTGCCCCCTCCAGGTTCCCATTGCATTTATTAGCTGTTTTAATCTTTGGGGTCCCTCATATTGCCTAGTGGTGGCTTCAGAGAATTTATGTGTATAAGAAATTTGCATATTTTATATATGAAAACAATTTAGTTGGATACATATATATATGTACATGCATGTACGTATGTATATACATGTATATATGTACATGCGTGTATATGCATATTAAATATATATGTGGCTCAGATGATAAAGAATCTGCCTGCAATTCGGGAGACCTGGGTCTGGCTCCTGGGATCAGGAAGATCCTCTGGAGGAGGAAATGGCAACCCACTCCAGTATTCTTGCCTGGAGAATCCCACAGACAGAGGAGCCTGGTGGGCTACAGTCCTCGGGGTCACAAAAAGTCGGACGGGACTGAGCGACTGAGAGTTCCACTTCATATATGCATACCCACACGCAGCCTGTAAAGGAAGGTCATGCCTTCACGCCTCTCGGCACCTGGTGGATGATAAGCCCATTGTAAAGTTTCGGTCGTAGGAATCATTTCTGTGTCCTCTGGAGCCTCCAGACCATGTCACGGACTCAGTCAATTCTAGTGTCAGAAACGATTGCGTGACATGCTGAGTCGCACCTGGCTGTGAATCTTGGTTCTGCCGTAGACCAGCTGAGTAACCTTTGGAAATACTGAGACTTCCTGTTTGTGAGGTGGGGGATGGGAACGCTTGCCTTCCACAAGCATTTACTGAGTGCTTACTGTGTTCCAGGCACTCTTCTCGACTCTGGGGGCTTAGCACTTTACAAAGCAGACAGAAGCCCCTGTCCTCATGGAGCTGGTTTCAGGAGGTTTCAGGAGGCGCCCCCACCCCATCCCTCCAGACTTGCTGGGAGGAAAGGAGGAAACGGTCCCTTCTGATTGCTCGGACCCCAGCCTGGGTGGGACTAGGTGGCAGGACGGAGGCCGCCCTGGTGGCCTGCACGGAGCGCCGAGACTGCTAGGGTGCGGTTTCCACTGGGAGAGAAGAGGAAGAGGAGGAAAGACCCCCTGGGGAGTCCTGGAGGGGCAGCATGTCTCCCTCCTCCCCAGGCATCATCTGTGCCTAACTCGGAGGCTGCATGCCCCACACACACGTGGGAGGGAGAGCAGCACCAGGTGGAGGTTCCCCAGTCTGAGGGCTGCACCCCAGAGCCCCGTGCCTACCTGTGCCTCGGAGTTGTGCCAGCTTCCCCGCCCTGGCCCTCCCGCTGCTGGGGAAGGCTGGCACCGGTGCAGAGGCAGCCTGTCTGGTAGGGGCACATGGAGTCTTCCTGGCCACACAGGGCCCCTGAAAGAAGAGGCCATTTGATAGACCCCAGAGATCCACCCCCAGCTTGTGCCAGAGGCAAGACTCTGGAGTCACTGAGCCCCCAGCAGATCGGGAGTCAAGTTTCCTCACTGGTGGCCCAGTGGAAATGGAGATGCTGAGTGGATTTGCTGTGGACTTGGCCTCCTGCTTGCCTCATGCTGTGACCGTGGGCTATTGCTCGTACATGCATCCCTTCCTGCTTTCTACTTTCTGTCTAGAATCAGGGAGGGCAGCCTTGGGGGATGGTTTACCTGCCCTGTCCCTGCGTCTCTTTTCTGTGTGGGGAGTGCCCATCTCCAGTGTTACCTCTGTGGAGAGCAGAGAGGGGGCCGTGGCTGTGGCCATCCCCGCCTTTGGTTCCGTCTGTGGCCGTGCTCACCTCTGGCTGCCCTGCTGGGCCTCAGAGCCTCCCTCCAGCCTCTCTGCTGGCCGCAGGGTGACACTGAGTACGTTCACTTGGCCTTTGCTAGGCGTTAGTTTCCTCATCTATAAAATGGGACTTGGAACATTAATCATTGCCCTTGGGTTTCCCTGGTGGCTCAGCTGGGAAAGAACCCATCTGCAGTGCAGGAGACCTGGGTTCAGTCCCTGGGTGGGGAAGGTCCCCTGGAGAAGGGGAAGGCTACCCACTCCAGTATGCTGGCCTGGAGAATTCCATGGACTGTATAGTCCGTGGGGTTGCAAAGAGCTGGACATGACTGAGTGACTTTCACTTCACTCACTCTAGCTCATGCAGTCATTTACAGGATTCAGTGAGCTCGTAACATGCTTGAAACAGCATCTGGCGCATAGTAAGGACTCTGTCAGTTGATCCTGGATTGGTGACCACATCGTGTAGTGGCGGTGGGCTTGTTTGCTCAGCCCTGTGACCACGGGCTCACCGTGGGCAGGACGTATCTTGTGTGGCCCTGTGGTATCGATGCCTGGCGCACCCAGGGCCTGGCATGTGGTAGGGACCCAGCAGATCTGTGTCAGGAGAACAGCGACCTCTAGATTTGGGCCAGGGGGTGGGGCAGACCCCGTACTCACACAGGAAGGCACCTAGGAGGGAGGTGCCTGGAGGGGCTGTTCAGCAGCGTCAGAGTGGGTGCCGGGTGGGAGAATGGGAACACACGGTCACCCTGGGATCAGTGTGACCTGACCTTGGGGTGGGTCAAGCCCTGGGGGTGATCAGGACCATGCGTGAGGGCACCTGGAACAGCTGGGAGAAAGCCTGGCGGGAGGCGGGGGCGGGCACTGGGAAACGGTGAAGGTTTTAGAGAAAGAGCAGGAGAGGCGGGTCCAGAACTTCAGGGAAGATCCTGGTTGAAGACTCTGGACTGCCCCGGAGAAGAGAGGGCCTGGAGTTCGCAGGGCGACCGGTTGGCAGGTGCTGGGGCCACACTGCTGAGAGTCACAAGCCGTGCGCACTGCTCACCACCCCACCCCCTCTGGCCCCAGTGCCACCAGGAACCAGGAACCAGGCCAGCCCGTGGTGACCTTCGCCGTCCGGGCCTGGCGCCTCCAGCCCTGGCGCCTGTGTATTTGCAGCCTCCTGGCTCTGACGCACCTTGCCCAGGTTGCCCAGTTAGGGCAGCCCACGCCGCGCAAGTCCTAGCGCCCCAGCTCCTCTGAGGCCACTTGATTTCCCCCTCTCTCACCAGCCTCTGGGTGTCGGTGTTTATTATTTTCATCTTAAAGTGAGAGACAGCAAGGTTGCTGGAAAACAGGCCACCCGCTGTTATTGGCTCTTCTCGCCCAGGACAGGCCTGTTTCCCAAGCCCAGGAGCAGGACCCGGGGCACAGGGCGGGGCATCGGCAGAGCTCGGAGGCCTTGCCTGGGCGGGCTGGGGGCGCGGGGCGGGGGGCTTGGACTGTTTGGCCATGTGGTCCTGCGATGGGAGCCTGCATCTCCTTGCTGCCTGATCCTGGAACAGGCCCCTCGGGGCAGACACTGCTGCTCAGAGCCACCGTGGTGGACTGGCAGGAGGGCACAGGCCCCACCGTAGAGGACACTGGCTTCTCCTTGCTGCCCATGCCTTTGAATCTGGGCCCCGGACTCTCGGGAGGTGCCTGGCTGGTGGAAGAAGGCGCTCATAGCCCACCTGTGTTAATAAGCACCTGCAGCATACCTGGTCTCCTCTCTAACTGCCATCTGGGGAGCCAGGGCGCCCCGCGGGCGTGCCGGGGCGTGGCGTGCAGCGGCAGTCTCCACCGTTTCATGAGCACTGGCTGCGTCTCGGCCCGTGCGCTGAGCATACAATATCTCGTTTAATCCTCAGGGTAACCACATGTCATGGTTGTCGTCAGCACTGTTTTATGGATGAAGAAGCTGAGACAGGAAGAGGTTAGTTAACTTGCTCTGGGTCGTGCAGCCAGTAACTTGGAAGTCTCCCTGACTGAGAGCCCCTGGAGTCAGTCCTGATGCCCGTGCTGGGGGCACCTGGAGCTCAGGAAGACCTGGGGATGGTTTATTGCTCAGTTGTTCCTTTACTGGCTAGATGGGCTTGGCCAGCTCCCCTCGGTTTGCTCTTCTGCTCATCTGTAAAATGTGGATAACTTCGTATACTTCACAAGGCTTCGAGCCGCAGGGGGGGATGGTGAAATGGGATAATGTGTCTTAAAACTTCTTTGTGCACTAGAAAGAATTATTCATACATGACACCTCACTTAAATGAGTCAGTAGTAAAAACTTACCTTAAAAAATTACAAAAATGGCACATGGAGATGTTCCCTTTTTTTAAAAAAAAAAAAAAGGAACTGTGGTTGGTCCCACCTTTGTCTCTGCAGTTGTCAGGCACGAAAATGGGGAGGAATTCATCAGGGACGGACAGAGTTTGGAGGAGGTCTCCTAAGAGAGGGATGTCGCTATCTTGCCTAGCACAGGGGTTGTGAGTCTAGTCCTAGCTGCACGTCCCCGCACAGGCTCCTCGGCTCCTAGCCTGTGGATGAAGGTGGTGGTCATCCCGGCTTCCGAGCCCTGTCATGAGGACCGAGCCAGGATACACGCGTGGGGCTGGCACCAGGCTCAGTGGATGTTGAGGTTCACGTTCGTGATGAGGAAAAGACTGGGCAAGTAGGAGGGAAGTGGCATCCTGATCTGGAGGCTCATCCTTATTTGAAGTTTTTCTCAAAGAGGGACCAGAAATATCTGTGTCTTTTGGGAATGAGGGCCTTGGCCACAGGGCAACTTTGGCAGAAGGCCAGACCCCCATTAAGGACCCTAAACCAAATGGAGGCTCTACTTCTCCCAAATTGGGGCAGGTGGGGAGTTGGTGGGGGTCAGGGCTGCAAGTCCTTCTGCAGGCGGCAGGGAGATGGGTGTGTCTTAAGAGGTCAGTGTGCCGGGTTCCAACTTGGGCCGGAACAAACGAGGAGGTAAGACATGGGGTTGGGGGGAGGGGAGATTAATGTTGGCAGTAGCTTGTGGGGTCCCCCTTCTCTCTTTCTTGTATGAAGGTGATGCAAAAACTCTGGGTGTAGCCCAGAGGTACTCAGCCATCAGTCAGTATCTGGGCCTTTTATGATTTCAAAAGTGAAAGGTAAATGTTGATATTTAGGATATTTAGAAAAGTGAAAGTGAAGTCACTAGTCGTGTTTGACTCTCTATGACCCCATGGACTGCAGCCTGTCAGGCTCCTCTGTCCATGGGATTCTCCAGGCAAGCATGCTGGAGTGGGTTACCGTGTCCTTCTCCAGGGGAATCTTCTGACCCAAGGATTGAACCCAGGTCACCTGCATTGCAGGCGGATCCTTTACTGTCTTAGAAGTAGACCCTCAAAAATTCGCACTGTGTTTCCCTCCTGTGTTCACGTGTTCGTCCGGCCAGCGGGCGGCCGCCGGAAACGGGTGCACCATCCGTGGTGGCGTGATGGCCTGTGAGACTCAGTCCAGGGCCACGGGAAGCTTCCTTGCAGGCAGGCTGTTTTATAACTGTTCCCAAATCATGTTAGCTCTGGAATCTATTTTAGGAACTCCTTTGGTTATGAACCGTATCTTATATTTAATTTTGATTCTGTTTCTCCTCCTGCCCTGGATTCAGTAGCCTCGTCCACAAACACTGCGTGCCTGGCGTTATCTTAGGTGTTAGAAATATTTAGAAGAATCAGAGCTCCTTGGTAGGAACACGTTAACGAACTAGAGCCTGTGCTTAGAACAGCTCCCGAGGACTTTGGTTCTTTGTGCAACTACCACTTCCATGCCTCAGAGGAACCTTGAGCTGCTGTCTGGAGCCCATCGGTATTTGTGAGCTGCCTAGAACTGGGGGTCAAGGCAGAGAGGCTTTGTCCCCCTTTTCCTTGGTTGGTGAGTGTTTGTAACAGTAAGAATTCCAGCCCACCCCCGGGGCCACCTGAAGGTGGGTGAGGCTCCGTGTTTCCACCTACCCCCAGGGTCTGCGACAGCGCTTCTTTGCCCCTTTCTCTTCATCTGCTCCTGTATCGGGTAAGGATGGCGTTGTGCTCTTTGCTTGGCTCATATCTACAGTCAGTCACTGTGGGGAGCTAGTAAGGTCTCTGGTCTTTCTCTGGGAGAGGGTGGGTTTGACAGAGGGTGCCTGCCCACCTCTGAGATAAGCTATCTCCTCCGTCCTCAGCCTTGCGCAGGGCCGTGCCAGAAAGAAAACCTCATGACTGATCCCAAGGTCTAGAGTTGACGATGCACTGTGTTCAGCCCAGAGCAAGCCACCCTTCGCATCCTCTGGCCAGGGGCTGTTAGTAAAAGCACAAGTCGGGTGTCCCTTTGACATCTGCTTGGGAATCTTTTCCAGAAGCTGGAGTAACGAGGATTAACTTCATGTTTGACGAGTCTAGACCAGGGAAGGAGAGAGCAGCAGGGGCCTCCTGGGACCAGTGTGCCCCGGGAAGGGACCAGAACCAAGTAAGCCCGTTTCGTGTCTGCCAGGGACTTGGGGTGGTGATGTTGACAGGGAGGCCAAATCTAGCCTCATGAGCCAATCATCAATCAACAAGCAGAGATTGGGGTGCCTCTGGGAGCTTCACATTGGAGGGAATGAGAGTTCTAAACCTGCCCTGGGCCTTGTCTTTGAAAAGTTCAGGTTCTAGTTGGTGGCTCTGGACTGTAACAGAGGGCTCCACATGCTGCTGGCACTTGGAGAAGGGAGGGCAGCTGTGGCTCTCTCTCCTGCCTGGGAAAGGCTGGACAACAAAGGTCGATCTCCTGCCTCATCTGGGAGAGATGGTGGCTCTCTGATCCTCACACTCATCAGCAGTGTCAGCCTGCCTTCTCCTTGGCCAGTGGAAGGGACCCATCCAGGGAGCTGCTCAGGGCACGGAGCTCTGGGTGAGAGAACAGGCTTCAGTTCCCAGCTCAGGGGAGTTAAGTAGATCTGTGGACTTAGTATATTTGAAAGCCTCTGATTGAGTGTTTTTCAGTGGAGCTATAACTCAGCAGAACTTGGTTATGTTCCTAGGATCATGACTGAGAGTTTCCCAAGGAAGATACTATGGCAAGGTTTAATCAGGGTGTTGGGGGGTAGGGGTGAGGATGGGCGTAGGGGGACGGTAGCCACCCCGCTGGAGAAGGCAGGTGAGAGGGAGTGAGAGATTCTGCCGGAAGAAGGCTCTGCTGGAGACCGGTCTGCTGGCCCTCCTGCTCGGGCCAGTTTTGGAGTGTTTGTTCAGGTCTGGATCCCAGCAAGGAGAGAAGATGTCAAAGCAGAAGCAGGGCAGAGCAGGCTTGCTGGCTGGGGAGGAGTGCTTAGAGCATGGGCATGTTTACCCCAGAAACGGGGGGAGACGGGCAGAACGAGTTTGCTGGGCACGGTTGTGTGCATGGACAGGACTGTCCCGATGTGGGTGCTGGGCTCGCTTACTCTGGGGTGCTCCAGCGGAAGGCTGGGGCCGCTGGGCAACAGTGGCCGGGGCGGGGGGCCGCTGCTAATGCAGGGGACTGGGTTAGTGTCCCTCCCTTGGAGCTGGGAAGGATGTGAGCGAGGGAAGATGGGTGACTCTGAGGCAGTGAGCCCCTTCAGCGGGACGTGGGTGGCGGTGGGGGGGAGGGTTCTAGCGTTTGCAGGTAAGTTGAATGGCCACCATGAGAGGATGCTAAGAATAAAAGCAGTCATCCCAGCTGCCACTTCGGGTACCTTGCTCCGTACCAAGCAGTGCCGCCAACTGTTTGCCTCCTATGGACCCTCCAGCACCGGGCAATGGAGAAGGCGATGGCACCCCACTCCAGCATTCTTGCCTGGTGAATCCCGGGGACAGAGGAGCCTGGCAGGCTACAGTCCATGGGGTCGCAAAGAGTCAGACACGACTGACGTGACTACCAAGCAGTGCCACCAAGTGTTTACTGTATGGGCTCATTTAATCTCATTTAAACTCATTTAATCGCCTGCAACACCATGGGCAGGGGTGTGAGTTTTTTCATTAGCCCTACTTTAAGATGAGAAACTTAGCCTGAGATCTGAAGTAACCCACCCAAGGTCCCACACCTTGGCCTCCAGCCCAAGACCAGTCTTCACGTGTTGGTGAAAGGTGAGGCTGCGTGACTCATAGGATGCCTCATAATACCAGGTTCCTAAGTCTTCTAAGCCAGGTGGGTCATCCCAGCCATTTGTATGGGGTCAGGCAGCTCTCCTGGGTCTAGGGCAGAAGTGATGATTCCTGCTCTCCCCTGACTTCATGGGGACTGGGTCATCAGGTGTGTGCCATTGGCTGTTAGGAACTGGCCTTGCAGGGGAAGTGGCTGGGGTGTCCCCAGACTTATCTCAGCATCTCCACTCCTCCAGTCCACATCCTCTAGCCCTCTGGTGACACTAGACTCTCGGAAGCACTGGTGGTCCTTTTGTGGGCGGGCTTCCCCAGAAGCTTCCTGACCGCGTCATCAGTGCACTCGGCCTGCAGGCGTCCCACCACTGACGTTTGCTCTGTCCCTCCCGTTAGCTCCGTCACCGCACAGAGCGACACCCAGGGCCTCGAACCACCTTATCTGCGGGGGCCAGAGTGGGGTTACGAAGCCAGCTGTCCTCTTACTGTCTTGATGTCCTTGTTCTCCAGCCTCTGGCAGCCAGCAGGGGCCCTGCTTCCGTGGGCAGGGTTACCCGGGGAGGGCCCAGCACCAAGCCTGAGCCACGGTCTGTCCCAGACACTTGTTGGGGAATAGAGAAGATGTAGGGCTCCCTGCCTCCTCAGTGTCCACCCTGGGCCCCCGGGGGTTGGAGATGTTAGAGGCAGGGTGAGGGCCGCTCCTCTTGCGCCACGTTACGTGGCGGGCCTGGGAGAGGGCTCTCCGAGTCATCCTTTGTGATTCAAGGCTGTCACTGCTGCTCTGTTTTGCGGGGGAAAACCCTGACCTTCTTACCTGAGTGAATCCTACCCTGAGAATAACGGCCTCCTGTCAGTCCCAGAGGCCTGCAGGGAGCAGAACTCTCAGCACTGTGCCAACACCATCCCTGTGCAAGTAAGACACTCACAGGGCCTCCTCGCACCTAACAGCTCTGGTCATCAGCCCCTCCCCACTCTTGAGCTCTCTGTATGCAGAAGATGTACTCAGACATTTTGTAGGAGCTTACTTTGGTTAAGGCTTAATATTATGAAAATCATATAAAATGTATCCTTAGTATGGCCCCGAATATGACATTCAAGATTATGTTTTAGCCTCCCCCATCAGATGAGAGCCTTGGCCCTGCTCCAGTTCCCGACAAGGCCAGCATTTTGCTGAAAGTCAGGAGTCACGCCCTGGTGTGCGCGATGGTCCTGGGGTCTTTCCTCTCCTACTGAGGCTGCAGCCAAGGGCAGGGGCATGCCCCTGGATGAGGGAGAAGACAGTATGGAAATTAAAGCTCAAATCTGAGCTGTTTGGGGAACTCCCATCTTACTGGTAATTTGTGACAACTTCTGTCTGGTTCTGACTCAGCTAAGCGCAGCAATAGTTGGTTCCGGGGCAAGAAAGAAACTCCACTTTTGAGACACATGGTGCTAAGCTCATGTGGTCACGCAGAGGTCAGTCCAGCCCCATGAATCATCAGTTGCCCAGATTCTCTGTACCCTGGAGATGTCTCCTCCTGCTCAGAGCCTCCCTCTTCAATCAAGAACCCCACGAGTGGCAGTAACATCTAAAGGTCCCAGCCTATGTTTGGAGGGCACCTGGCCAGGACACCCTCGTTTCCCAGGCACACCTGGTCCACGGCACAGACCGCCGATTCCACTATGTAGGGAGGTGGTAGAGCTTCCTTCAGTCCAGCTCACATGGACCAGCCACACTCCATCTCTGGAAATTATTTCCATCTGGTGACAGGGCCAGGGTTTCAAGAGTAGCCAGCCAAGAGTCGAGTTAGGTTACTCTCTGAGTCCCAGGACAGACTTTGCCCCCTGCATTTTGGGCAGCCCTAGAAGTCCCTGGTCTGGAGCTTCTGACTAGTGGAATGACCGTGTTTACTGAGCCCCCAGCCCGTCGTCAGAATAGCAGGTGCCCATAGCATCGCCGGCCTGGGTTTTGCTTGAGGCTGAGCCGTGAGCCCTCTGGGGACAGTAGCTTAGAAAGATCGGTGGCCTCGGGGAAGACAGACGTTTTGGCCTCTTTCAGTTTCCCAGGAGGTGATGGGAGCCAGCTTGGGCAGGACACTTTGGAGCCCAGAGCTTTGGCCCGAGAGGTGGACTGACTCAGTCTGCCCAGGAGAAAGCATCTACTTACAAACAGGGCATCCTGGTCATAGTACCTGCCACCCTAGGCCTGACCAGCCACTGAAACAGACGCGGCCTGTTGCTCTCTTGCCCCTGGTGTATTCCATGCGGACGTCTCTGTTGGTGCTGGGACTCACTTCTGTCTGTTAAGGCCCTGACTTGGCCAACACTCCTCTCCTTTCACCCTGCAGTCGGGGGAGTCCCGTGTTCCTGGGGCCGGCATCTGCCAGGCCACCAACCGTCTGCTGCCTGGCTCCAGCTGCCCGCCCGTGGCGGCATCTCAGTCTGCATCTTCACGTCCCCTCTGTCAGGACCTGCCCTCCAGCACAGGCTGTCCTCAGCCCTTGTCTCTCGGATTCTCACTTGGCACGTGGTGTGGCGTTGTGTCCTTGGCAGGGTTTGTGGTCGCTGCTGCGGCCTTGTTTTGCTTCAGCTCAGCAGTCTGGGCAGAAGTGCCATGGTCCCCCCGGGTGGGGAATTTTATGGGAAAAACCCCACCATGGTTCTGGGGTCCTTGTTCCTGGAGACTGACAAGATTTGGTCTTTAAGGCTGTGATGCTGACCATGTCGTGGTCATTATTGTTAATCAAAACTGTTCGTGGCACTGTTCTTTCAGGAAACTTCTTCCCTTGGCTACCATCTACAAGTACCATTTCTGACACACATAACCCACCCTCCCCCATTTGATTCAGCACATTTTCAGACTTTTTCCAATTATATATATTCACAGACTCTGTGTTTTTATTTGTTCTTAAAGTTCCTTGAGATTTTCCTCAGAATTTCCTTACCAGGTATTTAACTGTCCCAGCATGTTTGGCCTTTACATTGCATCTCAGCCTTTTTCCTCCAAGCCCCTCCTCTGTCTTAAGCCTACCACCCGCACACACTCAGTCTTGCCTACTCAGTCTTGTCAGTATGAATCGAGTTGTGGCTATGCCTGGTTAGTACTTGGTTGGAAGACCCTGACTGCCAGATGATATAGGTCTTTTGAGGTGTTACTAGGCCTTTTCTTCCAGTGCTTGGCATGCTTCTGCTGCTGCTAAGTTGCTTCAGTCGTGTCCGACTCTGTGCGACCCCATAGATGGCAGCCCACCAGGCTCCCCCGTCCCTGGGATTCTCCAGGCAAGAACACTGGAGTGGGTTGCCATTTCCTTCTCCGGTGCATGAAAGTGAAAAGTGAAAGTCAAGTCGCTCAGTCGTGTCCGACGCTTAGCGACCCCATGGACTGCAGCCCACCAGGCCCCTCTGCCCATGGGATTTTCCAGGCAAGAGTACTGGAGTGGGGTGCCATCGCCTTCTCCAGGTGCTTGGCATGGTACCAACCAAAACATCATCATTGTCTGTCATCATTGTCATCAACATAGCGATACTGGTATCTGTTGAACATTAACTTTGTGTTGGGCATTGTGCTAAATGTCTCATACCATCCTCACCAAGAAAATCCATAGGAAGTACAGATGAAGCTCAAACTAGGAACTTAGGGAGGTCAAACAAGTTATTCAAGTCTCTATAACTAGTAGAGACTGTACAAAGATATACATTCAATCCTGTCTCATTTTAGAGTCTGAACTTTTTTTTAACCACAATCTGTATTATCTTTGTATAGTTATACGTACTCAGGAAAGGTTTGTTGAATGGCGAGATTGCTCCCACAGTCGGACTGGTGTCTGAGATACCACTCCCCATGATGAAAGTCCCCAATATTTTTTAATACTTAGATTCCTAGGCTCTGTGATAATGGGATGTAAGTCATACACACCAGATTAAGCTACATAATCTGCACAGCTCATTGAGGAAGCTTTCCCCCATCTGCAGATCAGGAAACTGAGGCTCAGAAAGACTGAGTTAACTTGCTCAAGATCACACAGCAAAAAGTCTGTAGCTGGGATTTCGATGCCAGTTATCTCTTGAACAGTATGAATCTCTCCTCTTGATCACTGTATTACTGTTTATGAAAACAGGACTAATTTCTTCCTCTGTCCCTTTCTTCTTGCTGCTGCCTTCCTTAGCTCGGGGAGCTTTTTCTGTGTCTGTTTCTTTTCATCCTGTTCTTTCTGAGGGGCCCAGGCTGGGCTCAGACTGTGTCTGTCCACATTGAACTTTGCAAAGTCAGTTCCTGGACTGATATTTTCTTAAACTTTACTTGCAGACCTATCTTAATGTTAAAAATCACCTGATTTAAGATTAGTGCTCCATACTATAATAGTAGAACTATTTGTCTATCTTATACCTGACCAAAGGAATGGAACAGAGAGCCTGATGGCAAGCCCCTGAATATCTGGACACCTGATTGATGATGGAGGGGGCACTGCTGGGCAGTAGGGAATGGACGGTCATTTTAATAATAAACAGCGCTGGGTCAGTTGGATGTCCACAAGGAAAGAAATGAATCTTGACTGCTACCTCACGTCATACACAAAAATAAACTCCAGAGAGGTCATCAATCTCAATGTGAAAGTTAAGACAAAATAAAACTTCGTGTACAAGATCACTTAGCATATTTTCATAACCTTGAGGTGGCCATACATTTTCTTAAAGAAGACACTGAGAATGCAAAAAAAAAATAAGGGACAGGATTGATAAGTTGGATGACATTAAAATGAGGAACTTCTCATTATCAAAAGACATCAATAAAAGAGAGAAAAGGCAAGCAGAGTAGAAAGGATACATCTAATACCTACCACTGGCAAGTGAATTTGTATCCAGGATGCGTAACCAACAAATACCTAAGAAAAAAAAAAGGGCAAAAGGATATTCCATGCTTATAAACTGAGTTGTACGTTTTCTTCTCCCAAGCTCAGGTTGTAGCCAGTTTGTCCCAGGTCATTGGCACAGCCTGGTGGCTGGCCTTGAGAACTGTCTAAGCCCCAGGCCCATCTTGGTGCTTGCTGTCTGGACTTCCACATGTCCTGCGCCACTCAGCTGTCTTTCTGCCACGAGTGCCCCTTTCTCATGAATACATAATCACGGAGGTCTCTTCCTCTTCTCCTTGGGCTTGTTAACTTTTGACCGGCTATTTTAAGAATATTTCTCTCTGGCTTCTTCCCCTCCACCATCCCTCCTGCCCCCCACCCCCACCCCTTTCATTTCCCTTTTTGTACCTCCTTGTTTAGCCTAAAGACTTGTCAAAGTTATCCTAAAATAGCTGAAGGCCTTTGAAGGAGGAGGCTTGTTCTATGGGTTCCAGAGGCAGAGAGAAGACGTAAAGCTGGTCATTAGTGACCTCGAGAGAGATGTCATCTTAAGTGATGTCCCACTGTCTGAGTTCCCCAAAAGTGGGCTGGGGGTTATGGAGTGAAGCAGAGGCTGGACAGTGCCTTGGCCATAGTGTTGTTTACGGAGGGCCCTATGCCTTGGATGGGCAGCTGGATTAGGATAATCCCTTCCTGTCTGATCAACACAGCCCCAACAGAGCCTCAGGATGTCCTGAGCAGCGACTCTCATCTGGGAGAGAGGACCTGTAAACGGAAATGATTCTTTTGTCCTTCTGGGATTGGGATGGGTCACCAATACTAGCACTTTAAGGGTTTCATGTGTCAAGTTAAAAATAACTCTGGAGCACCCCTCCAGCCGCAGCCCTCCACGTGGGGCTGGTGGACAGCCATTGACCCAAAAGGCAGGATTTCCCTTATTTTCTTCTGCGCCATTCTTTCCCTCTAGTAACAACATCCGTGTGGTGAACCTTTTCAGTCTTATCTTCTTTGTTTCTTTCTTTAAATCCTCACTTGGGCAGCGCAGGTTCCTATAGCATAGTTTGGATATATCACCACAGAGAAAACACAATAGAGGCTCTGCAGGTATATTCTAGCTTTTAAAAAGTCGGGACGATGTTTAAAAATCAAGAGTTTAATGTAATACATTTAGATTTGTACCTTCTCCTGAAATACTGGACCATCTGGGCCCTTGGGGGTTTCCACCCCCAGACCTGGGAAAGGGCTTGCTCCTTCCCCTCACACATCCCCCAGCCTTTACCTGCCGAGCCCCCCAAGGCATTGAACCTCCTGACTTCCTCAAGTAGTAAAATAGGCTTTCGTGGGCTAGCCTGGGATCCCAACCAGTACATTTAGTATTGTGAGAAAATGAATTCAGCTTTTAAAGAGCAGATTTTGGAAATATCAGAAATGCCAATTCGGGACTGCTTGTAGGGTCCTCAGTCAGAACCTACCGGTCCTGCGGTAAGGGGCTGTGTCTTGGACTTCTATGCCGGATGTGGCCTCAGCAGCTAGTAGAGGGCGTCCTAATGAGGGGGCATCCCTAGTGACTCAGTGGTAAAGAATTCACCTGCAGTGCAGGAGACCTGGATTCAGTCCCTGGGTCAGGAAGATCCCCTGGAGAAGGAAATGGCAACCCACTCCAGTATTCTTGCCTGGGAAGTCCTATAGCCAGAGGAGCCTGGAGGGCTGCAGTCCATGGGCTGCCGAAGAGTTGGACGCGACTTAGCGACTCCACAATCACAACAAAGGTGCCTGATGAATGATTTACCTCCCGGGATCACTGAGTGCCCTCTGCCTGCCCCTCTCCAGGCAGTGAGCAGAAACTCCTTCTCCCTGAGGACCTGAACCTGTCAGTTCTGCCCGAGACCAGACTGCTGCCTGCTCTATTATCTAGAACACCCACTCGAGCCCTCGATGCTCGTGCAGAGTTTGGGATGGGTCCCCTGCATGGCTGCATGTGTTGAGAGAAGTGACTTCTTTCTTGGTGAAAGAGGCCGCCCCATTCAGGAGGTGTCCAGGAGGGGATGGGAGCACAGAGAGGCCTGCGCCAGACCTCTGCTCTCCGCTGGTGCCTGCCGACCTGGAGTTTGTGGCAATTACAGACGGCTTACATTCCGAACCCAGGGCAAGGGCTGGGTAAAAGTTCAGCTCATTCCCTTTAAAAAAAAAAAAAAAAAAAATCTTCCTCTTTGACATTTCAGAGTTTTGACCCAGATCAGTCAGAGGCCACGAGAGCTTGCGATGTCTGGAGAGAGCATTTAGTTCCTGAGGCCTGAAGCTGCAGAAAAGCTGGAGCGAGCTAGTGACCTGCTGGGCTTGAGTTGAAGCCCTGTCTTTTCAAGTGGGCCCTGTCCCAGCCTCCCCAGACCTCACAGGGCAGACAGAAGGAGCGTGCCACCTTCCCCTCCCTCCAAAAGTTATCTTTACCCCCTGAAATCAAGCACTGCGTACAGCCCCTGTAAAACTGCTTCCTGGTAGGCTCGGGCGTCCTTGCTAAGTAAATATCTTCCCATGTTTTTGGAACCGAATCCCCTTTCTGATTCCTGGTCATCCCATTTGCGTTTTTCTGTTCTCAATGCCTTGTAGAATCAGGTTAATAGAAGGAAGACCTAGAATGGGGCAGAGGCACCTGAAGTGACTGTTTCAATCTTAGTAAAACTGTAAGGAGAGTAACGGGGTCGTGGGAAGAAAAAGAGAAGACTTAGATGAAAAGTGAAATGAAACAAAACCTCCCAAACATTGTGCGATCATGTTTTGCAAATCAGAGCTGATTCCTGCCAAGTGCCCGACGCGGGGACCTTCCTTTGCATGGGCTCGAGCTCTGTTGTTCTGCGGTTGAACCACAGTCGGCCTCCGTCTCTATGCTCTGTGGCTGCGCAGGGCCCGGCTGACCCCAAGTTGCTCTTGCCCCATCTCTCGTGACTTATTTGCCTCTCCTTTCTCACGTCCACCCACCCATGACATCTCCATCGCCATGGCAGTGAGCAGCCACGTCATTCACCAGTTCACGGGGTGATGGGCCAACTCTGTGCTGAGCCCTACTTCCTCCTAGTTCTCCCTCCTGAAGCAGGAGGCTCCCTGGCAGAGCTCAAAGCCCTTTGTTTATTTGATCCTGGGCTCTTGGATAAATCAGGAATGTCCTGACATGAACTTCGGCATGTTTTTCTTCCATGGAAAAGGCAACTATGGCAAGTGGTGTTTAAGTAGGCAGAGGACCATTCCGGGGGACTTGCTTTGGTGCCATCAAGGCCACATTCCTTTGGTCATCAGACCAGTAGGTGACTTCTTTATTGGCATGCTCTACCCTGGAGCCCAGAAGGTGTGAATCTGAAGCACTTTCTCCCCTGCTGAGAGCTTGGCACAGATGCTCTGGACTTCTTTTAAAGCTGTGGAGTGCCATGGTTGTCTTCCAAGTGGTCTTCTTTCTGCTGGGTGAAACCTTGGCCCAGAGCAGTTGCTTGAAGAAGGCTGCTTGGGAGTCGAGGTATGGGTAAGGTGTCTGCCTGGCCTCTCATTCTCTAGCTGTCTGGAAGTTGCAAGGATCTCCATATGATATACTTTGAGGCAGCTGCCCCTGAACCTGATTGAGCCTGAATACATCTCTCACTTCTCATCAGGGCTAGGCTCTTGTGCTACAACTGGTCGTCAGAAACCTTGGCGGGTCTGCCTTTGGATGTGGCCATGTGGGAACCCAAGACACCCGGAGCCTGTCTAGGTGTGTGTGGTTCCGTGAGTTAGCACCTGAGCTGTTCGGGAACTATTTCTGGGTCATAGGGCAGGAAAATGTTGGGAGTTGGAGCTGTGTGCTCTGCTGCAATGGAGACCTGTCAGTATCCAAAAACAAGCCCAGTCAGTCTCCAGAGCATTGGTGGGAAACCCCCTCCTTGTAAGCGATTCCAGGTGTGAATGCCCATGTATTACCGTGGCAGGGGCAGTGGGGGGGGGGGGTGGGCTGGTGGATGCTTGTCTCATTAAAGCCAGTCATTGGCCGCTCAGTGTTCAGGCTTGGCTGCCACTCTGGTTTGCTGCTTTTCATGTTGTCAGAGGATCTTCTTGGGAACAAATGACTCAGCAACCTGGATCTCTGGGACTGAGTAGCCTAACTGCCTTTGAGAAGTGACTGGACGCATCCACCTAGGCCCTAAAATTCTGAGCCCTGGAAGAGTGGAGATTCTCTAGATTCGCCAAGCTGCCATTCAGTGCGGTTTCTCTCACTCCTGCCCCAGTAGAAGACTCGCAACTCACGGGGTAAGCAGGCAATGTTTCAATTATGTATTTTGTCCTTAGGAAATTCCAGGGAGAAAAAAGGTCCTGGTTTATGGCCAAAAAAAGCAGAAAATAACAAAAATCAGCTCCGGCTGTAATATTAGACTTGTCTGTGGCAGAAAGAGTTAATAGAACAGTGGTCTCAGGGTGGGGACCATTATTTTGGGGGAATCCAGGAGAAGCACCTACGGTTCAAGAAACGATGACGCCACATTCAGTGTGGGACAGCCCTGTCTGGGCTCTGGGCACTGTCACTCAAAGAGTTAAGCTAGTCTTATGGCAGGGGAGTCCTCAAAGAAGGCGTGAGCTTGCGGGCACTAGGCCCTCTATGCCCCAGAGCAGTGAGGTCTGGGGTAAAAGGGGCCAGAGAAGTGCGGCCAGAGAAGCCGAGTGTAGGCCCAACTTTTTTTTTGCCTTGTTTGACCAGCCTTGGCACTGCCCTCCGGCTCTCCAGGGGAAAAGCTGCAGTTCTGCTCTTGCAACACAAGGAGCAGACTGGAGAATTTAGATCTGCGTCACAGAGCTCTGAGAGAGAGAGAGAGGGAGAGGAGAGAGGAGAGAGAGAGAGCGAGCGCTCCGTCGATAGGTCTGCTAGCAACAGCCGTGCTGCAGCAGAGAGAGAGAGAGAAATCAAGAAACAAGTCATAGCAACACCGGGCACCAGGTTCTGCCAGCTCACTTGCCAAGCGCTCAGAAATCTGTCGGGGGCCGGAGGCCTCTGGGTAGCCTAGGCTAGGGAGATGACACGCAAGGTGGCGCGAGCGGCTCCCGCGGGGAAGAGGTGGGGTGGCGGTGGGGGGCAGGGTCGGGAGCAAGAGGTTTCGGGGCGATGGCGGAAGGGTTGCCGGGACCAGTTTCTGGAACATTCGGGACTGCGGTACCTTACCGCCGGGCGAGATTTGGGTCTGCGCAGGCGACGATGGGTGGTCCGACGGGCTTCAGGACTTGATGGCGTAACCCCCTTCTTCCCCCACGTACGTATTTGCTGGGATCGGGGGCGATGTCTCTGTGTATGTGGGTGCTCTGTCTTTCTCACCTTCTTTCTCGCTTTTTGCCTTTTTTTTTTTTTTTTCTCTGAGGGAGGGTTTTTTTCCACTTTAATTTCTTTTCCCTTAGTATCAGCTGCCCAAGCCTGACCAGGGTAGAGGAAAAAGTAGCAAGCCATCCCCGGAGTCCCACCTGACCTCCCAGCCTTTACCCCCATTTCATTCTATCTGGCAGACAGACTGGTTTTCCAAGTTGTTTGGGTGTCTGTCTGTCCGTCCGTCCATACGGTTCTCAGGTGGAAGGTAAGGAGTGAGGAGGAGGAACACTGCGAGGAAGGCGAGAGGGGCAGCCTTTCCAGGGGTTAGTTACCTGGCTTGCAATGTTCATCCCTGGGAACCCGGGGCTGGTGGGGGAGCGGGTGGGCAGGATGGGGCGTGGGCTGGGAGAAGTGGGGTGAAGCCGGCACGTTTGTCACTGCGTAGTTGGGGAAAGTGGGGAATGGTGACGCAGTCACTGTTGGGTCTTGTTGTGGGCTCTGGGGGGACAGGTAGTGAGGCTCCTGGGATCTATAGGGCCAGCTGAGTGGGGCTGAGGATGGGCCGAGAAGGGAAGCTAGCATTTAGAGATTGAATGTCATCCCTGTGGCGTTGGAAGTTGTTTACCGTGCGCTCCCCGTGTCTCCATGCTGGCCCCCTTCCAGTTCACATGTGATGGCCTTCCTTGTACTGCTGCATCATTAACTAAGTGACTGAGCTGGCCTTCCATTGGCCAGGGGAGGGCTCTCACTCCAGACACTTCCTCTGATTGGTGGGTGGGCCAATGGCAGGTGAAAACCTTTTTTTGATTGGCCGAGGGCAGGGTATCAAATCTGAATTTGCATTTCACTTGCTTAAAGGGGAGGGGGGAGAAGCCTAGCAGCTTTCTAAAATCTGTTTAGGGGTGTGCGTATGCTCCTGTGTCTCTGCCTGATTTTGACTGACCAGTTGAAGCCTCTTCCTGTGCCTTTTTAATTTCATGCACTATAAGGAAGAGGAGCTAAGGGCTCCCCCAAACTTTTTTTTTTGGAGGAGCAAGGGTTGGGGAGGTGGGTGCGCAGAGGGTTGACCAAACTGGAAGAGAGTATTTGTTCTTTAGTGGGAATTTTCCGATCAGCCACACCTCAGCGTTGCGGCAAAATAATTCTTGGCTCCCCTGGAAACGCACGGGCAAGGTAGGGCACAGCTGCTACTGCTGCTCTTGCCACCACCCTGGGCTTCCTGCTGACTCTGGGCTACTCCCCGGGGACGAGAGATTTGCATTGACGTCCCGGGCTGTCCAGAGATGAGCCCATTATGGGAAGGACCTGCCTTCTAGAAGCTGCTGCTCCCTGGTGCTTGGAAAGGTGAGGATGGGGACTGAGCCTGGGACACGGCTCAGAAACTGCGTATTTATTTGGTGGGGTTTCCGGGAAAGCCACGGGGCCACAAGAGACTTGGAGGTCCCAGGTTAGAAGGGTTTGTCATCCTGGGGAGTGAGGAGAGTGAGAGCAAAACTAGGGCAGCAGGCTGCTCGCCTCTGGTTGGGGGAGGAGGGCTTGGAAAAATCAGGGTCCCAGCTCCCCATCCAGCCCTCGTTGCAACCCCTACTTCCGTGGGGAGGGGGTTTCCGATCCTTGCATTTTGCGCAGTGGCCCCCGCCCATGACTGCGCATCCAGGAGCGCAATGCGCTCCGGGTCTCCGGCCTAGGACAGCACCGCCCTTCTTATTACATAACGGAGGGCACGGCTGTGCTTTCTCGGCCCTTCCTTGCAACCCTACCTCCTGGCTCCCCAGGGCCCACAGAACTGGGGAGGGTCTGGTGGGAGAGAAGTGAGAAGACTTGACTCCCTTGAAGGGCTCGCTCTTGTCCAGTCAGTGAGAGGGGCTGGGTTTGCAGACAGAAATGGACTGCCGACCCCTGTCTCGGGGTATGAAATGCAGAACGTCCTTCTAAATGCCCTATGTCACCTATGGGCCCCCAGGACCTCTCGGGGGCGGGGGGGTGGGGGGAGGAGGCAGTGCCCTTTTTTCTCTCTTATGCTTTCTGAGAGGAAGTTTCTGTAGGGAAAGATGTGACCATTGGGAGAGTAAGGAAGACTTTGGGGGGCCAGTTGGGAGGTGGTTGACAGTTCCCCTCCCCTTGTCTCTAGCTTTCCTTTTCCTGGGTGGGTTGATGGCATTTGGAGACTCCTTTTTATCATAAGGCTGCCATTTTGGAGGCATTTCTGCTGGTCTCGGACATGGTGGCGTTGGTTTTTCTGGTCCTGCTGTGCCAGTTCCGCAGAGTGGGCGGGGGGCGGGGGCTGTGACGGAGGAGGGGAGGGGGGGCAAAAGCGCAGCAGAGGCGGGCACAGTGGTGGCTGCCGCAGTGAAGATGGCCCCATGGGCAGGACTGCCCAGTGCCACTCTCGGACACAGCCCTGGGTGGGGGTTCCACCAGCTGGGGCCCCGGCTTTGCCCAAACGTGGGCACTGCTCACCGGAGGTCTGGGTCTCCCATGCCTTCCTCAGCCTGAAGCTTAGAGCAGTCCAGGGGGAGGGAAAACCAGGTTTTTGAGGGGGAGGGTAAAAGCAGAGATATGGCAGCTCACCTCCGACGAGTTGGACCTGTGGTTTGTGCTCCCCAAATAGGTTCTGTCTCTGGCAGTCTCTCCATGGGGACAGGGGGTTGGGTCCGTGGCAGCTTTGACGATCTGTTTGGATGGCTCTGCCCTTTCCCCATTTTTTTCCCTCTGTGTTCCTCCGTATGTCCCCTGCCAGGGCCATGATTCCAGCTGTAGTCCTCCAGTGAGGCTCCCTGCCTCCTGTCCCTCTCCTTTCCAGGCCCTTCTGCGTGCAGCGGCCATCTTGTCTTTCTTGCTCAGAAATTTAAAATGGTTTCTCTTCGTCTCCAGAGTGAGATCCCTTCCCTTTAGCAGGATGCTGGAGGCTGTCTATGACTAGTCTTGTCTTAGCTCTCATATACGGTCTCACCTTTCCGAGTTTGCTTAAGTGGACCAAGTATTCCAGGAAAACCAGGCAACTTACTTTTCCTTGCCTTTTCTCTGTCTCTGTTCTCACTGCTGCTACTTTCCATGCCTCCTCCACGGCACCCACCTGCGGCAGTCCCACTATCTCCCAAGGACCTTTCCTGATTACTTTCACGAGAAGCAATCCTCATACCCACCCCTGCCCACTTCAACCAAACTCCCATATCTTCATGCCTCTCCTGTGCTACTTTAGATGTGCTGGGGTTCTTTAAGTCTTATGTCACCTATTAGATTGTGAGCCCCAGGAAGCCGGGGGAAAGAAAGGAAACGTACCTATCTGACGTTTTCTGTTTGGCAGGTACCACATCCAGCTCATTGACGGTGGTTATTTCATTTATTCCTCACTGCAACCCTGCGAGGAGTGACTGGTAAGTGTTCTGCTCATGATTAGAACCTTGGTGTCTCACAGCCTTTGCATTTTTCTCCTCTCACTCTTCAGTGTCTATAAAATGCCTCTTAGGAGGTAGATCCCCAAAACGTGTCTATTTAAGGAGTTCTGTGAATCCCTGATGCTTTGTGGGAGTTTGGGTGGCTCATCTTCCTGAACCCAGGGTCTGGGTCACTTAGCTCTTCCGTGCCACCCTCCCTGTGCCCTCATTAACTTTCTCCTCTTGCTTTGAGGATAGGTTTAACGCAAGAGGATGAGTCTGTTTGTAGCTGAAATTAATGGACTACCAAACCTGTTTTCCTCTTGGAAGAGGAGGTGTAGGTGGAGGGGTTGCATTACCTTCAGGGCAGACAGAATAACCCCCGGAATCCAGAGATCTGTAGAGACCGAAGAAGCAGAGATGTGGCACTTGGGCAGAGCTGGGTCTACATCTTGACTCTGCCTCACTCTTCTGGGTGTTTTGACATATGTTACTTGATTTCCCTAAGTCTTAGTGTCCCCGGTCAGTGAAATGAAGCCACTATACCTACTACACAGAAATGCCTAATATATTGTCAAACAGGTAGGCTCCTAAGAGAAAGCAATGCAGCTTCATTCCCCTTGCCCAGTTTTCTGCTGGGGACTTAAGAAAGGAATATACGAGGTAGCTCGAGAAGAAATGGGGAAGAAGGAAGCTTATGTGTCTTAAGTGGTATCATAGCCAGGGGCAGGGAGGAGGTAACCCGGCAGCAGGCACCTGAAACTTGCGAGGTCGTGCCTTCCCCCACCTGGGCTAAATACCCGCTCTTGCATTAGAACCTTCTGAATCAGGAAAGCACCATGGAAACGTAGATGAGCCATGTGGTGGCAGAGTGAGGGTTAACCAGTGAGCCTCCCTGGGATCCTTTTGATGCCAGGTTACTTTCCCTTCTTTCCGAATGCAGCGGTGGCTGCCCGCTTCCTGACGCTATCGCAGCCCGTGGGAGGGGAGTTGGACACCCTGAAGCCCCTCGTCACTAGTTCCGGGCCTGCAGAACAGGGAGTGACGACAGCTCATGAGTCGTCAGCCGACGGCAGCGGGGACCCTGGTGACGGCTGCTTTGTTGTTTTTTTCCTCTTCGGATGATGACTCAGTGTGTCGGGAGCCGGGAGATGGAGCACTCAGCCGAGTGGCCAGGACGTTCTGTCAACATGAAAGCAGCAAAAACAGCTCGTCGGAGCTCAGAGCTGACCCTGGGCTGGGGTCATTTTCAGGAAGCGGTTGGCAGAGGAAAGGCGACCGCCACGTACAGGGTTGGCAGGGGTGATACCGGGTGACTTAACAGGGCTCTGTAGACCCTTCAATTTTAGAACCTGAAAAGAAAACGCAGCCATTTGTGTTACTAGATGAGCTTGGCAACCAGGATGGCTTCTTGAGCTCCTCGCACTCATCCCCGACAAAGAGACATCTTCCCGGGTCCAGAAAACCCCCTTGGGGATTTCTCAGTGTGGCTCATTGCCTTGGATGGAGGGCAAGTCCCCTTTTTGTGGGGCAGCAAGGGTGGGGCCTGGCAGCCCTAGTGCCTGCTGTGGGGATGTAGTGTCTTGGGGGTCTCCTCTGCCGGCTTCACGCGAAGATGGTCGCTCCTGCGTCACCGGCCTCAAGCCGAAGACCAGCTCTCTCGGGCAGCCATTCTTCAGCCTCCCCTTTCCTTATCCCAAATCCCAAGCTTTTCTTCTTCTTCACCGTCTTCCTCACTTCCTCCTCAGGTGCCATGGTGGGCGTTGACCTCCGCGTCTGTCTGTGTGTGTGTGTGTGGTGTCATCATGGCGGCTCGGGGTTCTAGGCTTTTCTCGAGTCTGCAGCAATGCGCTTTGTACACGTGACGCCCCCGCGGCCCCGCCCCACCGCCGGGCCCCGCCCCACCGCCGGGCCCCGCCCCGCCGCCCGGCCTGTCCCTGAGACCCAGGGAGGAGACTGGCCCTCGTTCTTTCGCCGCAGAATCTCGGCCAAACCACCATCATCCCCAGCATCTGGCTTCCCTTCTCTCCTCCCGCGCTGTCGGCCAGCCTCTGGGGTAGAGGAGCAAACAACTTGTGGGAGGGGATGATGGAGGGACAGACAGCCTGGCCGAACTCTCTGGTCTTCTCAGCCCGGGTGCCATTTTTCTCGGCCTCCCGAGCTCCTGTGGACGATGCCCGCACTGACCTTTGTCGCCGCGCACCTCCTCTTCCCCCGAGGACCTCTCCGCGTGACTCGTTGGGATCTGGGGTCTTGGGCGCCCAGAAGGAGTCGGGGACCCGGCCCAGGTCACAGCGGAGAGCTGAAGAGACAGGCTAGGGGGTGGGAGCTGGCCGACCCCACGCAAGTACAAAGGCAGCCCCATCACCACCCCCTACCCCTTTTTGCAGTCATGTCTTTTTCAGCCTAAGTAGAGAGCAACTTGACCTGAAAAAATTTGTGTCTCTATGTGGGTGTTGGAACATCTGCGGATCTTTGTCCGGAAGCTGCGTGGTGCCGAGAGCCCAGGTTCTGTGTTTCAGGGAGCTGTTGTCCTTCGGGTTTGTTTTTGCAGCAGTGTGATGGATGGGTCCTCCTCAACGAGCCCCCGTGGCCCGCTGCAACTGGCCTTTCTCCAGGACGCTGGGCCTGGCAGTGGCTCTGCTTCTTGTCGGTGGACAGGGAGCCACAGCGGAGGGCCATGTCCGGGGTCCCAGAAAAGACTCCAGTGATTGGGGCCCATTCGTGGTGCCTCGCCTGGTGGTCCCTGGGAACTGAGCCCACCTTTCACTTCTTCCCCACAGAGAACTCAGGGGAGTTCAGCTCCAGAAGTAGGTGACAGCCTGCTGGAGACTGCTGATGATGGTGCTGGCGTTCAGAAGACAGTCGTCATCCTGTGGGGTAAACGTGTTGCCTGTTTGCGTGTTTTATTTGGAACACACAGAAAAAGGAGCTGCCTGGCAGCCTGGCTCTCTGCAGTAAGTATCTGTCTGCATTCTTTTATCCCTTCGAAGGTGGGAAGTGGATGGATGCGGGGCTGAACTCAGCTGGCTCTTGTGCCTTCTCGGTTCTGTGCTGCGCAGCCCCGCCCTCGGTCCTCCAGAAGCGGGCACTGGATCTGTTTCCCCATGCTGCTGGAGGGCTGCAGAGAGCCTGGCAGTCAGTGTTCCCCCCGCCGTGCATCCCCCTCAGGTTCAGGAGAAGTCGAGTCTCCCTAAAATGGAGCCAAGAGGCCAGGTCCTCCGGAACTGAGTGTTCACGGGCTGAATGGAAGGGCCCTGCCTGTGCTCACTGCCCCCAGCAGGGAGTGACTCTCAGTTGCCTGGCTGAGGGGGGTGGGTGGGGGAGTGGCGAGGTGGGGGATGTGCCTTGCCAGCATCTAGCATGGTTCTCTGCCAAGTTCTAGCTCCAGATCGCTAGGCCGCTAGGAACCTAGACTATATATAGCGTTGTGCTAAGCAATTCTTATCGGACCTGTCTGTCCCCTCACCCCCACGGGGAGGAGAGCTTCTATCAGAAAACCAGAACCTGGAGAGAGTGAGCCACCTCCACGGGGCCTTTTATTCTGGGAAGGGGTGTGGGTGTGTGTGTGTGTTTGTGTGTGTGTGTGTGTGCATGCGCATGCGCATGCATCTGTGTGTCTGTGTACACACATCTGCATCTGGTCATCTGGTTCAGAGCTGCCAAGCTTTCTTTCCTTCCCCCTGTTTCAGGTGCTAGCAGATTCAGGACCTTGCAGGTGCCGGCGATGTAGGATGAGGGGCGGGAGGGGCTGGTGGTTCTCGAAGGATCCTGGGTTTGTTTGGAGGAGAGGCTGGCACCCAGTGTGGCTGAGAGCACTGTGTGGCCTCCGTTGTGTCTTAACAGCTTCCGGTTTGCCCTGCTTTGCCTAAGCATGTCTTTTGACCTCTCCCTTCCTTCTTTGGAACCTCCTACTTTCCCTGCCTTTCTCCAGCCCTGCCTCGTCCTTCCTCTGAGTCTCTTCGGGATCAGTGAGGCAGCCCTAGCTCTGGGCATCCGGGAGCTTGTCTGCGCCCCGCCCTCACCCTCGTTTGGGGTTTCTAGAAGTCTAGCTTGACCAGCAGAAGGGGTCAGTTGTCTGCAGAGTAGCTGGGTGGTGAATGAGCGTGTCATGCTGAGACGAACAGGGCAGCATGGTCTCAGAGATGCTGTTGAGCCCACAGTTTGTGTGGTTCTGGGACTGTAAGTGCCGATGGACGTGAACCACCCTGGGCTTGTCGGCGAGCCACCGCTAGGCTGCTTATCGGAAACCAGATGCAGGAAGGAAGATAGGATCCCGCCACCTCCCTGCCTCCCAGGTAAGTCGAGTGTGGGCCGTGCGGTCTGGCCCTCCCCCAGCCCCTCTTTGCCCACGGAGGGCGTTCTCCTTAGTGGAGAAGCCTCAGACTTCTCCATTTGGAATCTCCCAGACAATTGCTCTCTTCTTTCCATCCTCCTCCTCCTGGCTTTTCTGTGAATGAGGTTAGTAACCAGTGAAGGCACGGGGGCTGGGTGGGCAGCCTAAGTGATTGGACGCCGGCGACGGTGGGAGTGGCCCTTGGCAGAACAACCGTCAGGCCTCCCGCGGTCACTGCCCTCCCCAGGCCCCTGTGTCCAGCGATAGGTTCTGGGTGCTGAGTCCTCAGAGGGGCTGGGAGCCTGCCTGGGAGCTGGGTCTTCCTTTCCCCATGTCCCCTCTTACCTGGATGCTGGAGCACCTTTAGCCTCACTGGGCCTTAGTCTAGGCCTATGGCCTGGACTTTATGGACTGTGGGGCTGGGCAGTGAACTTTGGGGTTCTTTCACTACCTTAAGTTTTTTTTTTTGTTTGTTTTGCGTGAGTTACTTTCTTCCTCTAGGCCCTCATTGCCTTTACTTAAAAAAAAATCCTAGCCCAGTGAGCCATTGCAAAGCATCTCCAGGCAGTTGACGTAGGAATGGTTTTCTCGCTGCTGCACTAGGTACTGGTCACAGTGACAGCGATGGTGATTAAAAAGGACGAGGCCTATGGGAGTGAGAGGTCTGTCACTTGATGGAGATGGTGCAGACTGAGGCACTGTGCACATTCTCGGGAGATCTCCCTGCTGCTGAGTCCATCCCTGCCTCGTCTGGGCCAGTAGGGCCGGATGGAGTGAGCTGACAGCCGATCGTCTGGGGTCTCGAGACCAGAGGGATGGTGCTGGGGAATTTTCTGATGTTCTCGGATGATATCACGAGGCCCCTGTGGGATCCCAGCTCTGCGCTGTGCCTCCTGGACCCGGGTGGCGTTTCTGCCCCCCCGCCCCCCCCCCCCCCCGCCCACCCCTTTCCCCGGGAAGCCTGCTGCATGCTGCCTCCCAGTGTTGCATCTTCACCTCTTCCCATCTGAGAAGAGACTCTGAGTTGGCCGTGAGCAGCCTGGGATCCTTGCTGAGCGGATTTGGAAGAGTCCGCTGTCTCTTCCTTCAAGGAATCTGAAGCCTCAGCCCCTCTGGCAGGAACGGAGTGAGGGATGGCTAGGGGTGTTGGACCTGGAACAGGAATAAAGCAGACAGATCAGCTCCGGTGCAGCTGGGGAGATGAAGCGGGAGCTGGCCAAGTCCCTCAAGATGTGCTGGCTAGAGTCTGGCCAGTGCTGGCTGCCGGGCTGGAGCCAGATGGAGCCGCTGGCTGTGCTGGGGAGCCGCGGCTCCGTGTGCTCAGCGGGTCCCCAGGCCTGGCTCCAGGTGCCCGCTGCCCGCGTTCACAGCCGTGTCCCTGGCTTGTTGTTGGGGGGTCACCAGGGTGCAGAGGCTGGCGTTGCTCCCTGAGACCCTGTTGTCTCTGGGGCCTCCAGTATCCCCCTGGATTGGGGCTTGGTGCTCCCCTGCCGACTTGCCCAGCTTTCTCCCTCATCTCATGCGTTCCTTCCTGCTCCCGGCCTGGCTGCTCCAGACGTGATGTGAAGCGTTGTGTCAGGAGCCAGGCTGGCAGAGCACTTGGCATCACCCCCTGAGAGGGGGTTCAGGCAGAGCCGGTGCTTCTCTGTTGACCTTTGAGTCCCCATAGTCTGGGACCCGGGAGGCGGCTCGGGGGCCTCTCTCCGGCTGGGGTCCGGCCAAGGTTAACAAGGCTGGTGGCCCTGGAGCTGCGGTGGTGCGGCTTGGCTGGGAGGCCTGCGGGAGGGGCCCTGCCAGGGGACCTGGTTGGTCAGCACCTTCCTCTCCATCGACTCCTGGTCTGCTCAGGACCGCACACTGTCTAATGCACAGCTTGGTTCTGTGTCCTGGTACGAGTGCCCCCAGGGCTGTAGCGGGGCTTCAGTGAGCATCTGTACTTCGTGCTGGTCACTTTGTTGGGCATGTTGTTGCCGCCCCACCCCCACACCTCCGAAATATGCGAGAGCGCCTTTTCCACTCGCCGGCTGTCTGTGGGAGGCCCTCTTCATCTTGCGTTTCTTTTCTGGGACTTGGAGTGTCTGTCAGGGAAGTGTAGACGCGGTTTGGTTTCTTGCTAGCTCCCTCCACGGGAGCTGCTCGTAGGCAGATGAGGCCAGAGAACGCCTCCAGCAGCCCCCCTGGGCCCGTGCAGTCGTGTGGAGCCCCAAGCAGGGGAGGAGCAGGGGGGCGGGGATGGAGAGCCACGCAGGGCGGGGGCAACGGGGGTGGGGGAAGAGTTGTGTAGCATCTGACCGCAGGATCAAGGCCGGGACGGGTGGGAGGAGGCTGCCTATGGCAGCCTGAGCGGACACGTGTGCATGGAGCCCGGATTGGGGTCTGTAATGAGGCCGGAGAGCCTGAGACAGGCCTCAGAGTCCTTGGTCTTAGCATGCAGTCCAGGGAAGCTGGCCTTTGTTAGGCCCCCTTTGGCTTATCTGATTTCATGCTTAGAACAATCCTTTTATGATTGAAGGCACAGTGGTTTGGTTAAGTGACTTAAGCAAGGTCACATGCCTGGTGGGTGGCACTCCTGAGATTTAAACTCAGGCATCTCTGAGTCCGAAGCCTGCACGTTTTCTTCACGCTGTTAGGCTGAAGCCCGAGCTGAGACCCTCAGAGGATCGGCAGCCGACATGACCCAGAGGGCAAGGCCAGATACTCTGTGATCCCCGTGCACGGGCAGGCAGATACATTTCTTCCACATGGTGTCTTTAGCCTCTGCTGTATATGTGCCAAGGACAGTGCTCAGTGTGGGGTTGCTGGACTCAACAAAACCAAGTTTCTGCCCTTGGGGGTTGTATATCCTCGCGTGGGGAAGATACTGTTAATGCTAGTAAATGGGATTTAAAGATAGACATAGAAGGAAAAGAAGGATCCTCTTACTTTCTGCAGAAGCGGGATCCAGATGTTGGTCAGAGAGGGAACTGGGGAGACTGAAGGACCTTGGCCCCCGGGGAAGCTGTGTTGATTGAACTTCCAGAGAGAACTGACACACATTCTAATCCTTCTCATTTCCCACCAGCTGGGAAAATCCACCTGTGGCCCACAGACGCTCACAGAAGCTTGCAGTGGGTCAGGAATCAGGCCATAGCTGTCAGACCTTTGGTCACCAACAGACTAGGGGTTTTTTTTTCCCATTAGCCACGGCTATTCCAGACCTCTTGTCTCTCCCACCCTTACCAGGCGCCAGCTGGCATCTCCTCCGGGGCCTGCTCACTGTCTTGTCCATCCAGTGCCGGGGGACACTCGGGGTCAGTGTTTGCCGAGTCACTGGTAGAACCTGTGCCCACAGGAGGCAGAGCTCCACGGAGCCGCTCCTTTGCCAGCATGCATGGTTCCAAGATCCTCACAATAGGGAAGGGAAGGGAGGGGAGTCCCTTGGTATCGGACGCTCGGAGGAGCTTTGTGTCCTGAGAGGTTGAGGCAGGTTGGTAGCTGGGGATGGGGGAGGGTACGTTTCCTATGTGCAGTGCCAGGACCTGGGGCTTGTTGACACGGTGGGAGTGCCGCGGCTGCTGGGCCCAGGGTGAGGCAGGCCACGTGACTCGCCTGCTCTGGCACCACAGTCCCAGCGGCCTGGCCCACCCTGGCCATGGAGGCTGCCACCTGCTGCCAGGCGGCCGGGGTTGCAGTGGGACCGAGTGTGGGCCTTGGTGGTGCGTGCCTGTGGGGGCTCACAAAACCCGTAGACGAGTCAGCGGGCCTGGGGTTCTGGCTCCATTGGTAAAAACGTGCTCCCTCGCCTTACCTCTGTGGGCCTCAGTTTCATTATCTATAAAAACAAGAGGGATTGAACCAGAATCTTTTTGGAGGTTCCCGTCAGCTCTGATATGGGGGCTCCCTGGATGTTTGTGGAGGTATTTCTTTTTTGTTGTTTTTAATTATGTATGTATTTTTGGCTGTGCTGGGTCTTCGTGGCTGCGTGCAGGCTGTCTGCAGTGGCAGAGAGTGGGGCTACACTTCACCGTGCTGCTTGGGCCTCTCCTTGCGCTGGCTTGTCCTGCCGCGGGGCACAGGCTCTGGGGCACTGGGTGTCAGGAGTTGCAGCACGTGCGCGCAGCTGCCCCGGGGGAGGTGAGATCCTCCTGGACCAGAGATCGAACCCATGTCCCCCCGCCGCACTGGCCGGCAGATTCTTAACCACTGGACCACCAGGGAAGCCCCGTGGAGGTATTTCTTAGCCAGAAACTCAGGACCTGCGTTACGAGGAGAGGGGAGGGACCCCAGAGACCTGTCTGCGTGCAGCAGTAACCGTGTTTCCTGAAGGGACACCGTTGGAGTGAATTAGGGCTGGCCGTTGGAGTGAATTAGGGCTGGCCGTTGGAGGCACTTTTCGAAATACCCCAGAAGTAAATGCGAAAAGTAAAGACCGTGAAAGTGTCTGCTGAGGACTCTCCGGGTACCGAGGACAGGGACTCCAGCTCCTGCTAGGAGTTCGTCTAGAGACGGGCTGTGTGGGAACTGCTGGGGGCTGGCAGGGCTGCAGGGGCGTGACCTGACACGCCATGCTCCCGGAGAGATTTGGCCTTCCCCTTTTGGCCCTAAATCCTGGAGAGGAAATAGGTCTGCAGGATCCTTGTGTCCTCTGCCTTCCCTGTAACTTCTCAGGGTCTGTGCCCCTGTTGCTGTCATAAAGTTTCCCTTTATATTTAGCCTTCTTTTTTCATGTGATTGTTTAAGCCCTTCCATTAAAAAAAAAAAAAATGACAGGAGCAAAGAAAACAGAAATATCTCAGAGCCATCAGTTCCATTTTGGCTTTTTAGTCTTGAGCCCCTCCTTAAAAGACGGCAAAAATGAAACACGTGTATGGCAAAGCGCAGGGTCCCAAGCCCTTCTGGACTTGTGTGCAGAGCTGGGCTGTGGCCAGGCGTGGCACGGCCCTGGCCTCCCTACTCCACGGTGGCCTTGGTCCCTGACGTCCACTGCGTCTCCCGGGGTGCGTGGGCACGAGCCCCGAGGCGGAGGCACACGCTGTGCAACCCGCTAGACAGAATGCAGAGCTTTAAAAATAGCTGTTTTTCTCCCAAGATGCTATCTGCTCACCAGTCTCCAGGACACTTTACCTGGGGTTCGTCACTATGAACCCGGCCTCCTGGACTCCCTGAATGGTGGTGGGAATGAGGATTGGGGCTCAGATGCAGGCAGGACAGGAATTGCCTGGTAACCGTGGTCTCACCCGCTCCCCGTGATGTTTCACGGTGCTGTTCACATTTACCAGCTCTTCTGATCTCTCACGCCCTGTGAGGGCAGGTGGGTGGTATGAGCCCCGTGGCTGATGAGCCTGAACTGGAGAGAATCCTGCTTGTACCTGCGTAGTTCAGGACACCGTGCATCCAGGTCCCCTGACTCTCTGGGTGTTCTAGCCAGGAGACCCAGGGGTTGGGTGGGGACGGGGGTGGGTCTTGGGCCGTTGACTTGGCCATTCCAGGCCTCAGGTCTTTTCTATATATATTGAAGGAGCAGGAAACCTCAGAATATCTGGGTTCTCTGCCTTTTCAGCTCTCTCGGAGCTCTCGTGGAGACTGGCGTGTGCTTTGTCTCTGGGAAGCCAGCCATGCACCATGCGTTTCTGGTGAGGTTTCTTGCATTTGGAAGCTTCTGGAATATGCTGTGCTTCCGACCATTCTGACACGTCTGTACAGCACGTCATGCTTGGGCATAGGGTCTGCTTCTGCCAAGTAGCGCTCTCAGAAATGAGGCCTCATGGTGGGGTCTCTGAGACTTTTTTCCCGTTGGACTTGTAGGCGTTGTGTATGGAGCTCTGCCTGGCTGCTCGTTACCTGTCTGCTAGCTGCTTGACGTGCTTCACCTGCTGAAGGAGCCGGCCGACGTGCGATGGAAGTGCTCGCTTCAGCTCTGGTTGTTTGCATGATGACTGACTGGAAGAAGTAGGCCTTTCCCGTGGAGAAGGTGCTCAGAGAATCCTTGGGCAGCCGTGTATTCTGAGTACTGAGCCCAGCCCCCACCCTCCACAAGGGCTTCTGAAGCAGAGCGTGGGCTGCACGGCTCCTTGGCCATGTGGCCCTCTGTGTGACCTGCATTTGGTTAGGAAGGGGGAAGAAATGTTCGTTTATAGCGTATTTAACCAGGGTGACTTAGCGTTTACAGCGTATTTAACCAGGGTGTTTGAGGAAGGATTGGGGTGGGGTGGGGGTCGGCACACTTACCACGCCTGCACCATCTGGCCATTCGTATCCCCTGAATGCAGCCGTGGCTTGTAGAGAAACCCTGTGATGGGCAAGCCACCTGGGAGCTGTTTCGGTGGCCGCAGACGTGTGAACGTCTGTCCTTCTGGACCCTGGCTGTCTGGAGGAGGGAGCGGAGGCGGTCTGCATCGGCACAGGGAGAGGGTTTGGGCTATACTCCGGGGAGGACCACCGTGGCGTCCCGACGGCTCCGAGGAGGGCTGAGGCTTCTCTGAGAGGGGGAGCCTGGTGGTCCTCGGGAGGGTCCTGCAGGCCTGCGTCTGTGGACGCCGGCAGCAGCAGGAGCTGTGGGTGCTAGGATCCCGCGCGGGCTCGCCAGTCCTTTCTGCCCCTGAGGCACGCCGGAGCTCGAGCTCGGGACACGCGAACGTTGTTTCCCTTTGTGGAGAGAACTTCTGGCACCGACCCTGTAGGACTGATCGTATTTGTGAATAAAAAGGGAGAAAGGCACATTCGCCCCTCATCCCTGCCGGGAGAGCTCTGAGCTGCTCTCATCCTGATTTGTATCAGCACCGCTGCCATCCTGCCGGCCGGCTTCTCTGCGCTCTAGGGACCGCCGACAGGCATCAGAGATGTGTTTTGTGAGAGTGTGTGCGTGTGAATGAGTGTGAACTGTGTGTGTGGGAGAGAGAGTGTGTATATGTGAATTTTGTGTGTGGGGGGGGAGAGAGACTGTGTGTGTGTGTGTGTGTGTGTGTGTGTGTGAATGTGGCACGTGAGGCAGGGCCATACATCTGTTGGCTGGAGAAAGGCAGGAGAGGGAAGAGGAGCTCTCGGGGCAGGTCCACAGCTCTGGGGCCACCAGCATTGCTGGCTCTTTTAAAGGCATGGGGGCGTGTTGAAGCACACCTAACATACTATTTAGAAGTGACCAAAGTCCAAAAATCAACCAGTTGACGTCTAAATGAGGGTTGTGTTAAATACAGAGAACCGTATATCCTTTAGCAGTACTACTGCCTGCATGTTTGAAAGACCCGACAGTCAGGAGCCTTCCGCGGCCCTGCCGGGTCGCCCGCCACCGCTGCCTCTGTAAGCTCATGCTGCTTTTCTGTCAGTTTCCGGCCTCCCTTCTTGTCTGTTTCCCACCCTCGTTCACTCCTTAGGCACACAGGAATGTCTGTCCCCACGCCTGCGGTACCGTTTCCTTGGGGACCTGTTCGTCCAGTGTCTCTGACATCATAAACGGTGTTCCCTTCGTTTCACATGTGAGCACAGCGCAGGCTTGCTGCAGAGGTGAGCCATTTCTGAGATGGTGCGGCTCCCGCCTGGCCCTGGCGGCCTTGAGAGTCTGAGCCCCCGCCCCCCCTGCTGGGTTGAGAGTGCAGGCAGACAGGGTCAGAGAGGAAGTGAACAGGGGCTCCCGGCCACGGGCCTCCCTCCGAGACAGGTGAGCTCTGTTCAGAAAGCAGCTCATCTAGTCTTTTGGCCCTGATGGCCCTATTTGTTTCGTCTCCCTCTCTCTCTTCCCTCTTCTCCCTCCCTCATCTCCCTCCCCCGCCTCCAGAAGAATTTAATCTGCCGGACAACAAACAATACTGTTATAAAACTTGGAAAACAAGAGGGCGAGGCCTCCCTGACAAGGGGAAGGGCATGCCGGGTAACTGCAGGGAGCCTGCCAGCCCGAGATGGAGCCGGGCGAGGGCCCAGTTGGCTGGGCACCTGGGCACCCGCCCGGGCCAGGCCCACCAGCCGTGCCATCCCCAGTCCAGAGGGGGAGGAACCGAAACGCAAGTGGGGCCCCAGAAGCGCTTGAAAAGGGGAAGTAGCCCGCGTTCCCCTCTCCGATCTGATGGGAATGCACTAGACTGTGAAACTCCTCCTCCCTCCCTCCTCCTCTCCCTCCTCCCCTCCGTCTTCCCTCCTCCCCTCCCTTTTCCCTCCTCCCCCTCCCTCCTCCCACCGCTCTCTGTTGCAGGTCCCGGACTGGCAGACCCGGGTCCCGAGGCTGGCATATAAGCAGTTTAGGCGCAGCTACCTGCTGGGCCAGCTGCAGGGGAAGCAGGAGAGGAGGGTGCCCCGGGCCCCTCGGCACTGCAGACCTACCCCCTGCCTGCCCTCCCCCACCTAGGGAAGTGGGACCAGGTCAGGGGCATGCCCTGGTCCACGTGCTCTGCCAGGTGTGGGCCCAGGTACGGGTTAGCATTGCCACTGGGAGGTCTATGGGTGCTCCCCGGGCCTCCTGCTGCCCACAAGGGCCGTGCTTCCCGGGAGGATGTCCACCTCCGGGAGAGGCCCTGCTCTCCTTCCAGGAGGAGTCCGGCAGTGCTGCAGAGGCTGGGCACACCTCTGGACCCGTTCCCGCTGACAGACACAGTGTTTCTCCCCACAGGCAGGCATGGGGCCCTGTGAATGGGGCTCCCAGGGAGTGGGGGGGGCTGTGCCTCCTGTTCACTCCTGGTGGCAGGGACACTAGGTTCTGGGTGTCTCTTCCCCCAACTTCCAGGGTCAGATTTAACCGGAGTCTGAAGTTTCACCTCCGAGTGCATCCTCACCAGGTCAATAAATGATGTTGGGGGGACAAGCGGGGAGTGTTGGTGGCTGCTGCTCCTGGGGACCCGCTCTGGCGCGGAGCCACAAACTGTGGTGGGCATCGTGTGTGTGACAGACCATCCGCACACTCCCTTTCCTGCTTGTGGAAAGCGCCAGCTTCTGTGAAGGCAGTCCAGCACTGGGCCCACGCCGCACCCAGGCGGAGCCACACTCTGGGCAACAGGGAGTCATCCTTGACCCCATCTTCATGGCCCCCACACCATCTCTTGCTGCCCCCCCCCAGGCCCCATGGCATCCCCGGGCAGGGTAGCTTCGTGCGTCCTCCCGGCCCAGGGCCTCCATGCCCTGTCCTGAGTCCGGGACGTGGGGAGATTTCCAGACCCACGTCTTTGCTGGTAGTGTCAAGGAAGGGACAGAAGCCTCAGAACATAGGTCCCCCATACCCCTGCCCCAGGAGAAACCGGAAGTGCACATGCTGGGTCCACCTCAGCTGAGAAGGCAGTGATTTCTGGCATTGTTATCTCAAGGGCGATGTGCGTGCACGATGGGGAGGGGTGATGGTTAGTGGGTCCACGCGCCACCCCCACTTTGGGATCCAGGGCTGGTGAAGTGTGGTGGTTCCTGGACACTGAACTCTCCATGCCCTCCTGCTCCCCAACTCCCTGTCCCTATACCTGTCATTGTATCTCCCTTTCCTCTGATTCATTAACCACAAGCTAGTTGGCCACAGGCCCCACCCCGACCACTTGGAGACAAAATCTTCAGGACACTGGGCCGGGGCTGGAGCCGAGGGTGGCAGGAAGCTGGGCCAGGCCTCCGTGTTCAGAGGGACAGTGGTCCAGGAGGACCTCAAGGGCAGACCGCTCCCCGTTCTCCAGGAGGGCCTTCTCAGGGCCTCTGTCTCCCCAAGATGACTCTTCCTCCCTACCAGGAGCCCCGAAACCAGCATTCCCAGTGGCAGGAAGATGGATGAGCTGGCCTCCACTTCCGGCTCTCCTCCCCCGCTCCGGCTGGAACTTGCGTCAGTCGTGTAAGTAGCTGTGACTCAGCACCCAGCGGGTCGGAGGGAGGGGGAGGCTACCACCTCCCAGGAACCTTCCCGGCTCTGGATCTGAACACGCCGTGGTGGCGCAGGACACGGCCGGTAGCCCTGGTTCCTGTGTGTTCTGTGTCTCTGCTTACGGATCTCATAAATAAGGGTTCCTCTCCTTCCTGTTTTCCTCCTTTATTATTTTTTTGGTAGGGGGTCACCATACTGGGCATAGGTTTCTCAGGACTTTAAATGACGCAGACAGCGTCATTTACAGAATGCAGTGGACACTCTCTTTGCCATCTCCGGACTGTTCTTGAAGCAAAGGCCCATGGATTGTATTTAACCCTCAGATGTTTGGTTTTGGCCTGTGCAGTTTTTGTGTCTTATTTCTTGTTTAGCTACATCTGACTCTGCGTGCCTTTAGACTGAGCAGGGCCACCGGACTTCTGCTGCACACTGTCCCCGCTCCACTTGTCTCATTTCCTGCCTGACCCTCCTTACATTTGAAGGTGCAGTGACCAGTCTGTCCCTGCCCTTCTCTTTTCAGATGAGCACCTTGAGGCCCGTTCCAGAAAAGTCCAGGCCCCCCGTTCTCAGAACCTGGGCTGAGCAGAAATTAAAGCCGCTGTGTTCTGATGCACTGTGCGGTGACCTTTCCTCCACCCTTGGGTTCCTGCCCAGGCAGAGGAGTTTTCGTAGGCATGAGGGGGGTGGGGAAAAAACCTCCAAATAGAACGTGGACACGGAAGTGGGCTGGAGCAGCCCTGTGGCCCCAAAGCCTCTTGCGAGGTGGCACCTCCAGGGCCGATGTCCCCACTCCTCCAGGGCTGGTTCTCCGTCCTGGGCAGCCCGCTAAGCCCCTGTCCACTGATAGGCTTGCCCGGGGCTGCTCGGTTGCTGTGGGAAGACCTGGAGGCTTCAGCATGCTGAGGCTTTCCCAGGCTGCCTTCCTCCAGATCCAGGAGGCCTCCGGGCTGGGTGCCAGGGAGGGCATGCTGCTTCCAGCCGCCTCGGATCACCTGGCTGCGTGCAACCTGGGGACAGAACCAGCGGCTGGGTTCAAGTAAGTGAGTTGCTCCCCGCTCGACTGACTTGGAGAAAGAAGCTTGGTTCTGTCGGGAGATCTGAGACCTCAACAGACCCTTTTGTCTGGTGGGCTTGGGAGGGCAAAAGCTTTGGATCCTAAGGTAACTCCCCCCATGTCCTTTTAGAGTGTGCTACAGCGGTGCGTTGCTGATGGTCTCTCGTCTCTCTTCCCAGGGCACTGAGGGTTTCAGAGCTCCGGAGTTGGGAGCACACACGCGGGCTCATGCCCCCGAGCTCCCTCGGCGACAGTTGCCTGTCTGCCACGCGTGGCCCGTGCTCTGCACTCAGAGCTGACACTTCCCGGGGAGCCGGGGATTAGTCACCCTCGTGACCCAATGACCTGAGTGTGTTCTGAAGGAGCAGAGCAGGGTGGAGTGTGAGGGGAGCTTAACCAAAAGCCGGGCTAGACTGGGGTGCTTTTCTGAGGACAGGGTAGCCCTGCTGAGACCCGAAGGAGGACTTGAGACCACCAGGCTTACTGCGTGGGTGGGGTGGGATGGTTCAGGGCTGGGAGTTTCAGGACAGTAGATGCAGAATATTCCAGAAAGAGGGAGCAGCATGTGCAGAGAGGCCTTCTGGAGGGGGAGAGACATTCTGGGTCACCAAAGGACTCCTGTAATACCTTCGGAAAGGGGGTGGATAGTGGCAGCTGGAAGTTCCTAAGGAGGAAGAGCTTGGCTGCAGTAGAAAGCAGCAAAGCCGAGAATTGGCAAATGCAGATCTCTTTCAGCCCCCTCCTTTTATATTTTATTCGTATCCTGTAGTCATGACTCACGCTCAGTCTTGATCTGAAAGCCTCAGTGATGACCTGATTCACACCCCAACCCAACTGACCTCACCTCTGCTGTTGACCGCAGGTGCCCATGCTTAGAGCCCTTCCCTGCAGGCAGTGCCGACCCCCGTCTGGCCCAGACTCCCCCGTCTGTGACTGAGGCGTTGCAGAGCCCCACAGATTGCAGAGGCGTCCACCACAGATGCTGCAGGGCCTTCATCCCCAGCGTCTTTCCCCACTGCCGCAGCGGCGCAGTGGAGACCACCCAGGCACGGCTTGAGGGAGAACAAAACCAGTATCAAAGCACCAGGTGTGCTCTAATCTCCACCCAAGTTTAACATGCTGTGCAGTCAGCAGCACCCCGCCGTCTATGCAGAAGCACTGCCTAGGATTCCCACCTGCCCTCAGTCTTGCTCATGATCAGGGGCAAGGGCAGAGGGAGACAGTCGGCCAACCACAGAGCAGGCGGCGGTGGGCAGAGGGGCAGGAGCACAGACGCCAGGCTCAGACCCGGCTCGGACCCGGCTCACTGGTCACGGGACTGTGGACAGGTTTTCGAACCACATTGAGGATCAGTTTCTTCTGCAAAAACAGGAATAATCCCTGGTTTGTGATGAGAATTGAAGAGCACAACTTGGTGTTCGCATTTCATTTCCTTCTCTTCCCTAGAGCGGCACGTAACGTTATTTCCAGGAGGCAGAAAAAACAACGCTTTTATCTGGAGTCCTGAAGAATCGGTAGGGAACCTGAGAGGTAAAGATTTTGTCTCTTCTTTCTCCCGGTTATGGTATCAGAGGAAATACAGACATACTTTCTTAGCTTCACCCATAGGAGATGGAAGTCTGATTTGAACACTGTTCGCACATCTTATTTTCAGGCTGAATTTGAAAACAACACAAAACAAAACTCCATCCTTGTATTAGAGAGTTGCCTACTTAATACAATTTTAGAACACCAGTAGAGAATAAGATTGGTGGCTCACGGGGTCATACTTGAATGTCCTGACCGCTCATCTGTGATGGGGAAGGGCGAGCCTGTGCTCTTCCTCACTAGGGTTCGTGGGCGAGTCGCCCTGGCCCAGGTGAAACCCACCTGTGTGTAGTGGTTAGAGCCTCCCAGGCCGAAAGGGTGCTTGTTTCCGGATGCAGGGAGATAACATCAGAAAATGCTTTGCACATTGTGAAATAATTTACAAACAGGGCAAAACTAATGTAAATGTTCACACAGTTCAATGATAACTTTCACTATTTTATTTCATCATATATATAATAATGTGAAGGAACTGGTTGTGGAATTGAATAAATTAGCCTAGAATTTATTACTTTTGTATTGCAATTGTCTATGTGACTTATCAGCTTTGACTTTCATGTCCTTTGAGCATCACTTTGTAACTCTTCTCTGTGCCTTTTGAGGGGACCCTTATGTTATGTCCCGTCGCAAGTATAACTGCAATAAGACATCTTTTTGCTCAGGCAAAGGCTGGGTCTTCTGATCGCATCTCCCTCCTTTCTTCAGTGAGATCCTCTTCTTCTGGAAGCTGGTTTCACATGGTGGCTTAGATTTTTCCATCTTTGTATCTAGCACCATTTGAAATCAGTGTTTTAGGAGTAAGAATTGCAGCACAGCCAAAGGGCACCTGCAGAGGAGCTGCTGCTCTGGGACCAGCTCCCCTCCTCCTGCCACCTGAGCCGGTTCAAGAAAAGAAGAGCTTCAGAAGCAGAGTTCGCTCTTGAGTGTGTTGGGTTGTGGAAGGGGGACAGTGCAGGGGTGGGGTGGTGGTCAGTAGAAACTCTGAGGCAACCACCAGCAGGAACCTGTTGGTGGGGCCTTTCAGCGTGTGACTGGGCAGCGCTGAGTTGGGTACTTGATCGCAGTCAGCAGTGGGAGGGCCGTGGACCGGAAGGCCTCTCTCATCACACCAGCACTGTCCGTCTGCTCCTACGCGCCATGGAACAATCAGCTGCAGTTGCTGAGTAGGTGCAATCAGACTTGCCACCTGCACCGTGAAGGTGTGGACCCCACTGAGCACCACCGGACCCATCTCTTACACAGGCTGACCGATTTCTCCTGGTGTTCAGAGTCTGTTTTTGTCTAGCACCATTTGAAATCGGTTATGATGTAGGGGGAAAAGCAGCAACCTCGAGGTCTCGTGCCCAGTCTGGTCAGCAGCAGCCCGTGGCTTCCCGGAAGATGGATGGGCAGAGAGGGGGAGGGAGGTCACACCTTTCCCGACTGACTTCCTGAACTACATCCGCAGTGCTTTATGCACAGGTAACAGATCATTTAGTGGGTTTTTAGAAACAAATCACCGTAGTGCACCTAATGTCCTCAGTTTGCTAAAATGTGATTGTGCTATAAACTCCGAATTGGTTGCTGTTAAATTATCTTTCTGTTCATGCATCCTGACCTTAATAAATATTTACTGTATTCAACTTATCATGTGTTTGTTTTTCATAGATTATTTTCCATTCATAATTCTATGATGATAAGTGGGGCCCTGAAAAATTAATTTGCTATAGGCAAATGTTACCTACTTCATAAAGAGTTCAGTCAGTTACAGCAAACATATTAAAACTGTAGTCCATTAAGACAAGAATGAAATTCTATGAGCCAAGAAATAAAATGAAAAAAAACGATAGAGAAGTGTTGCAGATCCGAGTTGAAGGGGAAACTGACCGCAGTTGCAAACAGGCAGCAGCCCTGGAGCCTCTGCAGTCAGCGTTCCCGCAGAAACGTTCCCTTAACGGAGCCCGTATACACGTGGCCCCTAGAGGGAGGTGCTCTGATGAATTCAGTGACCTTAGGAGAGATGCAGGTGCTCTCTACTTTTGTTCTTGGTTTCTTTCAACCCTTGAAGGCAGAGTGAACCAGTTCTGTAAAGGTGCTCAGAGATGAGCCAGATTGACTTCACAGGGAGGGTCTTCAGGTTGGAGAGCTGTGTCCCCTTGATTGACCTTTTTGAGCAGAAAGTGCAAGGCCAGCCCTGACTTACCTGCAGGACTTGGATTTCACACCTGTTCTCCGTACGTGGTGGCACCTCAACCACCTGGGAAGCCTTTCGAGGTCCAGTTCCTGCCAGTCTCCCCCCCAGCTGGCTGCCCTGCTCGGTGGGGTGGGGTGAGGTGGGTGAAGCCTCTGTTAGGAAAACTTCCCTGGGAATGGGGCACGCCTCCCACTGTAGCTGCAGGGCTGTTTGGGGCTGTTGACTGGAGAATTCAGGTTCTGGTTCCCAGGATGTGGTGGACCCAGTTCAGACCCTGGATTGTTTTCTTCACCTCTCTGCTGAGGTAGCTACAACAGGCCTATGGGCATAAAAGCTTTGGGTCAATTGGAACAAACTGAACAGCTTCTGATTCACCTACTGTGTCCCTGGCTCCAGGCTGCTGCTGCTAAGTCACTTCAGTTGTGTCCAACTGTGCAACCCCATAGACTACAGCTCACCAGGCTCCCCCATCCCTGGGATTCTCCAGGCAGGAACACTAGAGTGGGCTAGGTATTGCCAATAAAGCAAGTAACCTGTGGATTCTGCCAGCAGGTGGCTATGATTCCAGTCTCCAAATGAGAAAGTGTCAGAAGATCTGGGTTTAACATGAAAGCATAAAACCAATGACTTGGGACATCTTTTCCATGAAAGTAGTTTCTGGAGTTCTCATGAATGCCTAATTTTAAATAAGTGCTCATGGCTGTGTCATGAGAAGCAAAATGAAAGCCCCTTGGTTCTAACTGAAGGGCCACTCATTGAGGATTATTTTTCTTTATTCATCTGAAGGTTGACAGCTTTTTAGCTAAAATTAGCATCCCAGGGTGGTTTGTGCTCATAGAGTGCTGAGCAGTGTTTATTTTGAAGACACCTTGAATCTGCTTTTGTCACCATGCTTTCAACTTAGAAAATGCTTTGCCAGGCTTGGGTCTACCTAAGTTTTACCACATGTTCATGGCTTTCTGGGTGGCTCTCAGGAAAGAATTTGCCGGCAATGCAGGAGACCTGGCTTTGATCCCTGGGTTGAGAAGTTCCTCTGGAGAAGGAAAGGGCAATCCCTTGGACAGAGGAGCCTGGTGGGATACAGTCCATAGGGTTGCAAGAGTCAGACATGCCTTGACTACACCACAACCATCACCACTTGTTTATCACCCCGTACAGGTCTCGGGTAGGGAACTTTCTTAGTGTCATCCAGACGTGGATTGATGTGGTCACCTTCTGGTGGTATGTACACCAGAGGGAAGGAAAATAGTTTATTGACCACAGACCCCATATTATGCTTCCCCCATATGTAAGCCATTTTTAAAGGTAATTCTTTAGACGCTAAGTAGGAAAGAGCTAGTTAATTAAAGTTGAAAATGACTTCTAGGTATCCCAGCAGTGACTAAAACCTCTGAATGAGTTTGAACTACACAGAGAACATGTCAGATGCTCTCGCAGTCCACAGGAGGGCAGCAGTGTGGTGATTTTAAAGTCTGCCCTCGACATGCCAGGGTAAGGTTTTCTAGATGAGCCTGGAAATGAAAGCAATGCAGACTGGGAACAGCAAACAACATCCCCACTCCACCCCATCCGCAAATGTGTGTGAAGATCAAATGGTAATTCACTCCAGTATTCTTGCCTGGAAAATTCCATGGAGAGACATCTGGTAGGGTATACAGTCCATGGACTCGCAGAGTCGGACAGGAATAAACGACTAACACTTTTCAGTTTTGTATCATTTCTGGAAGACGACTTTTCATTATCACCATAAAAGCTCTCCTGGTATATCTTATGACAAAAAAAACCCAAAAAACAGCAATTCCCTGGAGGACCACTGGTTAAAAATCTGCCCACCAGAGCAGGGTTCGGTCCCTGGTCTGGTTAAGAGTCCACGTCACAGGGTAACTAAGCTAATTCGCTCCAACTACTAAGAGGATATGACAGAACTAATGATGCCCATGACCCCTAGAGCACACGCCCCGTGCCCCCTAGAGCACACGCCCCACAACAAGAGAAGCCCGCACACCACAACCAGAGTAGCCCCTGCTTTCTGCAACTAGAGAGCGCCCTGTGCAGCAAGAAGACCCAGCCCAGCCGAAAACAGTAGTACAGTAGTCTCAGGTTCCATTCAGTTCAGTCGCTCAGTCCTGTCCGACTCTTTGCGACCTCATGGACCGCAGCACGCCAGGCCTCCCTGTCCGTCACCAGCTCCTGGAGTTTACCCAAACCCATGTCCATTGAGTCGGTGATGCCATCCAGCCATCTCATCCTCTGTCATCCCCTTCTCCTGCCTTCAATCTTTCCCAGCATCAGGGTCTTTTCAAGTGATTCAGCTCTTTGCATCAGGTGGCCAAAGTTATCAGAGTTTCAGCTTCAACATCAGTCCTTCCAATGAACATTCAGGGCTGATTTCCTTTAGGATGGACTGGTTGGATCTCAGGTTACAGGTAAATAAAATTTGGCAAAATGTTTTCTTTCTTTATAGCCAACCTCATTATCAGCGTTGGCATTATAAAGATTGCTTCCTTTCTTTCTTGTCAAGTCTGTCATTTTGTGACTTAACAGGCTGAATTACAAAAACACAATTTTCTCTTGCAAATATAAGCACTTACCTTCTGTCACTACAAGTTTGTATGTGCAAGTTCACAGGCAGACGTGGACTCTGAGGCTGAAGAACCAACGCAGAGGTTCTCCCTTAGCTGTATATTATAATCACTTGGGAAGCTTTACAGATGTCTATGTCCAGGCACATCCCAGGTCAACAGTGTGACAAGCATCTGGGGGAGCAGGTGGGGGTACCCAGGCATTAGTAAAAATCCCCAGGGGATTCCAGAGTGCAGCCGTGCTTCAGAAACATGCTATGCTTTCATGGTTGGGACCTGGGTTTTTACCCAGCTACACCCGTGCGTAAAAGTGATGTGCAAGATACGTCTTCTACCACACGTAGACGTGTGTGTTCCCTCAAGGCCAGGAAATCACGAAGGCTGAGAGCCAGGCGGGAATCTGGAAGGGCGGCACACGATGGGCTCTCCTAACTGGGCCTGAGCGATGCCCAGGATCAGACAGGACCAGAGGCCTTTGGGCAACAGTGAGCCAGGAGTACAGCAGCGAGCACGGGATGGGTGGCCCGGCTGGCCGAGAGCAGGCCATCTGAAGTGCTGCAGGCGGAGAAAAGCTGGGCATTAACTGCAGGAAGTTTTCAAGTTTCATGAAATGGACGTTATGCTGCGGGTAACAAGGTGGGACTGAGCGCCATGAGCAGGGGAGGCGTGAGGCAGGCTGGGAGGGGAGAAGCCTGGACGGACCACAGGCTCTGAGACTGGAGGGCTAGAAGGGGTGACTGTGGGAGGGGAACGCTTCCAGAAGGTGAGCCCGATTAGAGGCACACTCTTATTTGAGAGAAAACACACTGGAAATAAACGCATCATTACAAATGAAACTTCTCCATAATGACATTTTATTTTTTAAACAGATTCAAGGTTCAATTCCCAGAAAACAAACAATACAGACATGAGACGTCTCATTCCACTGGGGATTCACTCTTGCAGTTTTAAGTTTAAATTCAAATACACTTTTCCCTCTCATCCAGACAGACATTTCTAGAGAAAAATGGTTTCTTCATATATTTAAGTAATTGACAAGTTATTTGCAGACAGAACATATTTATATGTACACACATATTTCAATCTTACATATAACTATGTTACACTGGAAAAACTAAATTTGAAGTGGAAACTATTGTGGAAGTCTCTTTTGGTAAGCACAATAAACTTTAGTTGAAAACATTTCCTTGAGATTTTAAGAAATATGTACTACAGCCACCCCTGTGCTTCTGAGAAAGTGTTAAGATTCTTGAAGAGTATGTGATAAAAGGGTACAGCAAAACTTCAACTCTGGATTTGTCTCAGAATTCCTGAATTTATTCTGTTCAAACTTATCTTCCAAGTGCCTTACCCAAGATTACAAAGGGAAGGACCACTTACAGAGGGCCTTACAAACATGTCCTTAGGGAGAAAAACAGTATTTACTCCTGTTCACCCTTGAGTCCTCATTCATACCTTTCTAAGGCAACTTTTCTTTGGCACAGTTTGGGCTGCTAACTATGAACTGTGAGGACCTTCCACTTCCTGGTGGTCCAGTGGTTGGGTTTCCATGCTTCCACTGCAGCGGGGCACAGGTCTGATCTCAGCTTGGATAGCTCTGCATGTCAAGGTATGGCCAAAAAATTTAAAAAAGAAAAAAAAAATTTTTTTAAGGTGTAAAACAAAACCTGTAAAAATCTAAGTTAGAGCAGAGTCCCTCCTCTGTGGCCGCTGGTGTGAGGACAGAGAAGCGGGCTGGGGTCTGTCCCACCTGAGTGTCCAGACCCACCTGAGCTGTTTCCTCTTTCCTTCCCTTTGCATGACCTACATCCACAGAGTTGAGTTTGCTTTTCTGAAATACAGGGCTTCATTTTTACTCTGCCCTTTACAGATGAGGTGAGGAACCCACAAAGACTTAAGATTCTGATTCCACCTGAGGTTATCTGATGAATTTATTCCCTACAAAACTGCTTACATTCTGATGACATGTGTAAAGTAAGACATATCTTTATCCAAGCGGGCAGAGAAAACCCCCTAGAGCTAGACTTTAGAGTGGATTCCAATTCTCTTAAAGAGTAGAATTCTTCAGCAGAAACAGATACAACATTGTAAAAAAACAACTATAGTACAATAATAATAATAATAAAGTGGAATTTTCTTAAGAAAACTATAAGGCCACAGTGTTCACTTTGTCCTGAGCTGGCATTATTGCCATGGGTGCTAAGAATACTCTAACTTTGTACAGAAGCCTAAAACTGATGCTGAATTCTTGGTTTCTCAGACTGGCTTATTATAAATAAAAGGGGTGAAGAACAAATGCCAGACAAAAACTTAATAGCATCTCTAAATTACCACGAGGTTATAAATTTTTAAAAATAGCATTTTAATCTATGTAATATAAGAGTATTTTCCAGTAATATTCTCAGTTAAGAAACTCAAAAGAATGAACCTTAAGAATTGGTAATCACCTCTGAACAAAAAAAGATTTCAAAATCACTTTCTTTGCAAATGGAATGTAATATCATTTTGCAATATATTTCTCCGAGTTTGGAGATCTTATAGAAAAAAAAACAAAACACATTTCCATACCTTAATACTACCGGGAATACCATGTTGACCTGCCCCATAAATCAAGCGCTATTTAAGGAAAAACAGGCAAGGTGTTCAAACCTAAATTCATACATGTTTCAAAGAAGCATTAAAGAATAGTGACTATACTTCTGCCACATTAAATTGTTTTAATGTTCCTACAGCTATCGCTTAGCAGTTTTATTTCTGACAGTGTAAGAAAGCGGCAAATAATCTTTATACTTCTTTCCTTCAGTATTGAGACAAAATTGAGAGATAGCATTGCGTTAAGTTTAAGGTGTAGAGCATGATTCGATAATGTCGAGACCTACAAAAAACTTTTTTCTTCTGTGTGATTATAACTTTTAAAGATCCACTCTCTTAGCAACTTGCCAATATAAATACAGTATGAGTAACTCACGGTAGCCACTGTGCTGTAATTACACCCCAGTACTTTCTCACCCTATAACTGAAGGTTTGTATTTTCTGACCACCTTTACTCAAACCCACCCCCACCAGCCCCCCACCACTGATATAATAATATATGGAATATATTATTTGTACAGAAGCAAATCTCATTTTCGACAAATCTCATTTTCCTTTTCTGAAAGCTTTTTTTTTTTTCGATTCAACATGTAAGTGAGATCAGACAGTACACATGTCTTTCTTTATATGACTTATTACCCAGCAAAATCCCCTCAAGGTCCATCTGTACTGTGGCAAATGGCAAGATTTCCTTCATTTTCATGGCTGAGTGATACATGTGTTCCTGGAAACGGTTCGGGTCATCTATTCTGTTGGAGTGGCTGCTTTATCCTGATAAGTGCTGTACGAAGCGCTACATTCTGCTTTCCTATAAGGGAACAGAACAGTATGTACCATGACATTCTGGTTTCCTAAGAAGCAAGGTAAGAAGACAGCATCAGAGATGAACATAATTAAGTACATACATTAATTCCAGAAGCCCATTGAGAATAGGGACGATTAAAAAAAAAAGCTATATACTAGTAAGAGTCACTGAACTAGGAAATAAATGATTTTTAAAAGTTATTCCAATGTTCAACCAGGCTCACTCTACAAACTCTTTTTTCCTAATTCTGTATTGTAGCTTGGATTTCCTCCAAGACAAGAAAGGCAGTTGCATATACTTAGTAAATATCCTCCTATCTTAATTTAGGACCAATGGGAGAGACTAGAGAGAAGCACATTTTTGTAATATTCAATTTAAAATCCAGCTCTGAGATGAAACTTTTACAAAGGTAATGATTCTGAGCGTTCACGTTCAGTAATGTTTCATTTACCCCTCACTGTCAAGGAAATCACATGTTCTGGTTAGAGAGTCTCCTAAGTAACTAAAACTCACACCACACAGTTTTGGGGTGGTTTTTTTTTTTTTGGTAACAAGGAACATCTTTCTAAACCCTGTTATTCAAGTCCAGCGGTTTCCAAAGAAATACAATGCAAGTCACACAGGGAATTTGGAATTTTCTAGAAGTTAAAGAAACAACTCATTGGATATAACATCAAGCTATTTAAAGATGATTAAAATGTTAAAGTGAGTTACTACTTACAGTTATAAGTCATATTACCTTCAGCATTCACTAAGGTAACTTCAAGTGTTCACAATCAATTTGAAGCTCATAGACTGTCTGAAAACGCTTTTCTGGTTGGTTGGAGCCTCAAAGGACTCCTTAGAAAACTGAGCAGATACATAGGGCGGAGTAGCTGGTATATTTTTGTCTTCCCCTCTGCCCCTGTGATCAAAGACACCGCTCTGCTTTTACTAAGGAACTGCCCGTCATATTGGTCTTTGTGGAATCTGCTCTCAACTTCATGCCTGTCACTTAGGGTAGCGCCTTGCACATGAGTGTGGAAATCTATCTCCTCTCTTCCTACCTATGCAGAGACATTCAGGCAGAAAAAGAACGTCCAATTCATTTCATTCAGAGACAGAGATGGGGGAGATTAAATGGCTAAAGGGAATGCACTTCACATAAAATTTGAGGATTTTTGTTGATTTACTTTTTTATATGCTAAAAATATACTGGCTGAGGGAAACAGTTACATGCCTCTACAGAACTAATATTTACAAGCTGAAACTGAAATTCTTTATCAAAATTACATAAAATGTAGTGTGGTTTCTGTCAAAAAAAAAACCTAAAAGTGAACTTCAAGTGGACCGACTATCTGATTATTTCCCATTAGACTAAAAATTTCCCCCAGATTTGGATTCACAGCTGCTAGAAGGTAGAGCTGAGTTGTTTCTTTAGGTTTATATAAATGCTTATTTATCCTTCTCATATACTGCATTTCTATTTAAAATTCTATTTAAGAAAATAAGTGTTCCACTACTACTAGGGGAAAAAAAAAGTGTATTTATTCACTTCAAACAGAAGAATATAGTGATCTTCGAGGATTCATTGATAGGCCTAACTATTGAATTGCTCTCCACAATAGTCCTGAAGAAACAGCTATATAAAATACCTGTCACAGTCCGACCAAAGGTCAAGGGTCATTACTCTGTGGGTGCCTATGTCAAAGCAAAAGCCTGTCAGTGCACATTATTTTACATTAAAACAGGGAAGGAGAAAATATAAATATCAATAATCTTGCAAAGGGGAAGCAGAATTCAAATGCCCTCCTTGATGTCTACTGTCCACTCAGCTCAGGATACTGATATCTAAATGTTCATCAAATATTTTACAGAAGAAAGGACATCTCTGAAAAGAAATGCAACAAAATGCAGATACCTTTTAATGATAAAAGCAAACGTTTCTCTCATCTCTTCTCAGAGAGAAATAAAATGTCTTGTCTGTGGCTCTCACCAGTTAGGTATGTGCTGAACAGAGGAAGGGAAAAGTGTTGAATAAAATAGTGAGGTCACACCAAAAAGAAGCAAGAGTGGCATAAAAATGGGATAAAATCAATGAGGGAGGAGAAGGGAAGGAAAGCTGACAATTAGGCCCATCAACTATGTCTCTCCTGATTCTCCTTAGGAAGTTGAACCAAGAATTTGGTGCAAGAAGCAACTTTACCCTTGAAATCTTATAGATCATACAGCAGATAAACAGATTCTAAATTTGCATATAATCTGTTTACTTCTGAAACCGCCTAGTCTCAAGTGAATAATGTAGACTCTTTTTCTCAGAATGAGAGTGTATGAGGAGACACGGTCCTGGTCTCCAGCAGCACAGCTTTTGGGGCAATACATGGTGCATGTATTAATCCCATGTAATATTGTCTCAGAAACTGATTTTATGGCGTCCTCCATTTTCACATGCATCTTCTGTACCAAGGACAGTTTCTTCCTGTGGCACAACTGTTTTCACCTGAGGGAAGACCTCTATAAAGCATTATATGACTTCCCATTTTTCTAGGATGGATCTAAATTTTGTAAATATGCTCTCTCAACTAATTACAAAATCTTTTTTATTTACTAGTTCTTGCTTAAAAATTTTAAAGCCTTTGTTGAATGGTTCAGAATTTGAGAACCAGGCAGAAAAATGTTCAAGTAAATTTGACCATTCAAGTTTTGGACCATGTCGTTACACTCACCACCACCTGAACTGGATTTACCATTTACAGTATATCCAAAAAAAGCTTCAGCAAGATGCATTTAAGCAGACAATTTAAAAAATTACAACATTTCTCGATCAATCTTTATTTAAGATAACATTAAAATAGTTTACAATTGCACAAGTAATAAATATACTTAATGAAAAAAAGAAAAAAGGTATTTAGTTACTATTACTAAAATACATAAATTATTTCAATAATTTTACTGAACTTAGCAAACTCTTAACCCAAGCAGAGAAAAATGATCCATTTATGAAAAAAAGATCTTCACCACAAATAATTGAAAACATTCATGTTAACAAGACATCTGGTGTTTGGAACCACATAGTCAGGACATGCAAACAGGACTCAGGCAGGAGCAAAGGAGAAAGCGAAGGGCTGTGGATCCAAGTCTGGAAAGTGTAGCAGAAGAGCTGGTTAGGAAAGGAAGAAGTAGCAGATGGAGCCTGTCAGCTCACCTGGGACCCTATCCTATTCTTCGTTGAGAGCTAAGAAACAGAAAACTACTATAGCAGAATGCTTTAACCTTGTGGTTATTTTTCATAATTTAATGATCTTAAAAAAAAAAAACCCACCAAAACACTACTTAGGGGATTTCCCCGGTGGTTAAGGCTCTGTTCTTTCAATGTAGGGAGCTTGAGTCTGATCCTTGGTCGAGGACCTAAGATCCCCCCTGCAAAAAAATACTTATTTTCATGCTTTGGTATAAATCCTGTAGGAGGGTAACTGTGTTCCCAAATTATCGAAAATACAAGTTCATATCAAATCCATTTTGTATCAAGCAAATTTGTGTTCTTGATTTGTTTTGAGGCTTGCAGGATCTTAGCTCCCCAACCAGGGACTGCACTCCTGCCCAAGGCAGTGAAAGTGAGCTCTAACCACTGGACAACCAGGGAATTCCCATTAACAGCAATTTTTGCGCCTGGTATCCTGCTTCCAGATTTATCCCTACAAATAGAGAAGGAACTGCATATAGTTTACAGTCTTGTAAGGGAGTTTCCAAAGCAATGAAAGCAATTTGGGGTGGTGGAGAATGGACATTAAACAGTGCAAAAAATATATCAATAATAAAAATAATTACCTTTTTAAAAGAAAAGCAAACTAAAGCTAGGTATTATTTTACATTCTTTTAAAAAGGCATGCACAAAAATGTGGAGTCTTTAAACAAACCACTTGATTGTCTTGAACAAGTGAACCATTTCCCAATAAGCTTGATGGTGCTTCTTCAAAGCTAAAGAGCATGGGCACATCGGTGACAGTCTACACCCTGCTTTCTCTAAGTGCCCTCCAGGCCCAGCAGCAGCCTCACTGGGGAACTCTTTAGAAATGGGATCTCAGAACTCTAATGCTAGTGGTACCTTAACCTGGGGGTGTGATGCTCAGATACTTGTTTGGCTTTAAAAGACTCATTCACTGGTAGACAGAGTTTGGTTAATATTTATTAGGAAACTGTATTTTCGTGTAATGATGTTTTACACAAAGGCCAGTAAGGAGCAGAGAGCTATTTTGTTCTGCTTTCTTTAGAGGTTATTTCTAGTTGACAAATTTTAGACTTGTCAAATATTTCACTGATGGTGTTTCCGTGTTACACCACCTGTGTATATGCAGTTTTAAAAATACACTATTGATAGAGAAATCAAACGTGCATATTATATGTTCTATAAATATAAGATTCAAGGTTCAAATGAAGGCACTGCGGACATTTTTGAAAGATGACCAAGAAATTTTAAAAATATGTATTTAGCTCTTTATGAGTGAAGAATGTACTTTTATTACATAGTCCGAATGTAGTGATTAAAATAAAAGGAATATAAATATCATAAAGTCATTAATACCATTCATTTTTAATTATTAGTTTGATTTACAAAGCAATAGGGAAAAAAAAATCACTAAAAATCAGAAATATCAAAGCACCTAATCTTGGTCTATGCTCCAGCTTTATTCTAAGTCTTTCATTAGATTTTAAATTACTTCATTACAATTTAAGATGATGTTTAAAAGGTACAAATTATATATTTGTCCCTTTTTGCAATTTTAACTCTCTCCTTCATTTCATTTTTATAGATAAAAAGACAAAGTTCATGAGGTTCCTTGTAAATCTTACCCTCTCAGCAACTTTTAGTTTAACCCCATCAGTTTTACTTCAACCTAGTAAATTAAGAGAACATAAGAGGGAAATCAAATGATGTTGCTTTAAATTCTCCAGTTTAACTGTATAACAAATCTAAAAGAAAAAAAAAAACAAATTTGGTATCTGAAGGAGACATCTATGTAGCTTCTCACAACTACCTACCTAAATTATACAGACAACTGAAAAGTTTCACCGTCAAAACTGCAGTGACTACAGCTATCAAAGTCTCCACAGGGAATCATTTTATATGTAATCTTGGCCATTAGTCCAATCTAGGAAGTTGGGTATGCCTAGGGTAGAGAAGACCCCAAAGCGGTCCACGATTTATTTCAGCACTTATACCTCAAATCCCACAGAAATTTTTCTTACATCATAATTAGTTGACGCGACCTACACAGATTACTCTTATAGCAGTGATATTAAAAACAGGTGAAAACATTTTTAGCAAAGATGTGTAATTCACACAGCACACTCAAGCAGGAGCAATTTTTAAAAAACACGTAATACAGAGTACAAACAAAAACTGCACAAAAGAATGTCAACAGGGAGGAGGAGCAATAAATTAAAAAAACATGCTGTACTTTACCCTTTCTTCTTTCGTCTGCAAAGACAGCAGTACAGGCAAAGCAATAATCCAATGCCAACAACTACAAGAAATCAGGAGACAATGTCACATGACCAAGAAAAATCACTGCCAAGATTCAAAGAAAATGAATGCTGATCAGAGGGTCCCTGGAGGCTCAGATGGTAAAGAATCTGCCTGCAATGCAGGAGACCTGGGTTCAGTCCCTGGGTTGGGAACATCCCCTGGAGAAAGGAATGGCAATCCACTCCAGTAATCTTGCCTGGACTAGAATAGACAGTGGAGCCTGGTGGGGTTGCAAAGAATCAGACCCGACTGAGTGACTAACACTTTCATTTTCACGCTTTCAGGTACCCATGGCCAGAAAATGGTATCTAATTTAAGCACATATACATTTCTAGTCCATTTGGACTCTTCAGTATATTGTATTCTTTGGATTAAACAGTATACAGTAAATCAGAGAAATTCTTGATTAATTTACAAAATTACCCAAAGCCTATTTGGGATGAAAACTCATATGATGAAAATTCACCTTTGAAACAACATATATTATTTAGAGTTTGTTAGTATGTGGACATGCAGAATAGACAGGAATAGTGAAGTGAAATCGCTCAGTTATGTCCGACCCTTTGCGACCCATGGACTGTAGTCCACCAAGCTCCTCTGTCCATGGGATTCTCCAGGCAAGAATACTGGCGTGGGTTGCCGAATAGAGTAATGCTAATACAAGGTAGTATATTATGTAAAAAGTCAGGTTTTCCTGTTTCACTTAATTTCAAGCTATAAAGCTATAAATATTGAAAAACCTTAAAAAAAAAAAAAAACACCACACTTCTTCAGAGCAATGTTTTGATTTCATTGGTATCAAACTTTCTGACACTTACGTACAGCAGCAATGATGAGCACGATGAATCCTGCACCTGCGAAAAATGAAGACAGTTTGGGAGATAAGTAAGTGTCTGGGACCTCCTAGGAGCTGTATTTTAATTTCACCAGATCATCTGTGACTACAGAGGGAAAACCTGTCAATCCAGCTTTAGCACAACTGCTTGTGCTTCCAGGTTCTTTGCGTCACAGAACCCTTCTAATCAATTCCAGAGTTAGGAAACACCTCTGTGACACTCTTAATAAGGAAGCTCACTCTTCACTGCTGTTTGCTCTGGCTACCATGTCAGGTTATTTAGTGAAGGTTAACAATTAGAATTCACTAGTTTAGAGGAAAACCATTTTTACAATGTGAGTATCCAGCTACGGTTGGTTTAGTTCGACATTCAGTTCTTTCATTACTTATGACTTTGTTAGACATGTAACGTCTATTTTTCACTGAAGTCTGTGGAATAAATCATAAAGAGTGCTCTGAACCCGTGAAGCGTCGTCATCGAATCACCACAGCTCCTACCCTACTTTCTCCCCAGATGAAGACGCAGCCCTAACTCCCTAGGGAGACTCGCTGAACGCAATGCAAATTCAGAATGCAAAGGGAGCACCAGGGCATATGGATAACCCTGTGCAGAGGCATAAACATGCATTTTTGACTATCCAGAGGGCACTGCATATACCACGACGTCTTAATTCTTAGACACATTAGTCAGTAGCACCTCTGCTCCTAAACCGCCAGGACTTTTATTATCGGTAACATACAGCATGTAACACAGCATACAATGTCATGTACAGCTCTGCTCTTTTTCTATTTCATAAAGATTATCGAATGTAAACGTCCTGAGACGGCACTGGATTCTCTTGGCAGAGTGCCAGTGCGACCACAGGTTTCACAGGGAAAATATAACAAGCCTAAAGGGCGTTTTATAAAAAGACTAAACTAGTCTAATGTAAAGAAAAGTAAACTATTTTTCTTCCTTTCCTTACCAGTATATCTCTATATTTCATTTAACTGCCACAATTATACTTCCGTCAAGTTCTTTCACACATACTGTGCGAACTACGTGTGCCAAGATCAAGCGTGTTACCTGACCCTTGTATAGAAAAACTAACCCAACTAATAGTACTTTAAGGCTTGTGTTTACAAGGTACCAACAGAAAGAAAATTCATCTACAAATTGCCATTACAAAGTAAAACTATTACATAGAAAATAACTTAAATGTTAGACTTTTATGTTAGACTACGTATAGCCATGTTATTATTTTAAAAAGTAAACTTATTATTAGGTATCCTAAGTTGAGCAACCTCCTAAAATCTATATTATCTACATGTGTTTAAAAGTACCGCTTAAATATGTCATGGGATCTGCACCTTTAAAATTCCTTAAAATGTGCAATTTTACAACTACAAAGTGAACAATTATCACCCATTTTTAACATGTTGTTTCTTCTCTAATTATAGATAATGGTAATATTTCCACATAGAAAACTAGAGCCTTATGACACAGGGTTATATTCAGTAACAAAATAATACCTAAACCCTCAGCATCATTAGGGGGTGTTGCATCAGTAGGGCTGGGATGTCCTAGAAAAAAGGGAAAAAATGCAAGTTAAAAAAAAAGGAGAAAAAACAATAGAGCTTAATGTCCTCTAAGTTCACAGATTTTGATTTTTTTCAATTTGTACAAAAACTCTTATAATTTCATTCTCCTTATACAAATTACATTAATGTTTGTCATTAAAAGTAGTATCAAAATATTATAAATTTATATTCAATACCAAAGCATTCTACTTCTTGTCCAGTAACATTTCCTAGGACAATATTCTGTGGTACAGCAAGCAAATTTATCATTAGTGTGGTGTCAGAATAACCCTATGGATTCAATGTGATTATCCTTAAAACTAAAACAGAGAAGCACATTTGTGGAGGCTATGCTACTAAACAAGCAGGGGGTCACTGATTGAATCAAAGAAGAATTTTTTTTTTTTAAATATCTGGAGAAAACGAGAACAAGAAAACAAATCCAAAATCTATGGGGTGCAGCAAAAAGCAGTTCTAAGAGAGGAGCTTACAGCCACATCAGCTGACACCAGGAGAGAAGAAAAATCTCAGGTGACCTAACCTTCTACTAAACCCATCAGAAATAGAAGCACACAAGAAAGGGCAAAGGTAGTAGAAGGAAAGAAATCATGAAGATCAGAGAAGAAAGAAATGAAATGGAAATTTTTAAAAACTAAAAAAAGATCGATGAAAGTTAAGAGCTGGATTTTTGAAAAGATAAACAAAATTGATATATCTTTAGCCACACTCATCAAGAAAAAAGTTGGCCCAAATTAAGAAAATCAGAATGAAAAAAGAAGGTACAACCCACAAACACTGAAGAAATTTCAGAAGCTATGTAGAACAGTTTAAAGAAGGACATGGATAAATAAGTGTAGATGAAAAAAAAGCTCAGCCACTGAACCTGGGTGAGTTAGTCTTGGAGTCACAGTTGGAGAAATGGGCTTGGAATCTGGAAAGGAAAATTAGATTCAATTCTCCAGCCTTATCCATACAAAGTTATGGATTTAAATTTGATATTTGGTTTTTTAAAAAGATCCTCAAAATGAATTATTTATCAAAATGAACAATACACGTCCTCCCTAATTTTTCAATCCTACTTCTGTGAAGTTAACCTAAACACAGGTTTACCCAAGTGCACAAGAACGTTGCGTAGGCATGCTCACTGTGCCTTTGTATACAGTGGAAATCCTAGAAGGTAACTACTAATAGACCATAGAAATAACGTGCTCAGAATAAACATATGGTTCTTTAAAAAAATACCATCCATATAGTTTCCTATTGCATAACTTGTATCCTTCCCCAGTTAGTATTTTGCCTACAGTTTTTCATATTTGCATAATCAGATCTACTTGACCACCATTATATGTTGCTAATGATCTTTACTTTGCCGACTAAGGTCCGTCTAGTCAAGGCTGTGGTTTTTCCTGTGGTCATGTATGGATGTGAGAGTTGGACTGTGAAGAAGGCTGAGCGCCAAAGAATTGATGCGTTTTAACTGTGGTGTTGGAGAAGACTCTTGAGAGTCCCTTGGACTGCAAGGAGATCCAACCAGTCCATTCTGAAGGAGATCAGCCCTGGGATTTCTTTGGAAGGAATAATGCTAAAGCTGAAACTCCAGTACTTTGGCCACCTCATGCGAAGAGTTGACTCACTGCAAAAGACTTTGATGCTGGGAGGAATTGGGGGCAGAAGGAGAAGGGGATGACAGAGGAGGAGATGGCTGGATGGCATCACTGACTCAATGGACGTGAGTCTGAGTGAACTCAGGGAGTTGGTGATGGACAGGGAGGCCTGGCATGCTGCGATTCATGGGGTTGCAAAGAGTCGGACGCGACTGAGCTGAACTGAACTGAATGATTTTTTTCATACTGTCTAACTGATGACAGTCTCATGAGGAATTTTGATTTTTGATATTTTAAAATAATCTCCATAGTTTTATCTTCACTGTACATCTCACTGTACATCCTCAGAATTCTTCTTTCAAACACTAAACTATCAGTGCTTTATAAATTCTTCATGAAATGCTTATGTCAACTCTTTTAAAAGTCTGCACAGACTGATACTCTTTCCACCCTTCCTCTGGTCTCTAGCTTCTGCTGCAACTAAATACAAGCCAGAGATAGCAGCCCTGAACTTTGGAAAACAATTCCTTCCAACATCGCAAAATACGCATTCAAGTCTCAGGCAGAGTAGCTGATCAGCAGTCCCTGCTAGAATTCCTCCATTTCATTCCAATAAACAAGGGCTTTTTCTGCCTTTTAGCTGAAATACCACTTACTTTCTGTTGCCAACTCCCCCTTCCCCCTCAAAAAACAAAAACAAAAACATCCAAAACAAACAAAAAATGCTCAGTAAAGAGGAAAACAATAATTGTTAGGAGTTGGGAGAGTGACGGAAGTGGTAGAAATACTAGTCTCATTCTAGAGACAATAGTAATCTCCCAGTTTATAAAAAAGAACCAAGCTGGTCAGCCTGGGAAAGGAAACAGTCCTGGACCCAGAAGACATCCTGTACAGGTGTCAAGAGATCACTTTTAAAATGAATAAATCATCCGTGTTGATGACACAGAAAACATACATGCTAAAAAACAACCTGTGGACCTTCTTCTACACTAATATTAATCTGAGTGTAACTGGTACAAGCTGCCTTTTAAGAGCTTTCTAGATACCAGGGGCTATGCTAAGTGCTTTAAATGAATCCCACTTTAAATTTACTATCACTAAGTAAGGAAGCCAAAGAATTGATGCTTTTGAACTGTGGTGTTGGAGAAGGGCTCTTGAAAGTCCTTGGACTGCAAGGAGATCCAACCAGTCCATCCTAAAGGAGATCAGTCCTGGGTGTTCATTGGAAGGATTGATGCTAAAGCTGAAATTCCAATACTTTGGCCATCTCATGCAAAGAGTTGACTCACTGGAAAAGATCCTGATGCTGGGAGGGATTGGGGGCAGGAGGAGAAGGGGATGACAGAGGATGAGATGGCTGGATGGAATCACCGACTCAATGGACATGAGTTTGAGTAAACTCCGGGAGTTGGTGATGGACAGGGAGACCTGGCGTGCTGCAGTCCATGGGGTCGCAAAGAGTCGGACAGGACTGAGCAACTGAACTGAACTGAAGTAAGGAAGGTGTGAAATCATTTTACAGATAAGTAAACATATTTAAAGTTTACTTAACTTGCTATCTGCTTATATCTGCAGACTGCACATAATTTTAGAATCACTCAATCTAAGAACTAAAAAGGCTGTGAATATTTCATTACTAAAATTGATAAATGAGTATAAATCATCGGAATTTAAAAGATTTTGGAAAAAAAATCACAAGAAATGTAAAGGATTTTGAAATATATAAGCAGGAAGTTACTAAACCTGAGGCACTGGGCATTGGAGGGTGGGTGCTGCGAGTTGACACTGGAAAACAGAATAAAAAAAACGCAGATAGGGTCAGACATCTGGGAGTTACTGCTGGCATCTTCACCAGGAATTTAAAAGAGTTTTGAAAAAATATATGTAGGAAGTTACTAAACCTGAGACACTGGGAATTGGATGGTGGGTGCTGGGAACTGGAGGGTGGGTGCTGGGAACTGGAGGGTGGGTGCTGGAAGGAATCGACACTAGAAAACAAAATAATGGAGACTGAGTCAAAAACTCGGGCATTAATACTGTCTTTCCATTCACATGGATTATGCCTTTCATTCTTGACTTATTTAGGTAAAACTCCCTACACTTCAATTTATGCTGCAAAATGACTGCTCTCCATTTTTACATTTAAGAATGCCTAGCAAGAGAAATTTATATACCTGTGTTATGTACATGAATGCTAAGACCCTACAAAGACAGAAAATTGCTGCAGCAGATTTCTTGTGAATTTGAAGTCATACAACTATCATAGAAATGAATACAACACAGTTAAATATGAACATTGTTTCTCTTCAGTTTTTCTTGCATCATTGATATTTAATGTGAAAGAAATAAAGAACAAATACAAAAGGAAGACAGTATTTTTACCTTTAATACACTTTGGTAGCTCAGGCTCCCAACTACTGTTCTCACCACAGACAACTGTATTGTCACCATGAAGGTTAAAACCATCCTTGCATTTAAATACAACCGTCGCTTTGTAGTAATATTTTTGTCCAAATCCTGAGAGTATCATTCCATTTTCAACAACTGGATATTCACATCTGACCACTGAAAAATCGAGAAATTCCAGAGTTAATGGAAAGCCACTTCCACACGGGACCAGAAAAACTAGTGTGAAGTAATTCCAGGGGGAAGAAACAGGAAAGAAATGAAAAGATACTAACTGGGGGAAAAACGGAAAGAAGAACCCAAACCTCTGTGCATCTGGATTCCAGGTAAAGAGATCTAGAGAAATTTAGCAATGTTTTTTTTTTTTTTTTTTTTTTAACACCTAGAACAGACTGTCATAGTTCATTTGCTTCTCTACATTTTCCTTCCACTCCTGACAAGTTTTGAGAGCCGTCTGACTACCAGATACAAACTCAGGGTAAGGTCAAAAGTAATTTTCTTCAGTTTGAGGATTTTTTAAAGATCATTCTGACACTAATTACATACCTTGCTCTTTTAGAAAAGTAACAAAAGCTTTTCTGACAAGGTAACCTCTGAGCTCAAGTTTAAGTTGCAAAGAAGTTAGCCATGCCAAGATACGAAAAAGAAAGCTTTCAGGAGGCAACAGCACACAGAAGCTAGGATGTTCAAGAAATAAAGGTCAGTGGAGTTAGGGTAGTGTTTTCCAAACATTCTGGGCTGCAACCAGAGATCAAGAAGTCTATTTTATGCTGTCAACCAGTATATAAACCAACAGGCCTGAGATAATCTTAGGAGTAATACTCAGCCTTCACACCAATGTGCTGTGGTATGTCCCATTCTACTCCACTCATAAAAGTACTCATCCTGACTCTCTTAGTTGACTTTAGTATCCATTAATGGGTTTGGCAGAACTGGGAGGGGGAAAAAAAAATCAAGAAAACACTTGCCTGAGTAGTGAGTTCAAAAGAACATCTTATGAGATTAAATCTGAATGACAGATAAGAGGCAGATAATATACAGCCTTTTAAACCAAAAGAGTGCTCTTTCTCCCTTTCTTTGGGTCTGAATTTGTCAGGTATCATTTCTCTTCAGCCAGAAGAACTTCCTTATCAATTCTTATAATCCAGGTTGTTAAAGTTGCTCAGTTGAGTCTGACTCTTGATGACCCCATGGTCTATACAGTCCATGGAATTCTCCAGGCCAGAATACTGGAGTGAGTAGCCTTTCCCTCCTCCAGGATAATCCAGGTTGACGAATGGCAAATTCTTCACACAGCATTCTACATTAAGTGCTGTTTTTTTGGTTTTTGTTTTTCTTTCAGCATATTAGCAGGAATTGTCTTTTAGTTTCAATAGTTCCATAAAAGTCAGCTGCCACTCTCACCTTGGGATGAGGAGAAAAAGGAGACAAGGTTTCCGGCCTGTTTCTCCCTCTCACTGGGTGCTGCTTCTTTTGTTTCCAGGAGCTCTAACATGCTGTGCTTAGCTTAATTGGGGGTTTCTTGGTAAATTTTTAAAATTGATTCTGCTAAGGGCAGTGAATTTCCCAGATATGTGGGGTTGTTGTTTGGGATCAAATTTACATAATTTTCAGCCAGTATTTCTGAAATGATTTCCTGCATTGTTCTCTCTTCTGAAACTCCAATTAGACGTATGTTCAACTGTTTGCTTTTTCTCCCAAAGGTTTCTGTCTCTATCTCTTGTTTTAATCTTTCTTTTCAAACCATGCTAGGTATCTATTGCCCTGTCTTCAGGTTCCCTGATTTTTTTTCACTGTTGGGCCAATATGCTCCTAATTGCACCTAATGATTTTGTCAGTTAGGTTTAGTAGATACAAAGTGCATAGAGTAAATCTCACCCTTTTCTAAGGTGTACAACTGTATTCCTTTTCATAAATCAAAATAATCATGTAATTACCAACACAGTAACAAAAATTCCATTATCTCCAAATACTTCATGTCACTTTGTATCAACCCTCCAGTTCTCAACCACCTTCCCCACCCAGCCAAGCATTCATCTGTTTCCTGCCTGATCCTGTTGCTCTCCCAGAATGTCCTAGTGGAATCACAGCCTCTGAATATGGGTATTTTACTTAGCGTAATGCATTGGAGATTCTTCTGTTGCATGATTCAGGAATTCATTTCTTTTTATTGTAGAATATTATTCCATTGCATGGATACAGATTAGGCTGTTCATCCATTACAAGCTGAAGGACATGTGAGTTAATTCCAGTGTGGAATGATTATGACTAACACTGCTTTGAATATTCTCATGCAGGTTTCTATATAAACATACATCTTTTTACTTACATTGCTGAGTTGCATGGTAAGTGTATATTTAAACTTATAAGGGATTGCCAAACTGTCTTCCATAATATTCATATCACTCTGTATTCTTACCAGCAATGCCTTAAGAGTTCCAACTGATGTATATTCTTGCCTATTAATTGTATTGTTAGTCTTTAGTTTTGGGGGTTTTTGTTCAGCTATTCTAATAGCTGTTTACTGACATCTCATTGTAGTTTTAAATTCCATTCTGTTGTTTACTATGACACTGAGCAACTTTCCAAGTATTTGGGGATCCATATATTTTCTTTGGTGCAATTGGTCTATTCATGTTGCCCATTTAAAAAAACTGGGTTGTTTTCTGATTGTGTCAGACTTTATTTTTTGGGGGGGCTCCAAAATCACTGCAGATGGTGACTGCAGCCATGAAATTAAAATACGCTTACTCCTTGGAAGAAAAGTTATGAGCAACCTAGATAGCATATTCAAAAGCAGAGACATTACTTTGCTGACTAAGGTCTGTCTAGTCAAGGCTATGGTTTTTCCAGTAGTCATGTATGGATGTGAGAGTTGGACTGTGAAGAAGGCTGAGCGCCGAAGAATTGATGCTTTTGAACTGTGGTGTTGGAGAAGACTCTTGAGAGTCCCTTGGACTGCAAGGAGATCCAACCAGTCAATCCTAAAGGAAATCAGCCCTGGGAATTCTTTGGAAGGAATGATGCTAAAGCTGAAACTCCAGTACTTTGGCTATCTAATGCAAAGAACTGACTCACTGGAAAAGACTCTGATGCTGGGAGGGATTGGGGGCAGGAGGAGAAGGGGACGACCGAGGATGAGATGGCTGGATGGCATCACAGACTCGATGGACATGAGCTTGAGCAAGCTCCAAGAGACGGTGATGGACAGGGAAGCCTGGCATGCTGCAGTCCGTGGGGTTGCGAAGAGTTGGACATAACTGAGTGACTGAACTAGAGCTTTTATGAAGACTTTAGCATTCTCTATATAGAGTATGATGTCATCTGTAAATAGCGACAGTTTTACTTATTCCTTCCTATTTTGGATAAATTTATTTCTTTTTCTTTTCTGGCTGCTGTGGCTAGGACCTCCAATACTATGCTGAATAGAAATGCTGAGTAGGCATCCTTGTCTTGTTACTGAATTTCAGGAAGGCTTTCAGCTTTTCACCTTTGAGCATTATATTGTCTGTGGGCTTGTTGTAAATGACCTTTATTATGTTGAGATATGTTCTTGCTGTACTCAACTTGGTGAGTTTTTATCACAAATGGACGCTGACTCATTTGACAAAATATCCTTCTGCACAAAGATGGTTCAACATAAGCAAATCAGTCCACGTGATATACCATAATAACAAAAGATAAAGTCTGCATGAGAGAAAGGTTTAACCTGTTATACTTACAGGCATAAAGTTGTTTGTTTTATTCCTTTATTGTCATTTAAATGTCCACAGTATATTCCGTGACATCTTTTTCACTTGTGAAACTGGTAATCCGTATGTTCTGTTTTCTGTCAAACTGCATACAGGTTTATCAACTCTACTGATCTTCTACAAGAAGCAGGTGTTGATTTCTTGACTGTCTCTATATTATTTCTCTTTTCAATTTCATTGCTTTTTCTCTATCTTCATTATTTCCTATTTTTGCTTTATTTGCTCTTTTTCAGTTTCTTAATGTGGAAGTTTAGGTTATTGATTTGAGACCTTTCTCATTTTCTAATCTAAGTACTTCATGCTTTAAATATCCTTTGAAGGCATGTTTCTGTTGTACCCAACAAGTTCTGATATTTTGTGTCTTATTTTTACTACGCTTAAAGAAATTCTAATTTCTTTTGTTATTTTGTCTCTGATTTATTAATTTTAAGTGTCTTGCATAATTTTCAAATATTTGGGGATATTCTAGATTATGTTTTGGTTTATTTATTCACTCCATTTTTTATCAGATAATGTACTCCAAATGATTTCAGTTCTTCAAGATTTGTAAAAATTTTCTCATTGCCTAGAATATGGTAATAAGAATGGTCTCTCTTCACTTGAGAAAATATTTTGCTATTATTCAGTGGATACTTTCTTTCAAGAGGAAAAATCCCTCTATTGTCTCCCTGCTTTTGATCAAGCTCTAACACCTCAAATCTTCTTTTTAAAAAGATGTTCCAAAGCATTTATCAATCATATCTATGAGACAATTCACATCTCTTATAATTTACACTACCATTCCCTGCAGCCACACTGTTATATTTCTTGTAATACAAGACAACACTTGGGAAAAAGTGTGTTGAATTTTTGATGCTTTCATGAAAAACAGTCTTAACATGCAAATACACAATAGTTTGCAATGTATCAACTGGAGTGCCAAGAACCTGCCGGGTGAGAGGTTGGAAACTCTACAACTAGTTTTTATTTGGTTTGACTGATATTAAATCAAATTAGAAACCAACTTAACAGGAGACTCAAGGACATATGACTGTTTTTACATATAGGTAAAACTATTTACAAAGTTTCTACAGTATTTACAAATTAAGAAGGAAATAAATAGAAATATTATTACCTTTACACTGAGGAGGTTGACTACTCCATTCATCATTTCCAACACAAATAAGCTTGCTCTCTCCAATAAGTGAATATTCATCTGGTCCATTTGAAGGGTCACAACTATAAGTTACTACTTCATTGTATTCAAATACGTCCTTGTGGCTATTGGTGTATTTTCCATTTGGAATTTCTTCAGGTGGTTTACACAAAATCTCTTTAAAAAGAAAAAAAAAAGAGAACATGAAAGGCTAAAGGGAAGGGTAAAGGATTAAATCGCATTAGTAAAGTCCTATGAATAACCTTCAATAAATTCATTACCATATGATTGCTATATGCTAGTTGTGAATCCACTATCCATTTATAAGAAGCTTTTTATGAGAAAATATATTATCTTAAACTCAAGCTATTAAACTACAAATGAATTTCTAGAATAAAACTCATTTTCTTAAAGTCATAAAATATCTACATAAGATACAAACATTTACCTGTGAGGTCAAACTACGCTTTGTTCTCATCATAAGACATGCTGACAATTTAAAGATATAATATGATCATGATTAAAAACAGAACTCAGTGCTAGTTGAGAAATGCTTCATAATTTGTAAATGTATCTGTTTGCTAAGTCAGTTCTTCACATTAATACCAATTATTACTGTCATTTTCACTTTCATCCTTACAAGTGTATTGTGAAATTTTCCAGAGGCTATAAATAGTGTGATTTTTCAAGTGACTATATCCTGATGTTTCCCTTAAAGCCAAACATTGAAGAAATTTGCAAAAATGTAAAACAAAACCATTATTTTAGAATTTTTTTTCATTAAATATGTGTTATATACTAATAGGTACACATTTATTCTTCTTAAAAATGAATTAATAAATAATTATTTTGAAAACTTTTCAGGATTAATTCAATATAATAGAATTAACACAGCATAACCCATAGCATTATATGGGTTATGTCTATACATTTTGTTATGACAATAGACATAACCCATATAAACAAAAGCTCACTGGTGTCTATGTTAATTTGAAAGTATAAAGGAGTCCTGAGGCCAAAAGTTTGAGAATTGCTGCTCTACATTCCAACAACATACTTACTTTCACATGTTGGAGGACTATCACTCCAGTCCACACCACTTCCAGAAATGTCACAATGAGAAATACTTGCCCCGATTAAGTAATAACTAAATGAGAAAAGAAAAGTTACTATGTTCTTTAGTAGTTACAAGGTGAACATAATAATGAAAACAATTTTACATGGCTGTCTTTCTGCACTGGAGTAATTGGAGAGAGAAGTTCCTTAAACAAAATGTAACAGAAATGCTTACTAAATCTGCAACTTAATCAAATAAAAGTTTCTGCATCTGAATGAATACACATTGGCCCACAGCAAAATGTCTAAATCACTCTGCATTGCTGTCTGGCATCTTGGCCATATCTGGAAATGCATCACACATTCACATCTACGCTTTTGCTCACACCTTTCTACTTCATAAGAACTGAGCAGGCAGATAAGGCCCTAGAGCTTGGATTTCGCCTACCCTAGCTCCCACAGGCTACTTATAAGCTGCTCTAGCGGCGTGCGCACAGATGCCTGCCTGGGTTCAAGTTCCAGCCCCAAGGTCGACTTGTTACCTGGGCTTGGGAAAGTCCATTAAAGTTCACTTCTTCAGTTTCCTCATATATGAAAAGGGAGACAATAGTACATATCTCATGAGACTGTTTTAAGGATTGTATGAGTTAGCATCTGGCACAGTGAGTACTAGGTAAGTTTCAGTTCTTATTAATAGTCTTTAGAGTATTACTATTCAACATACAGGCATACCTCATTTCACTGCTGTTCAAACTGAAGGTGTGTGGCAATCCTGCACCGAAGAATCTACTTGTGTTCATTTTCCCAACAGTGTTTGCTCATTTCATGTCTCTGCGTCACATTTTGGTAAATCTCACAGATTTCAAACTTTATTACTATTATTATATTTGTTATGGTGACCAATGATTAGTGTCTTTCTTACTACTACTATGACTCTCTGGGGCTCAGATTATGGTTAGCCCTTTTTGGTAACAACAGTATTCTGAAATTAAGGTATGTACATTTCTTCATATATAATGCTATTGCACAATTAACAGACTATAATGTAAACACATGTAAAACACTCATTTGATCTGCTTTACTGCAGGGGCCTGGAAGTGAACCTGCGGTTATCTCCAAGGTATGCCTATATCTTTCTAGCAGTAAAGTGGTTTAGCAACACTACTCAATGACATCTTCTCTGATCATTTAAATTCATACTACACTCTTCTCCTGGACTCTCATGGAAAAGATCACGAAAATGATCTATTTGGTGCTTTTCATTTACTATTTTATTTTGACACCTCTCTATATATTGTGTTTCTCAAGAAGTCTACAACTTCCTTGAGTCTCCTGGCACCTAGCAGCCTCTTTCTATCTATACACTGGATCTCCCACTATTTTTACTTGATCAAGTTAAAAAATACCCAGTGTATCTGCCTGTGCCCACTTCCAGATGACTTTTCCCCAAGGGTTAATGCACGGATTCTACATTATACCGCGTTAAGTAAAGGACTCTGGGATGATGGCAAAACAGGTGGCAACAGGAATCTGTCTCCCCACCTTGACAACAGATTCACTGATAGAATCTGCCTGATTTCCCCTCTTTCGGAAATCTAGAGTCTCTTCAGGGCTTGCAATTTGGAGGAGAAGACTGGACAGGTAAGTTACCTTAATTTCGGTCAATCTGAGCTCTCAGCACAGTGGCAGCTCCCCACCTCCCACCTCAGCAGCCCTCTGTGCACACGCTGCTGGAGCAGCTTATAAGTAGCCTGTGGGAGCAAGGGCGGGCAAAAAGGGGCCTGCCGTCCAAGGAGCAGGGAATTATGCTCTTATCACTGCTGCTTCTGATCCCAGAGGAGCGAAAAAGAGACGGGCAGCCACTGTCGTCACACCTTCGCCAGCTTTTTCAAGCTCCTTCAACACTGGCCAAATGATTTCCAAGAGATTTGAAACCCAGCACCCTCTGCTGCCTCCTTCACTTTTTTCCCACTAGCAGAAGTGTAAGCGAGAGTGGCTCAGTCATGGCCTACTCTTTGCAACTCCATGGACTATACAATCCATGGAATTCTCCAGGCCTGAATACTGGAGTGCGTAGCCTTTCCCTTCTCCAGGGGATCTTCCCAACCCAGGTCTCCCACACTGCAGGCAGATTTTTTACCAGCTGAGCCACAAGGGAAGCCCAAGAATATTGGAGTGGGTAGCCTATCCCTTCTCCAGCAGATCTTCCCCACCCAGGAATTGAACCAAGGTTTCCTGCATTGCAGGTGGATTCTTTACCAGCTGAGCTATCAGGGAAGCCACTAGCAGAAGCTGGACATTAAATACTACGATATTCCAAAATAATTGCCATGTGGAAAAAAAATCAGAAAGCGACTGTGCACGCCCAGAGAAAGGCTCAGTAAAGACCTGAGTTGGCGCTGAGATGCCACACAATAATCAAAACAAAATCAAAGTAAAAGAGGGGCCAATCTGATTTTTCAGAGTCACCACATTGTTAGATTTCATATATGGATTCCACAAAAAAGTCACAAGGCATACAAAGAAACAGAAAAAGAATCTATGGCTCATATGGAAAAGATATAATGGAAAGATGGAAAGATAAATGAAAAGAGCTTTTTTTCCCAAAGACCTTATGACAAATCCATGGAGCAAAGGCCTTAAAGCGGTGTCTTCTGAGGCCACTCTCTGGACATAGGTGGGTGCCGGTTCTGCCACCCCACTTTTTGTCAACAAAGCAGCCAGACAGCAGACCCACAGATGCAGATCTCTGTGAAGACCCTGACGGACAAGACCATCACTCCCGAGGTCAAGCCGAGGGTCACCATGCAGGAGGTTAAAGTCAAAATCCAAGACACAGGGCATCCTGCCTCTCCAACAGAGTCTGACTTCTGCAGACAGACAGCTGAGGGGACCGAGCTCTCTCAGACTATAATATCCAGAAAGAATCCACCCTGCCCTTGGTGTATCACACGTGGGGTGGCATCATCAAACCTTTCCTCTGCCAGCTTTTCCCAGAAACACGACTGTGACAAAACAATCTGCTGCAAGCGCTGTGCACGCACGCTGTCACCTGCCGCAGGAAGCAAGGCCAGGCGACAACCTGTGCCCCACGAAGGCCAGTCAAAGACAGCCTTTCACTGGGTCGTCTCTGCCCCACAGGGCGGCCTCCCACCTTGGCCCCACGGACCTGGAGTCTCAGTGAAACTGGGAAGAAGTTACAGTTGTTAAGATGGACAAAGAACTAAAGGAAGAAACGCAGAAAGTCTAGAGAACAATATGTGAACCCAGCGGAAATATCAATTAGAGACAGAAAACTAAGAAGAACCCAAATACATTCTTGAGTTGAAACTGACATTAATGGAAAAGAAAAAGTCACTAGAAAAACTGAAGGCATATTTAAGAATTAGTAGAACTGATATAGGGTAACAGAAATTACTGACTCTGAGAAAGAAAAAAGACTGACAAAAAATGGATAAAGCCTAAGGACTCTGTGGGACACCAACAAGGAGACCAACATATATACTATGGGACTCTCAGAAAAGGGACAGAGAGAATTCTTATAGAAATAACAGCTGAGAACTTCCAAAATTCCATAAAAGACATGTATAGAAATATGTCAAAAGCTCAAAATTCTAAGTAAGATGAATACAAAGAGAACTGGACAAAGCCGTAATAATCAAACTTTCAAAAAACAAAGAATACTGAAAAGGGCAAGAGAGAAGAGAAACATCGTATGTCAAGCATCGTAAATAAGATTATCAGCAGATTTGTCATTAGAAATTCAGAGTCCAGAAGAAAGTTATCAATATAATTAAAAAAAAAAAAAAAAAACTCAACCAAAACCCCTCTATCCAGCAAAACTGAGCGTCAAAAATGAGGGAGAATTTAAGACATTCCCAGAATTAAAAACTTAGGAAGTTTGTGACCACTATACACTCAAGAAGAAATGTGAAGGGAGCACTGAAAAGGGAATGAAAGGTCTCAAAGTCTTATGTATTAAAAGAAACACAGAGACTCAGCAAACGTAAATATAAAAGCAACTAAAAAAGCTAGCATTACCGAAACAGTGGTTTGCAACTACAAATTTTGTTTTCTACGTGATTTAAAAGACTAAATTATAGAATAAATAAACAGATTATTAAAGTAGAAGCTAGTATTACAATTAACCGTGAGGACGGCAGTATGATGTCAACAACCAAAAAGGGCGAGTATGGGGCGGTAAAGGACTGATTTTGTAATTTATCGAATTTAAGTTGGTATAAATTCAACCTGGAGTGTTGTAACTCTACCATGATTTTTTGTTTTGCTTTGTTTTGGTCACGCTATGAATCTTATTGGATTCACAGCTTGGATCTTAGCTCCCCAATGAGGGATCAAGCCTGTGCCCCCTGCAGTGGGGGTGAAGAGTCCGAACCCCTGGACTACCAGGGAATTTCCACGTACAGTGTTAAATGTAATTTCCAGGGTAACAACAAATAATACAGCCACAGGATATATACATAAAAGGAAATTAGACAGGAATTTAAATATTTCACCACAAAAATCAACTACACAAAGAAGAAGACAGTAATGCAGGACAGGAGCGACTACGATAAAAGCTATAAAGTATACAGAAAACAAACAGCACAGTGATAGAAACAGGTCCCTCCTCGCTCCAACCAAATCCTGTCTGCAAGAGACTCACTTGACAACAGAAGATATCGATGGAGTGAAAATGAAAGCCTGGGAAAAGGTATCAGTAACCATAACACAGTTGAGGAGCTATACTAAAACCTGACAAAACAGACTGTAAATTAAAAAAAAAAAAATGGTTACAAGAGACAAAGAAGGAAATTTTATACTAACAAGGGTTCACTGCTGCAAGAAGATATAACAGTACAAACATTTATGCACCTAATGACAGGCCATCAAAATACATGAAGCAAGAAATGACAGAACGGAAGGGGCAAATAAACATTCCTACATAATAAGCGTTTCTCCAGTATTAGTTGGAGACTGTAATACCTCACTCACAGTAATGGACAGAAAGACTACACAGAAGATAAAAGAGGACCTTAATAAGAAAACACCAGATCATACAAAGCACTCTAGCCAACAACAACAGACTATACAGTCTTCCCAACAGCACATGGGGTATTCTCCAGGACAGACCATATGCTAGGCTACAATAAGGAAACAACATTATTCAAATGTAATTAATTATTTAACAAATAATACTATGTTTATTTTATGCTACAAATTAATTTTAAGTAGATTTTAAAAGGTAGATATTACACAAAGTATATCCTTTGACCACACTAGGAAGAAGTTAAAAATCATTGCCAAAAGGAAAACTGAAAATTCACGAAACTGTGAAAGTTAAACAGTATGTTTTAAATCAACCAATGGTTCAAAGCAGAAATCAGAGTGATTAAAACATACCTTGACAAATGGGAATGAAAATATAACATATCAAAACTTATGGGATCTAGTGCCAAAGGGGAAATTCACACCTATAAATGTTTCCATTAAGAAACGATACCTCTGAAAGTTCAAGTTAAGGACCCGGAAAAAGAAATAAATCCAAGGCTAGCAGAAGGAAGTAAATAATAAAGATTTATTACGGTTTAGTTGTCATATTAGAACAGAGATAAACAAAAAAAGAGCAAAACAATAGAGAAAAATTGAAGAAACCAAAAATAGGTTCTTCCAAAAGTACAATAGTTTAAAAACCTTTAAATAGACTAAAAGTGATTAGACTCAAACTACTAAGTCAGAAATAAAAGTAGTAACACCACCACTGATTTGACAGAAATAAAAAAGACTGTAAGAGGGCCAGGAACAATTTTATGCCACAAATGGAAGCACTAGATAAAACAGACAAGCTCCTAGAAACACAGAACCTACCATGACTTAAACACCCGAACAGATAATCTGAATAAACCTTAACTAGGAAGGAGCTGGGAGAAGGAAATAGCACCCCACTCCAGTGTTCTTGCCTGGAGAATTCTGTGGACAGAGGACCTGGTGGGCTGCTGTCCACAGGGTCGCACAGAGTCAGATATGACTGAAGTGACTTAGCATGCATGCACACATTGGAGAAGGCAATGGCACCCCACTCCAGTGTTCTTGCCTGGAGAATCCCAGGGACAGAGGAGCCTGGTGGGCTGCTGTCTATGGGGTCGCACAGACTCATACACGACTGAAGCGACTTAGCAGCAGCAGCAGCAGTAAGGAGACAGAACCAGTAACCAAAAATCTCTCAATAAAAAAAAATTCTGGATCTGATGGTTTCACTGGTGAATCTACCAAACATTTAAAGAAGTAACACCAATCTTTCCCAAAAAACTAAAGCGAAGGGAAGTCTTCTGAGCTCATTCTATGAGATGAACATGATTATGATAGCAAAATCTGACAGACACAATGAAAGTTAGATCAACAGCCTTTAAAAACACTGATGCAAACAACCTCAACACAATACTAGTAAACAACTCAACAGCATCTTAAAAGGATTAAACATCATGAACAAGTGAGAGTTATCCTGAGAATGCAAGGGATGGCTCAACACATAAGAAAACTCAATCATTGTAATAAGCCATATCAAAAGAATGAAAGAGAAAAAAAGCACATGATCACCTTAACTGAGGCAGAAAAAAAACTTTACAAAATTTGATCAGAACAGGCATGGACAACTACTTTTACCACTTTTATTCAACATGGTACTAGAAGCTCTAGCTAGAGCAATTAAGCAAGAAACTATAAATATATATATATTTCTACTACATAGAAAACCCTTAAGATCATGCGCACACACACATAAACACAAATACGAATGTGGGAACTAATAAACTCAGTTCACTATTGAGTTTATTGGGCTCCATAAAGTACAGAAATGGTATGGACCTAACAGAAGCAGAAGATATTAAGAAGAGGTGGCAACAATACACAGAACCGTACAAAAAAGAGCTTCACGATCCAGATAATCACGATGGTGTGGTCACTCACCTAGAGCCAGACATCCTGGAATCTGAAGTCAGGTGGACCTAAGAAAGCATCACTATGAACAAAGCTAGTGGAGGTGATGGAATTCCAGTTGAGCTGTTTCAAATCCTGAAAGATGATGCTGTGAAAGTGCTGCACTCAATATGCCAGCAAATTGGGAAAACTCAGCAGTGGCCACAGGACTGGAAAAGGTCAGTTTTCATTCTAATCCCAAAGAAAGGCAATGCCAAAGAATGCTCAAACTACCGCACAATTGCACTCATCTCACACACTAGTAAAGTAATGCTCAAAATTCTCCAAGCCAGGCTTCAGTAATGCGTGAACGGTGAACTTCCAGATTTTCAAGCTGGTTTTAGAAAAGGCAGAGGAACCAGAGATCAAACTGCCAACATTCACTGCATCATCGAAAAAGCAAGAGTTCCAGAAAAACATCTATTTCTGTTTTACTGACTCTGCCAAAGCCTTTGACTATGTGGATCACAATCAACTCTGGAAAATTCTGAAAGAGATGGGAATACCAGACCCCCTGACCTGCCTCTGGAGAAACCTATATACAGGTCAGGAAGCAGCAGTTAGAACTGGACATGGAACAACAGACTGGTTCCAAATAGGAAAAGGAGTACGTCAAGGCTGTATACTGTCACCCTGCTTATTTAACTTCTATGCAGAGTACATCATGAGAAACGCTGGGCTGGAAGAAGCACAAGCTGGAATCAAGATTGCCGGGAGAAATATCAATAACCGGGAGAAATATCAATAACCTCAGATATGCAGATGACACCACCCTTATGGCAGAAAGTGAAGAGGAACTAAAAAGCCTCTCGATGAAAGTAAAAGAGGAGAGTGAAAAAGTTGGCTTAAAGCTCAACATTCAGAAAACGAAGATCATGGCATCTGGTCCCATCACTTCGTGGGAAATAGATGGGAAAACAGTGTCAGACTTTATTTTTTTGCACTCCAAAATCACTGCAGATGCTGACTGCAGCCATGAAATTAAAAGACACTTACTCCTTGGATGGAAAGTTATGACCAACCTAGATAGCATATTCAAAAGCAGAGACATTACTTTGCCGACTAAGGTCCGTCTAGTCAAGGCTATGGTTTTTCCACTGATCATTTATGGATGTGAGAGTTGGACTGTGAAGAAAGCTGAAAGCCGAAGAATTGATGCTTTTGAACTGTGGTGTTGGAGAAGACTCTTGAGAGTCCCTTGGACTGCAAGGAGATCCAACCAGTCCATCCTAAAGGAGATCAGTCCTGGGTGTTCATTGGAAGAACTGATGCTAAAGCTGAAACGCCAATACTTTGGCCACCTCATGCGAAGAGTTGACTCATTGGAAAAGACTCTGATGCTGGGAGGGATTGGGGGCAGGAGGAGAAGGGGATGACAGAGGATGAGATGGCTGGATGGCATCACCGACTCGATGGACATGAGTTTGGGTGAACTCCGGGAGTTGGTGATGGACAGGGAGGCCTGGCATACTGTGGTTCACGGGGTCACAAAAAGTCAGACACGACTGAGCGAGTGAACTGACTAAATAAACTCAGTAAAGTACCAGGATACATAGACAATAATAAAAAACCAGTTGCATTTCCAGAGATATCACATTTATCCCTTAAATTCATATTTTTAAAAAAGGCTCAGTATCCTTAATATATACTATTAAGAGAGCCCTGTAGAACAAAGGCTGTTATTAAATACTCAGTACCTTTTTGAGATGCTTCACTCCTTTGTAGTAGCTTCAACAATAAGGTTTTCCAACTAAAAGATCCTGATGAAGATTACTGTCTAAGCTAGCCAGGTCAAGTTTGGTCTAGTAACATCTTACAGATTTCTTCGATATAAGAACAACTATAGTTGGCTATTCCACTTCTCAGTTCCATAAACCCTATTTCAAATCTCAGAATTGGACATTTTATTGACAAAGAGAGTGCACTGTGTTGTCAAGGATACAGTCACCATGATTTTTCATTGTTTAATACATACACTAAATTTTGTTGACTTCCTTCGTGGCTCAGACGGTAAAGCATCTGTCTACAATGCGGGAGACCTGGGTTTGATCCCTGGGTCAGGAAGATCCCCTGGAGAAGGAAATGGCAATCCACTCCAGTACTATTGCCTGGAAAATCCCATCAACAGAGGAGCCTACAGTAGGCTACAGTCCATGGGGTCGCAGAGTCGGACACAACTGAGCAACTTCACCTGTATACTAAATTTTATACTATTTCACTTTCCTTCAATTTAAATTTCTATTAGTTTCTATTAGTTCTATTTCTAATTTCTATTAGTTCTATTATTCATCTTTTCAATCTTCATAAAAATGAAAATGGACTTAGTCACACATAACCTTATTTCCTCTAAGGAGCAGCCTACTTACCCCTTATTACAAACATAGTGAGCCTGTGAACCAAACTCAGCACTTCCATTTACAAAGATAACTTGGCCATTTATGGGATCAGCTAGGTTGGAACACAGTTTTCCTAAAAGCAAAAGATCAAACTTATTTTACATCCATTTCAAAATAGATCTGAATCAAATTCAAAATTCTATATGGCTTGTTAGAACTCATGGGAATATTATTACTTTTATTATTATTTTCTTGCTCTAACTATTATAATGCCACATAGGATTCTTAATTACCCAGGCAACCAATTGTGATGAAAACAATTTCCTGGAGATTTTTCAAAGCCTGAATGCATGGCTATCTAAAAACCTACATTCACACGAGAAAACGATCATTTCAGTAGTAAAATACGTACTCTAAAATGTGTGAAAATTTATAGAGCAATAAAAAGTTTTTTCAATTTAAAAAAAAATTTGTTTACTTACTTTTACAGGCCTCCTGGAGAGACGACCATGTATTATCATCCTGACAAACAAGAGGGAGGACTTGACCAGGAGTCACTGGCTGGAAACCCAGACGACATTCATACAGAATCCGATCCCCAGGACCATAACTGGGTGCAAGGGCACCTTGGGGCTTCATAGTGACAAATACTGGTGGATCATCACAGGCATCTAGGAATAGAGAGAATAAGAGCATAAAAATTAGTCGTTTTATCTTATTCACCAGACAGGGACTGTGGCCTGGCAACAGATAGGTAGGCAGTACAGGACAAACGGAAAAGTTCTTAGCAAGATTTTCTATGTGCCTTGCCTACTTTAAATAACAACCTATGAGCTTCTGGCCTGTTGGAGAATAAGATGAATTTTAATTCAGCAGTAAATGGAAGAGACAGCATCAATGTGCCTGGTTCTGAAATGTAAATATGTTTATACGTCCGTAGCCTTCCCCACTTCTTTCTAAATTCATCATCTCAAAACCCACCTCTCTTCTAAGAAGTCTCCTATAGCACTATGCTCAGATTATTCTTCCAGAGTTTGAAACACAAACATATTAGGCTGTTTTCTCTCAGAAAACACGGGCCCAGAGGGCAAGAATCAGATGCCTTCTTTTTCTACTAAACTGTATACTCAGTTGTAACTCAAGATATGCTAAGAGGTGAATATAAAATATACATTGAGGGATTAATAAATCAAAATAAATAGGGACCAAAGTATTTCAAAATACTTCATTTGTTTTCTATTAGTGAACTGAACATTTTTTAAGTGATATATAGAGACACTGTAAATATCAAAATATAATATTTGGATAGCATTATATGAAAAAAAACCTGCTCTCCTGGGTATTAAATATAATTTCATTTTCCTTCACAGATCAATCCTTCAGAAGCTCCATAAGGTAGCTGGGTTGTTTATCCAATATATCCTGACATAAAGCTACTATCCTGAGATGCTTTTAGAGTTTTTACTTCTGGGGTTTTTGCGGGGAGTGTTGGGGGAAATTTTTTTCCTCCCTAGAATAATGTCATTTCTATTTCAGCAAGTCCTCTTCCTTTTAAGTACCCGGGCACTTGACAACCTAACAGATCTGTTAGGAAAATCATATCAAATCATGTGATGGAGACACATCACGTCCTAAAGGGCTAAAGGAAAGCAGAGGCCTCGCGTACAAGGGAAACGAGACAGACCTATTTTGATCCCTGGGGTTTTTTACTTACTCCCTGATCTAGTCTTACTTCAGATTGAGAGAATTCTAAACAAGTGAAATAGCACTCTTCTTTCCCTCATATTCTATATTCACTTTCCCTCTATATTCTTTGCCATGATATTCTAAATTCTAAACTTCTCTCTTGATACTAGTCCAACATTTCACTTATAACATGACTTATATCATGTCAAGTTAACTGTCCCAACATTTATCAAATGTTTTCAACATTTCTACTTTGCTGATCATGATACATGAATTTTCCTCAATTAACTGCCCATAACAAACCAAAATCAAAAAGTCACAGGTATTAATATTAAATTTACTGAATACTCTGAGGCACACATTCTATTTTTTATAACAGAAAAGAATATGGGCTAGAAATGTTATATAATTCCATTTTAGATAAAAACACACATCATCATTCAAGTATATCCTGGAAGCACGAAGAAAGAACTCAAGTGACCATGCATATGATTAAACTATATGCGTTCTCTGCTTTATGCATTCAGTTTCAGTAACTATCTTGAAAGTATAAAAAGAAGGGAGAATTTCTGATAATGACTCTCACATACAGTGTATGGAAAAACAAATGTCAATTGGTATTTTTAATCCATTCAGCTAACTTCAAGTATCTCTTCCCAATAACATGCATCATGAAAAACATGCTTTCAACAATATGCAGTTTAGAACATTTGCTTTGGAAATCAGTGGATTATAAGCTTCATACACTGTAATGACTGAGTCCAATATCATATTTTTATAATCAAATTTCCTCTTTCTCAGAATACTGAATCCTTTTTCCTATAAGGATTTTCAAATGCTGCCAGCATCAAAAAATCGTATCTTGACTCAGTTTTTCCTGGAGAATTTACAGTGTAAACATTACCGGGCTGCAATGCTATACTTTGATGAGTTATAGTCCATGGGGTCGCAAAAGAGCGGGACAACACTGAGCACACACACACAGTGCTATATTTAACAGGTGCCATTATACAATTTGATAGGCTGCATTCAGAAAATTCTCCAGTTTTCCAGATGAGTTTCAGAAAGGTGAAATTGTCTCTACTATGGGTCAAGAGAACTGCCCACCTCCGTACACTTACAAAAGTTGTCTAAGCACTCCCTACTTGCTTGCCAAAGTTATAAAAATAACTCTCTGAGTCAAGCATAGGCCCACATCCCTGCCCAGGTGGTACCTTTGAATAATCACGGTCTCTGACCAAAACTAGAACTCTAGTGAAACCTGAAGACTCTTTCCATTTTTTGTCTACACAACCTATTTTTAACCTTCCTTTGGTTCCTCAAAACGGAGGCTTTAACATTTACACCTATCCATTTTATTTCTCACATTCTACTTATTTCTAGACCTTAAAAAAAAAAAAAAAAAATCTACCAGGTTCAAGCAAATAGCCAGCCTCCTTCTAAGTAAATTCAGCCTCATTCTCTGTCCCTCAGTAATTCGAGTTAACCTGCCTGTACCATCTGGAGCTATTGATCATTCTCTTAGCTCCCTCATGGCTGAAAAACTCTTTCCTTGCTATCTATATTAACTGGGTACCAAGTTGCCTGTTAACCTGAATTACAAAAAGCGCCCTTTTCCCCTTGCAAACCTTCTAACCCTAGCCAGGGCCTGCTCTCAGCAGAGACAACGGGCACCACATGGGCTCCGCAAGCCCCCACTTTAAAGGCAGGAAGCTTTCCTGTTCCGCATTCGGCCCAGCTGGACTGGCAACTTCCTCAAAGCACATACCTGGGTACACCTGGCCCGGATTCCCCTAATCCTAGACAGGACCCGCGGGGCACCAGGCATCACCCCGCCCCGGAAAAAAAACACAGGGCCAACTCTCCCAGGAGACACAGCAGCAGCCTAGCAACAACCCCGGACACCGTCACCACCCTGCAGGTGGGTTCTCGCCTTACCGACTGGATCAGTCCCGGAACCACTCTGGAAGCTTCGGCGAGGATCCCAACCCGGCCCCAGGTAAACCCCCCAGCCACACCACTAAGGAAAGCCGTCTCCGTGGTGCCCACCCCACACACCCCGCAGTACACCTTCAACCCCAACCCCTGACGATCGCGGAGGGACCCGGCCCCGCGCCTGCGGCCCAAACCACCAAGGCTCCCAGCAGCGTCCAGCCGTCCGGCCCCCGCGCCCGCTCCAGTCCCCTTCCCCGGCCAGGGCGCACAGTCTACCGGAGGACGTGGGCAGCAGGAGCAGCGGCGCCAGCAGAAGCACCCCGACGAAACGCCCAGAAAAAACCAGTCTTTCGGAGCGGCGGGGCGGCGCCTTCCGCGGCGCGCAAGACGCCCTCATTCTCGGGGAAACCAGCTGGACACCCGAGACTGCTCCGCAGAGACCTTGCTGAGTCCAGCTCCCCCCGATACAAGAGCTGGACGCAGCGACTGCGCGGGCGGCCTGAGGCCCTCGGCGCACCCAGGACGGAAGTGACACGGAGAAGGGGGCGGGGCCGATGGGCCGGCGGCCCCTCCCACAGGCCTGCAGACCCCGCCCATGAGCGGGGAGTGCTGCGCGTCCCGGGGACCCTGACGGCCCTCCGCCCCTTGACTGCCTCTAGCCCCGCCCTCTTGCGGACCTACCAGGAAGCCGCTGCGGCTTGCGGGAAATAGCTGGTTCCTCTGGGCTGGGCTTTGTTAAAGGGGACTGTTAACGCCCTGTACCGGAAGGGTGGAACGTAAACTCGCGGTGACGATGTCATCGGTGTCCGTTTTCCCGAAGGCTGGATTAAAGAATAAAGGGCAGAGACCTAAAAATAGAACCCTAGAGCTCGGGCAAGGGGAGCAGACACCCTCTCAAGACTCCAGTTTGGCCCTGGGATCCAGAGTGTCAGGACACCTCTGCCCTTGCTCAGACTTTGGCGTGAGTCAGAGTCAACTATAAATTGGCACTTACCAAGAGCCCTGTTGACGACTGAACAGCAAAGGCATTTGCCTCTAGGGAGATTGAACCCCATGCTGCTAGAACTGTTGACCTTCAGCAACCCCTGAGGGAGTTCAGGATGGAGTGAGGCTCTCTGTCCTCCAGGGAATCTGGTGGGACAGGTCTTTGGATAGATGGATGTTTTTAGGAACAGGTTTTATGATCTCAATCTTTGCATCTCCTCATAGCTAGAGAAGCACTAAATCCCTTCATGGTGACATCAGCTCCTCATGATTAACAAATACCTTTTGTAAAATGACTGCTTCATGGCATTGAGCTCCCCCTTCACCAAAACTTTATATATTGACTTTCCCCCACTGTCGCTTTGGTGCAGTCTCTCAGAGCTGAGGCGCTGCCTCCCAGGCTGCAGTCCTCATGTTGCCCCAAATAAAACTTAACTCACGACTCTTAAGTTGTACATCTTCTTTTAGTCGACATCAGTCATAATTTGGGACAATAATTGAGATTTCCATGGCTGAACGTCTGCTACTGAAAGTTTCTCCTGGCCTGATAGATATCAAAATCACAAAAGGTTTGGCCATTGCTCTCCCAACTGCTAAAATCAGTTCAGTTCAGTTGCTCAGTCATGTCTGACCCTTTGCTACACCATGGACTATAGCTCGCCAAAAGTTGATTAGTCGCCCCTGTAATTCCCAGGAGAGGACCCTGGAAAGATAAATTATTAAATAACACTGGGCTGTTAGCATATGGGGCCTCAACTCTATGGCCTTGCCTTTGAACGACTAAATGTTTTATTGAAGATGAAATACACATGCATGAAAAAAACAAGGATAAAGGGCTTAAGTGCCATATTTCTGGAAGCAATGAATGTCGTTAGAGTTGGGATGGGTAGGAATTAATGAGTGACAACTTTTCTGATGAACCAATCTCTCAATGCTGGAAAACGAAGAATGGGTAAAATTTATTTGTAGAGTTGTGAGTAAACCTGTATGACTAGTAATGGGAAAGAAAGGTAATGTGACCATTATTAAACAGCAGACAAAGGAGTTGACATTTTCTTGGTAATAGTTGGTAAAGAATAAAAATGTCAACCAATGTGTAAACATTGCGGGCCAGGGGAACCAGTACCCTCAAACTTTTAGTTTTTAACATCACCTTTGCTTGGTTTAAAAGTTTAAATGGACATGACTTTGAAACCAATAGGTCCATTTAGATTTTCAGTTCAGTTCAGTTCAGTCACCCAGTCGTGTCCGACTCTTTGCGACCCCATGAATCACAGCACACCAGGCCTCCCTGTCCATCACCAACTCCCAGAGTTCACTCAAACTCACATTCATCAAGTCCATGATGCCATTCAGCCATCTCAACCTCGGTGGTCCCCTTCTCCTCCTGCCCCCAATCCTTCCCAGCATCAGAGTCTTTTCCAATGAGTCAACTCTTCGCATGAGGTGACCAAAGTACTGGACATTCAGCTTTAGCATCATTCCTTCCAAAGAAATCCCAGGGCTGATCTCCTTCAGAATGGACTGGTTGGATCTCCTTGTAGTCCAAGAGACTCTCAAGAGTCTTCTCCAACACCACAGTTCAAAAGCATCAAATCTTCGGCGCTCAGCCTTCTTCACAGTCCAACTCTCACATCCATACATGACCACAGGAAAAACCATAGCCTTGACTAGACGGACCTTAGTTGGCAAAGTAATGTCTCTGCTTTTGAATATACTTTCTAAGTTGCTCATAACTTTTCTTCCAAGGAGTAAGCTTCTTTTAATTTCATGGCTCCAGTCACCATCTGCAGTGATTTTGGAGCCCCCCAAAACAAAGTCTGACACTGTTTCAACTGTTTCCGCATCGGATGCCATGATCTTCGTTTTCTGAATGTTGAACTTTAAGCCAACTTTTTCGCTTTCCTCTTTCACTTTCATCAAGAGGCTTTTTAGTTCCTCTTCACTTTCTGCCATAAGGGTGGTGTCATCTGCATATCTGAGGTTATTGATGTTTCTCCCAGTAATCTTGATTCCAGCTTGTGGTTCTTCCAGCCCAGCATTTCTCATGATGGACTCTGCATAGAAGTTAAATAAGCAGGGTGACAATATACAACCTTGACGTACTCCTTTTCCTATTTGGAACCAGTCTGTTCTTCCATGTCCAGTTCTAACTGTTGCTTCCTAACCTGCATACAGATTTCTCAAGAGGCAGTTTAGGTGGTCTGTTATTCCCATCTCTTTCAGAATTTTCCACAGTTGATTGTGATCCACACAGTCAAAGGCTTTGGCATAGTCAATAAAGCAGAAATAGATGTTTTTCTGGAACTCTCTTGCTTTTTTCCATGATCCAGCGGATGTTGGCAATTTGACTTCTGGTTCCTCTGCCTTTTCTAAAATCAGCTTGAACATCAAGGAGTTCACGGTTCACGTGAAGCCTGGCTTGGAGAATTATGAGCATTACTTTACTAGCATGTGAGATGAGTGCCATTGTGTGGTAGTTTGAGCATTCTTTAGCATTGCCTTTCTTTGGAATTGGAATGAAAACGGACCTTTTCCAGTCCTGTGGCCACTGCTGACTTTTCCAAATGTGCTGGCATATTGAGTGCAGCACTTTCACAGCATCATCTTTCAGGATTTGAAACAGCTCCACTGGAATTCCATCATCTCCACTAGCTTTGTTCATAGTGATGCTTTCTAAGGCCCACTTGACTTCAGATTCCAGGATGTCTGGCTCTAGATTAGTGATCACATCATCATGATTATCTGGGTCATGAAGATCTTTTTTGTACAGTTCTTCCATGTATTGTTGCCACCTCTTCTTAATATCTTCTGCTTCTGTTAGGTCCATACAATTTCTGTCCTTTATCGAGTCCATCTTTGCATGAAATGTTCCCTTGGTATCTCTAAATTTCTTGAAGAGGTCTCTAGTCGTTCCCATTCTGTTGTTTTCCTCTATTTCTTTGCATTGATCGCTGAAGAAGGCTTTCTTATCTCTTCTTGCTATTCTTTGGAAATCTGCATTCAGAGGCCTATATCTTTCCTTTTATCCTTTGTCACTGGTGATAGAAGCAATATCTAATGCTGTAAAGAGCAATATTGCATAGGAACCTGGAATGTCAGGTCCATGAATCAAGGCAAATTGGAAGTGGTCAGACAAGAGATGGCAAGGGTGAACGTCGACATTCTAGGAATCAGCAAACTAAAATGGACTGGAATGGGTGAATTTAACTCAGATGACCATTATATCTACTACTGCAGGCAGGAATCCCTCAGAAGAAATGGAGTAGCCATCATGGTCAACAAAAGACTCTGAAATGCAGTACTTGGATGCAATCTCAAAAACGACAGAATGATCTCTGTTCGTCTCCAAGGCAAACCTTTCAATATCACAGTTATCCAAGTCTATGCTCCAACCAGTAATGCTGAAGAAGCTGAAGTTGGATGGTTTTATGAAGACCTGCAAGATCTTTTAGAACTAACACCCAAAAAAGATGTCCTTTTCATTATAGGGGACTGGAATGCAAAAGTAGGAAGTCAAGAAACACCTGGAGTAACAGGCAAATTTGGCCTTGGAATGCAGAATGAAGCAGGGCAAAGACTAATAGAGTTTTGCCAAGAAAATGCACTGGTCATAGCAAACACCCTCTTCTAACAACACAGGAGAATACTCTACACATGGACATCACCAGATGGTCAACACTGAAATCAGATTGATTATATTCTTTGCAGCCAAAGATGGAGAAGCTGTATACAGTCAACAAAAACAAGACCAGGAGCTGACTGTGGCTCAGATCATGAACTCCTTATTGCCAAATTCAGACTCAAATTGAAGAAAGTAGGAAAAACCACTAGACCATTCAGGTATGACCTAAACCAAATCCCTTATGATTATACAGTGGAAGTGAGAAATAGATTTAAGGGCCTAGATCTGATAGATAGAGTGCCTGATGAACTATGGAATGAGGTTCGTGACATTGTACAAGAGACAGGGATCAAGACCATCCCCATGGAAAAGAAATGCAAAAAAGCAAAATGGCTATCTGGGGAGGACTTACAAATAGCTGTGAAAAAAATTTAGAGTTTACCCCCAAGGAAATCATCAGAGTTGTGAACAAAGAGGTATAATTTTGGAGAAAATATAAACTCTTAAATATTTGGCAGAAGTATAAGATTTATTGATAGGTATCTTTTTGAAATGAAATTTTGTACAGCAAGAAGTGTAAAAGAAGTGAGAAACTATGACATATTCCTAAGTTGAAAAAGCAAACTCCAAATCAGTGTGCGCTTTTTGGCATTCCTTTTATTAAAATAGTATGTTGACACACTTTTAGTTGTGTCTGACTCTTTGTGACCCCAAATGAATGTAGCCCACCAGGCTCCTCTGTCCATAGGGTTGTCCAGGCAAGAATACTGGAGTGGGGTGCCATGCCCTCCTCCAGGGGATCTTCCCGACCCAGGCATCAAACTCTCCTTCCCTGTGTCTCCAGCACTGCAGGCGCATTCTTCACCCGCTGAGCCATCAGGGAAGCATGTACTCAGGAAATCAATAAATGCGATCCCTTCTCCTCTGCCATGCGCTCCAGCTTTCAGGTGAGTCAGTGCCAAAGCCTTACTGGGCTGGCAGGGGTGAGGCCCAAGGTGGGGGGTACTGCGAAGGGAAAGAACCAAAAAAGAGATTACTTGAAAATAAATAAAAAATAACAGTTGATAAGCTTATGTATAAATCATTTTTGTGTTTTTTAGTTTTCTGCATTGACCCTTTATTACATTTGGAATCAGGTAAAAAAAAAAATCTTTTTTAAAAATCCAACCTGCATATCAACTACTCTTTTGTTCACAGAATGGTGGAAATAAAACCTGTATCACATAGGGTTAATTTATGAGAGGATGGCAAGGAAAGAAAGCTCTTCATGTAAACCTCAAATGTATCTTCTGTAATTATAGAACTTTACATATGTTTTAAACTATTTGTATTAAAGATTTTCTGGGCTCAGCAAACTTTGGAATTTCTGCTTCCTCCCAGATCAACAGAACATTTAGATTCTTGGCAGAACATACAAGATACTGATTGTGAAGGTAATGTATAAAATGAACACCTTAATATCTTGGCTTATAAAATTCAGACACTTCATGATGACAATTAAAGGAGGTATAATTAAGGAGACAGGGAATAGGAAACTCAGTGAAGGGGAATTGACCTTTGTGTTATTTCTTATAGTTGTAAAACAGTGATACAACAGAAATGTTTTGTGGCTCAGTGTTGGCACTTAAGAAAACACATCTATTCATTGTTCTCTGCAGCTATCAGTATATAATGTTATATGTCAGTTATAGCTGAATAAAATTGAAAAACACTTCCAATCTATTTCTAGTCTTAGAAGTAAGTTCTTTTCTCATGAGAAAATTTAAAAGGAGAAAAATATGACTACTGTTTGGTTTCCTAGTTACAAGTGCTATATTAGATCCAAGAACTGGGTTTTGCTGGAATTTTGTTTCAGTCAGTGATATTTCTGGGGTTCATCAAGTCATTGTTAATATAAATGAAGAGCTTTATGTAGATTTCTTAACTTATTTTGATTTGACTCAAGGGATGCTACGTATGAAAGGTTTTTGAGCCTTGTTCCCTATTTTTCTGAACAAGCTCCATGGGGCAGAGATCATTTTCTTGCTGTATCTCCAGTGTTGAGACAGTTCTAGACTGATACTAAGTGATTAACAAATACTCATTAAATACTGAATGAAATAAATGGATGTGGCTGTCAAGTGCTTTTAACATATTACTGCTGCTTCTCCCCTAGTGAGGATTTACCAAATGCTGGAAAAATTCTGAGAAATTTTGATTTTAATAGTGTTAGGTACTGGGAGCAAAGCTGGATTTGTCTCTGAAAGGCATGAGCTACGTGTGTACACAGAAAACTTTCCTGAATCAGGAATGGCGAGCTGACCTCTGAAGTGGATCCACTGTTTAACACTTAGCCTTGAAGAGACCATTTTAGTGACAGAGTTCAAAGGGAGAGTATTGACCGTGAACTTCCTAAGGTTCTGAGAGGCACAGAACTTCAGAGTCAGGCTTTGAGTGAAGTAGGGGCTTAAACACTAGTGGTTCCTCCAAATTCCCCAAAGACTTTGTCAAACTGCCAACAAGAAAATGAGGAGAGAATGGAGAGTATGATCGTTTGTAGACCAGATTTTGAGCTCTGTAGTAGCTCTCCTGTAAGCTTTAGGAATGGCGGTAACATGGAAGGAGGTGTCTGGGGATGTCAGTACATAAAACAGTGTTAGATATCTCTTTCCTCCTAAATTGGTTTATTTACAGTTTGTCTTTCAGAGGTGGGGTAGCAGTACGAAGGGGCCTGTAAATGCTCTCGGAAGAGGCTTTCCCCTCTTTTTTTGTTGTTGTTGTTGGTGTCACTCACTAAGTCCTATCCTCTTCTCTTTGCAAACCCATGGACTGCAGCATGCCAGGCTCCCCTGTCCTTCACTATCTGCCAGAGTTGGCTCAGATTCATGTCCGTCGACTAAAAAGATACACAACAGGAGAGCTGAGTTAAATTTTATTTGGGGCAAAATGAAAACTTCAGCCTGGGAGACATTACCTCAGATAGCTCTGAGAGACTGATCCGAAGAGGCAGTGGGAGAAGGTCAGTGTAAGATTTTGGTGAAGAGGGAGTTCAATGAAATGGAACTCTTACTTTACAAAAGATCTTCTGCTAGTCATGAGGAGCTGATGTCACCATGAAGGGATTTAGTGATTTTCTAGCCATGAAGAGAGGCAAGGATTGGGATCATGAGATCAGTTCCTGAAAATATCTAGCTACCAGAAGAAATGTTCCCCCAGTTTCCTGGAGTACAGGGTGCCTCACTCTCCACCCTGAATTCCCCTCAGAATTGAAGGTCTGCAGCTGCAACAACAGAGGGTTCAGTCTCTGCAGAGACAGATGGAAAATGCCCTTGTTGTTGTTCAGTTCAGTTCAGTTCATTTCAGCCGCTCAATCATGTCTGACTCTTTGCAACCCCACGAACCGCAGCATGCCAGGCCTCCCTGTTCATCACCATCTCCTGGAGTTCACTCAGACTCACGTCCATCAAGTCTGTGATGCCATCCAGCCATCTCATCCTCTGTCGTCCCCTTCTCCTCCTGCCCCTAATCCCTCCCAGCGTCAAAGTCTTTTCCAATGAGTCAACTCTTTGCATGAGGTGGCCAAAATACTGGACTTTCAGCTTTAGCATCATTCCTTCCAAAGAAATCCTAGGGCTGATCTCCTTCAGAATGGACTGGTTGGATCTCCTTGCAGTCCAAGGGACTCTCAAGAGTCTTCTCCAACACCACAGTTCGAAAGCATCAATTCTTCGGCGCTCAGCTTTCTTCACAGTCCAACTCTCACATCCATGTTCAGTCGCTGGCAAATGCTCTTGGCAAGGGCCGATTTGTAGTTGACAGACTGAGTGATACAATCTAACCAGCTCATCCTCTGATGCACTCTTCTTGTTTTGCCTTCAATCTTTCCAGTGAGTTGGCTCTTCCCATCAGGTGGCCAGAGTATTGTAGCTTCAGCTTCAACATCACTCCTTTCAATGACTGTTCAGGGTTGATTTTCTTTAAGACTGACTGCTTTGATCTCCTTGATGTTCAAGGGACTCCAAAGAGTCTTCTCCAGCACCACAGTTCAAAAGCATCAGTTCTTTGGTGTTCAGCCTTCTTTATGGTCCAACTCTCACATCTGTATGTGACTGCAGGAAAAACCATAGCTTTGACTATATGGACCTCTGTCAGCAAAGTGATATCTCTGCTTTTTAATATGCTGTCGAGGTTTGTCATGAGTTTATGTTTAAGGAGCAAGCGTCTTTTAATTCCATGGCTGCAGTCACCATCTGCAGTGATTTTGGAGCCCACAAAAATGAAGTTTGTCACTGTTTACATTTTTTCCCCATGTATTTGCCAAGAAGTGATGGAACCAGATGCCATCATCTTAGTTTTTTGAATGTTGAGTTTTAAGCCAGCTTTTTCACTCTCCGCTTTCACTCTCAACAGCAGGCTCTTTAGTTCCTTTTCACTTTCTGCCATTAGCGTGATATCATTAGCATGTTATTGATGTTTCTTCCGGCAATCTTGATTCCAGCTTGTGATAATATCCAGCCTGGCATTTTGGATGATGAAGTCTGCATATAAGTTAAATATAGCTCAGTTGGTAAGGAATCCGCCTGCAATGCAGGAGCTGCTGCTGCTAAGTTGCCTCAGTCGTGTCTAACTCTGTGCGACTCCATAGTTGGCAACCCACCAGGCTCCCCCATCCCTGGGATGCTCCAGGCAGGAACACTGGAGTGGGTTGCCATTTCCTTCTTCAGTGCAGGAGAGTGAAAAGTGAAAGTGAAGTCACTCAGTCATGTAGTCATGTCCGACTCGTAGTGACCCCATGGACTGCAGCCCATGGGATTTTCCAGGCAAGAGTACTGGAGTGGGGTGCCATTGCCTTCTCTGCAATGCAGAAGACCCCAGTTCAATTCCTGGCTTGGGAAGATGCCCTGGAGAAGGGATAGGCTACCTACTCCAGTATTCTTGGGCTTCTCTTGTGGCTCAGCTGGTAAAGAATCTACCTGCAACACGGGAGACATGGGTTCAGTCCCTGGTTTGGGAAGATCCCCTGGAGAAGGGAAGGGCTACCAACTCCAGTATTCTGGCCTGGAGAATTCCATGGATTGTATAGTCCATGGGGTCACAAAGAGTTGGACACTAGTGAGCAACTTTCACTTTCACTTTCAAACAGGGTGACAGTATACAGCCTTGTTGTACTCCTTTCCCAACTTTGACCCAGTACATTTCTCCTTGTCCGGTTCTAACCATTGCTTGTTGACCCACATACAGGTTTTTCAGGACACAGGTAAAATGGTCTGGTAGAGTCCCATTTCTTTCAGAATATTCCACAGTTTGTTGTGATCCACAGAGTCACAGACTTTAGCTTATGCTAAACAGAAGTAGATGTTTTTCTGGAATTCCTTTACTTTCTCTGTGATCAAATGGATGTTGGCAGTTTGATCTCTGGTTCATCTGCCTTTTCTAAGTCCAGCTTGTACATCTGGAAATCCTTGATTCACATACTGCTGAAGCATAACTTGAAAGATTTTGAGCATTATGCCGCTAGCATGTGAAATAAGTGCAATGGTGCGGTAGTGTGAATGTTCTTTGGCATTCCCCTTCTTTGGAATGAAAACTAACCTTTTCCAGTCCTGTGGCCACTGCTGACTTTTCCAAATTTGCTGACATACTGAGTGCAGCACTTTAACAGCATCATCTTTTAGGATTTGAAATAGCTCAACTGGAATTCCATCACCTCCACTAGCTTTGTTCTTAGAAATGCTTCCTAAGCCTCCCTGACTTCATGCTCTAGGATGTCTGGCTGTAGGTGAGTGACCACAACATTGTGGTTACAAAGATCATTAAGACCTTTTTTGTATAGTTCTTTGTATTTGTGAAAGCTTGAGAGAGAATAATAACTAACCACCCATCAGTTCTGTTCAGTCGCTCAGTCGTGTCCGAGTCTTTGTGACCTCATGAATCGCAGCACACCAGGCCTCCTTGTCCATCACCAACTCCCAGAGTTTATCCAAACTCATGTCCATTGAGTCGGTGATGCCATCCAGCCATCTCATCCTCTGTCGTGCCCTTCTCTTCCTGCCCCCAATCCCTCACAGCATCAGTCTTTTCCAATGAGTCAACTCTTCGCATGAGGTGGCCAAAGTATTGGAGTTTCAGCTTTAGCATCAGTCCTTCCAATGAACACCCAGGGCTGATATCCTTTAGGATGGACTGGTTGGATCTCCTTGCAGTCAAAGAGACTCTCAAGAGTCTTCTCCAAGACCACAGTCAAAAGCATCAATTCTTTGGCGTTCAGCTTTCTTCACAGTCCAACTCTCACATCCACCATTAGGAGATAATAATTAAACCTCCTTTTCTGATGTTGGTCCTGGGAGCTCTGCCATCTCTGCTTGCACCTGGTAGGCACCGGTCAGTCAGTTGACCTTACTTGTCTGTGACCTCACGAGATTTACTGTGGAACCACACCCAGTACAGGGATCCAGAACCCTGCCAGGCACAGGGAGGAGGGCCTTTCTCAAAAGGACCACATACTCATTTTGTTTCCTCCTGGCTTTGGGAAGCTTCACATCATAAATATTACAAACCATATTCCACAAGTAGGTTTGCAAAGATGAAATCTTTTATTCTTTTCTCATTATAATAGTGGAGACAGTACATTTAAACACCATAAACTTTAACTTACAACTCACACTTAACTGTGCAAAAGGTCAAGCAAAATAAAACAAAATTAGAATGCTAACATTAGGAATAGCTTTCAAGGCCAGTTGTTCCAACCCCTGCTTTTCAGATGAAAAATGTAAGGCCAGGGTTGAAAAGAATTTCTCAATAATGCAAGTTAGGCTATATAATATTTTCGACATCTTTTATATATACAGTATTTCCCAGAGATAGCTGATGTAACAGGAAAAAAAATCGCACAGATTCCTGCAGTTACAAAGTCTCAGGTATCAGATATTTGTTAATGTAATTGCTCACCAACCTACTCCAATTTGGGGGGTGGGAAACAGAACATTTTTTTCTTATGATAGAGAATTTTCATTCTAAGAAAGTTGTATTTCTGTGCATTTAATTTCTAAGTCCTTTAAATGTTACTTCTTCAGAAACCCAAGAATAAACAGAGATTACTAAATTTCAACTAAGTAGAACATTTGAGCATCTTTTCATATATTTATGGGCTACTTGCCTTTCTTTTTTGAGTTACTTGCTTGCATGTCATTTACCCATACTTTAGGAGGTTGGGGGAGGGTTGGTCTTTGAATAATTAATTCTTTACAGAAGCCAGTTACCCTTTATTTGTAATATAATTTCAATTTTTTTTGATCATGGTTTGTCAGTTGACTTTGCTTATGCTAGTTTTTTTTTCTATGTTGCATAATTTCAAATTGAAATTCAAGTTGGTGTGCAGTTCATTCTTTATATTTATCAAGGTGAATATGGCAGAAGTATATTCTAAAAGTAACTGTTAAAGTCCAGAATTACACAGAAGTTAGCAGTAGTCATACATGGATCTATTGTTAAATATTCAGAAATATACTGACATTTTCTAGAGGTCATTAGCCAGTCTCACAATATCATTCCATATAAATTTTAGATCTAGAAAAATGTGGACCAGTTAAGACTCCAGGGCCACTTATTTAGAAAGTATCAATACACATTTATTAATTTGATAAATTCTTAAAAGTCATGCTTTCTTAGTTAATTTAGTTTATTCTGAATCCTTTAAAAGTAAGCTAGCTAATTTTATGATAAAAATTATTCTTTTATTTAAATATTAGTGTTTTTATATAGAACATAATACAAAGTACTTTTGAGCTGCTGCTACTGCTAAGTCGCCTCAGTCGTGTCCGACTCTGTGCGACCCCATAGACGGCAGCCCACCAGGCTCTGCTGTCCCTGGGATTCTCCAGGCAAGAACACTGGAGTGGGTTGCCATTTCCTTCTCCAATGCATGAAAGTGAAAAGTGAAAGTGAAGTCGCTCAGTCATGTCCGACTCTTAGCGACCCCATGGACTGCAGCCCACCAGGCTCCTCCGTCCATGGGATTTTCCAGGCAAGAGTACTGGAGGGGGTGCCATTGCCTTCTCCGACTTTTGAGCTAGAGTTTAGGAAATATTAATTTCCTCATTTTCTTTCAGATATTTCCCTTCACCCCTTCTCTGTAATCATTTAATGCCTTTTTACTAAACAGAAATTAATTTTTTCCTAGAGAAAGTGAAAACTGGCATAGCATAAACCTTACTCCAATCTATCTATATGGATTGGTTTCTCCTCTATAAAAGAAAAAGAAGGTATTTAAAAGGAAAAAATAACTGTGTTTATAAGAAATATATCTGAAGAAAGATTAGCAGAAATGAATTAAAATATTAACAGTGGTTATCACTAGGTAATATATTTATAGGTAACTAAGTCTCTGATGCTGGGAGGGATTGGGGGCAGGAGGAGAAGGGGACGACAGAGGATGAGATGGCTGGATGGCATCACTGACTCGATGGACGTGAGTTTGAGTGAACTCCGGGAGTTGGTGATGGACAGGGAGGCCTGGTGTGCTGTGATTCATGGGGTCGCAAAGAGTCGGACACGACTGAGCGACTGAACTGAATTGAACTGAACTGAATCAGATTTTCATATCTTCCTCCTGTGTTTTCCCAATTCTCTTCCATGAGCCCATTCCATGTTATAAATATTTAAATATAAGAAAGAAAAATGACAAACATGTAAACAGAAATTCTCAGTGACATCTTCTTTCTTTAACCAGTTGAAACTGCTTATACATCCAGAGCATAGTTTTCCCCTGACTAGATAATGTGTGCTTTCACCAGGAGATAAGAGAGGGGAGGAGTGACTGGAGACCAAACTGAGAGGAGGGAGCTTCAGGACGTGCCGGGAGAGCTTCTGTATCCTCAGGTTCCCGTGTTTGTTTCCCGTGTGTGTGTGGTCACTTCTAAGGTTTTAGGAATCTCAGATCCTATTCTGTTGAGAATAACTGGCTCCTTGTCAGTGTTTTATTTCGAGATGTTCCCAACTTTATAGTGCTTTGTCAAGGAAGGACACTGAAATCCCAAGTCCCTTTATTTAGATGACAGCATGGCTGACAACTGACCTACCCCAGAATTTATACGCTGATAACCATGATGCAAACGTCATGAATAACAAGTTCACAGTAGGTGTTTATTGCCGTCTACGGTTGCTATGTTGGGAACAAGAAAGTATTGCATAATACTGAGGAGATAAGTGAGAGTAAAGAGTAACTTGACCTTTCCTCTTGCTTCTTTTGTCAAAGCAAAGTGCCCTCCAAGTTGAGTAACTAAAAAGAGCCTCATTCTAGAACACATACAGGCCCCTATTAACACAGAATGTATTTTCTTGTTTCTTTCTCTGAATGACAGTTTTGTTAGAGGAGAAGAACAGGAACTGGTAGTTTGCAGGAGGGTCAGCTTCCGAGAGCATGTCCTCTTTTCCCGCTCACAGTCAGGACTGAAAGAAGTTATTGTATAATCCAAGGTATCAGAATGCTCTCCTGGCCATGCTGGTGCCTGGCTCTGATTTTGTAAGATCAGGAACACTGTCCGTCCACCAACAGACACCCATGATGAAGCCTGTCAGTTTATCTGACACCCCCAGTTACTACTGATTGCTCATCATTGTTCTACTTCTACTTCATAAGACTTTCCAGCATCCTGTGTTTACCTGCATCATCACTGAATATTCTCATGGCCTTCAAAACACAGCTGTGTCTTTGGAGTCTGCTTCTTCAATGTATTGCTGTCTCTGCCCCTCTGCCTGGCCCGGGTGCACAGGTGTTAAGCTTGGTACAGACTCTGACTTTGTCTCTACAATGTGTTACCACAAAGAGTTAACCTTGCTCCTTTGGAAGACTGTGACCAAGACTGCAAGCTTAAAAGAAAACATTTTGAGAAAATTTTTATTAAAAGTAGTCAACATGCACAATTTGAGATGCACCTTGGTATAAAAGAATGTTTTTAAAATGTTGAGAATAAGTGAAATTTTGCTAAGTTCATTTTCAAATACTTACCGTATACTTCTTGTTTAAGTCTATACTCAGAAATGTGGGGACAATTTAAAAAGTGATCCTTACTCATAAGTTAATTTAGTATGGGAAAGGAAATACATAAGCACAAAGTTTGGTACATTCTAGTTAACTACTGAGTAAATAATGAATCATGAGCAAGCAAATGAATGTAATACCATTACTAGGTAAAAAAGACATGAAATATCAAATACTATGAGATGTGTTTAGATAAATGTTAGGGGAAATGATGGGGGAATGTTTTTCATTTGGTGAAAAAAATATACAATCAATATAATCTCAAGTTATAACCTTGCAAATGTAAAATACAAAAGAAGCTTAAAAATACTAATTACTGGGTGAAGGCTCTTATAGGCAATTTTAATATTATTCATATTTTTCTGTATTTCTGTGCTTTTGATAATGAGTGCATATTACTTTTAAAGAAAATAAGTTATTTTAAAATGGTATAGAAAGTAAGTGCTTTGAATTCCAAAGAAAGATATCGCTTTGCACTGGAGTTGTTTGGCAGGGTAAGTGAATTCTGAGCTGGTTATGCAATTTAGATAGAAGAAAGGTGAAATGTGTTTTAGACAGGCAACCTGGCAGGAATGAGACCAAATTGAATGATGTTTTTAGATCACCTATGGAATATTTTTTTCATTGAACTCTTGGAAAGACAAGATTGCTTCTGGGTCTGCTCTGTTTATATTTGGTGACAACGTGGCTGCCTATGGAACAGTTTTGCACAACTTTTCCATCCTAGCATCCCAATATCAAGAATCCCTTAGAAGAAATGGAGTAGCCCTCATAGTCAAGAGTCCAAAATGCAGTACTTGGGTGTAATCTCAAAAATGACAGAATGATCTCTGTTTCTTTCCAAGGCAAACCACTCAATATCACAGTAATCCAAGTCTATGCCCCAACCACTAATGCTGAAGAAGCTGAAGTTGAAGACTTCAATGAAGTTTGTGGAGACCTACAACACCTTCTAGAACTAACACCCAAAAAAGATGTCATTTTCATTATAAGGGACTGGAACGCAAAAGTAGAAAGTCAAGAGATACCTGGAATAACAGGCAAGTTTGGCCTTGGAGTACAAAATGAAGCAGGGCAAAAGCTAATAGAGATTTGTCAAGAGAATGCGCTGCAACACGCGCTGTCTCTTCCAGCAACACAAGAGAAGACTCTACACACGGGCATCACCCGCTGGTCAATACTGAAATCAGATTGATTATGTTTTTTTGCAGCTAAAGATGGAGAAGCTCTATACAGTCAGCAGAAAGAAGACCAGGAACTGACTGTGGCTCAGATCATGAACTCCTTATTGTAAAATTCAGACTTATATTGAAGAAAGTAGGGAAGACCACTAGACCATTCAGGTAAGACCTAAATGAAATTACGATTATACAGAGGAAGTGAAAAATAGATTCAAGGGATCAGATCTGATAGACAAGAGTGCCTGAAGAACTATGGATGGAGGTTCATGACATCGTACAGGAGGCAGGGATCAAGACCATCCCCAAGAAAAAGAAATGCAAAAAGGCAAAATGGCTGTCTGAGGAGGCCTTACAAATAGCTGAGAAAAGAAGAGAAGTGAAGGGCAGAGGAGAAAAGGAAAGATATACCCATCTGAAAGCAGAGTTCCAAAGAATAGCAAGGAGAGATAAGAAAGCCTTCCTTGATGATCAATGCAAAGAAATAGAGGAAAACAATGAAATGGGAAAGACTAGAGATCTCTTCAAGAAAATTAGAGATACCAAGGGAATATATCATGCAAAGATGGGCACAATAAAGGCAGAAGATATTAAGAAGAGGGGGTGAGAATACACAGAAGAACTATTCAAAAAAGATCTTCATGACCCAGATAATCACAACGGTATGATCACTCACCTAGAGCCAGACATCCTGGAGTGAAAAGTCAAGTGGGCCTTAGGAAGCATCACTATGAACAAAACTAATGGAGGTGATGGAATTCCAGTGGAGCTATTTCAAATCCGGAAAGATGATGCTGTGAAAGTGCTGCACTCAATATGCCAGCAAATTTGGAAAACTCAGCTGTGGCCACAGGACTGGAAAAGGTCAGTTTTCATTCCAATCCCAAAGAAAGGCAATGCCAAAGAATGTTCTAACTACCACACAATTGCACTCATCTCACAAGCTAGTAAAGTAATGCTAAAAATTCTCCAAGCCAGCTTTCAACAGTATGAGAACCATGAACTTCCAGATTTTCAAGCTGGTTTTAGAAAAGGCAAAGGAACCAGAGATCAAATTGTGAACATCTGTTGTGTCATTGAAAAAGCAAGAGAGTTCCAGAAAAACATCTACTTCTGCTTTATTGACTATGCCAAAGCCTTTGACTCTGTGGATCACAACAGACTGGGATCTAAAGAGATGGGAATACCAGACCACCAGACCACAACTGAGCAACTGAACTGAACTGATCCCAATAGCAAAGGGAAAGGAATGAATGCATCACCCCTGAGCCTTAGAGGACTTAAAGCATCTCTTGAAGTACAGTATTCTCTCTCTTATTCATCTTAGAATATCCTGGCTTATTTGTCTTCTGTTCCCTTATTATATATTTGTTTTAATATAGAAATAATGTTATTTTCCATTTAAACTACTGAAATAACATTAAAAAAATATTCTCCCAGGAAGCCTTGCCATGTTGATTGCATTATTTTTATATCCTATTTGTATAGCAGCCAAGCACTCCCAGGACATGTGGAAACACCATTAGAAAAGCATTGTTAAAGCTTTAAAAATAAATTACCAATTCGGAATTTTTAAAAAAACAATGCATATTTCATCTTTTCCATTAACTGTCATGAAAAACAAGTTGCTTGACAGAAACAAACTGACTAGCAACCAGAAAGTAAACATGTTGTTCAGTCATTCAGTTGTGTCCGACTCTTTGTGACCCCGTGGACTGCAGCACGCAAGGATTCCCTGTCCATCAACATCTCCCATAGCATGATCAAACTCATGTCCATTAAGTCAGTGATGCCATGCAACCATCTCATCCTCTGTTGTCCCCTTCTCCTCCTGCCTTCAGTCTTTCCCAGCATCAGTCTTCTAGTGAGTTGGCTTTTCACATCAGGTGGCCAAAGCTTCAGCATCAGTATTTCCAATGAATATTCAGGGTTGATGTCCTTTAGAATTGACTGGTTTGATCTCCTTGCAGTCCAAGGGACTCTCAAGAGTCTTCTCCAACACCATAGTTCAAAAGATTCAATTCTTTGGTTCTCTGCTTTCTTTATGGTTCAACTCTCACATCCATACCTGACTACTGGAAAAACCATAGCTTTGACTAGACGGACCTTAGGTGGCAAAGTAATGTCTCTGCTTTTCAATATGCTGTCTAGGTTGGTCATAACTTTCCTTCCAAGGAACAAGTGTCTTTTACCTTCATGGCTGCAGTCACCATTTGCAGTGAATTTGGAGTCCAAGAAAATAAAATCTGTTACTGTTTCCATTGTTTCCTCATCTATTTGCCATGAAGTGATGGAACCAGATGCCATGATCTTCATTTTCTGAATGTTTAGTTTTAAGCCAAAATTTTCACTCTCCTCTTTCAGTTTCACCAAGAGGCTCTTTAGTTCCTCTTTGCTTTTTGCCATAAGGGTGGTGTCACCTGCATATCTGAACTTACTGATATTTCTCCTGGCAATCTTGATTCCAGCTTGTGCTTCAGCCTGGCATTTCACGTGATGTACTCTACATATAAGTTAAATAAGCAGGGTGCCAATACACAGCCTTGACGTTCTCCTTTCCCAATTTGGAACCAGTCTGTTGCTCAATGTCCAGTTCTAACTATTGCTTCTTGACCTGCATACAGGTTTCTCAAGAGGCAGGTAAGGTGGTCTGGTATTCCCATCTCTTGAAGAATTTTCCACAGTTTGTTGTGACCCACACATCCAAAGGCTTTAGCATAGCTGATGAAGCAGAAGTAGCTGTTACATAGGCCTTTCCAAATTAATTTCTGTTTAGGAGGAAATTGACCTCATCCTGTACATCATTGTTTAGAAACATTTGAATTGCATGTAACTCAATGATAAAATGCCTCTCCCACTTCCTTATCTTTTCCTGTGGCCCCTTCTACTGTTCTCTGTTAAATTTATAACTTTAGACATGTATGTAGATATAAAATGCCAGATTTAGATTATTGCACACTGACAGCGGAAAAGGATAGGTCATAAAGAAAGGAAATTTACTTTAAAACATGATGATTTTTTTTCTGCTTCTACAGCAATGGTCTAATCCCTTTCTAGTGCTTTTGGTATGGTTTCTGAAAATGCCCTAAGGATCTTATGGATAGGAAATTTTAGGACTCCTGGCCATAGCTGGAGTTAGGCAGGACCTGGTGAATTACTCTGTATAATAAAGGCAACAGAAGTTTTACATTTACAAGAAAACCAAGAATTGAAATGAAATACCCTGTGATTACAGAAAAGATTTAAGGGGATGAGTGTCTATTAGGAGAAAGGCCTTCTTGAGAAGAGGGTGAAAAGCCACAGCTTAAAGGAGGACCAGCCTTGAGAAAAATCTTGATAGGCTGATATGATATAGTTCAAGGGTTGACAAACTTGCCCTCTTATGGGCCAGAAGTCAATATTTGGCTTTGTGCATCATATAGTCTCTGGGTCTCTGTGGCATGCACTCAGATCTGCTGTTGTGATGTGAACGAGCCATAGACATTGAGTAAGGACTGTGTGTACCTGTGTTCCAGGATAGATATTTACAGACAGTGATGTTTAGTTCAGTGATTTCTGCTATTCAGTCTCAGGTGTGTACCACTTTTGGTTGTAGCCTAATTTCCCTTTCCACCCCAAACCCTAAGCAAACAGGAACATGTTTATTACAACAGCTTCTGGTAAGGCTACTTTCAATAGGTGGGATGATAGATAAGGTCTGGTACAAGCCCAAGTGGAGGAGGACAGAAAGGAGACAGCAGTCACTGGAGGCCAGGAGAGGCCAAGAATTCAGTGGACGTCAGAGCAGGGGAGAGGGTAAGGCCAGAGTCTCCAACAGGACCCTTAAGAGGTCCTACACGTTTAAGGGAGTTAGAGGGCTTGGAGACTCACCCAAGGAGTTAATGCTTAGATTCCACATGAGAAAGAAAATCTTACTATTTCTCCAAGTTTATTGCATAAATGCAAAATATAGGAATGTTTTGGAAAAATAGAAAAAAAACAAAAACAAAAAAAACAGTGCCTGTGCACAGCCCTGACAGAGTTATCACCCCTAATCACTGGAAAAAACAAGAATCCAAGAAAACAGCAACAATGCTTTATTACCAGTTGTCCAACTAATGACGTATCATATTCAAATCCTGTTTCCATTTCCAACATTTGAACTGTTGAAAAACATTTTAGTTCAGTGTGTGTATTAGATAATTGATATTTTCTTGATTTGCAGAGTTTGAGGATGAATACTATTGCCTTCTTTGAAATGTAAGTGGATAATCACTTTTTAAGATTTTTTGTCTGTTATTGCTGATTGGCGGTGGATAAAAAAATAAGAAAAGTTTCTCAATTATCTGTTTCTTATAATTTCTTAAAAGAAATTATTAGAGAAGGAAATGGCATCCCACTCCAGTGTTCTTGCCTGGAGAATCCCGTGGACAGAGGAGCTTGGCAGGCTACAGTCCACAGGGTCACAAAGAGTCAGATGTGACTGAGTGAACTAACTTAAAAGAAATTAGATAGTAGCTTTCATCTTTAAATTTAGAGCATAATTTGCCTCGAGTTTTTGAAATAGTTGCAATGTCTAAAAGGAAAAACATAACTAAATCCCAGCTTTCAAGGCTAAATACTTATTAAGAAATAATAATAAAACCATATCCACTGTGTCTGGGCTTCCCTGCTGGCTCAGTGGTAAAGAATCCACCTGCCAATGCAGGAGACATGGGCTGGATCCCTGGATTGGGAAGATCCCCTGGAGAAGGAAATGGCAACCCATTCCTTCGAAATTGCATGGACAGCGGAGCCTGGTGGGCTAGAGTCCACGGGGTTTTAAAAAGTTGAACATGACTTAGTACTAAAGAACAGCAATCCACTGTGTTAGAAGAATCTAAATTGGCTATCAGACCAGGGCCCATGCCTTAAAACAATACATTTCACTATTACCAAAGTAATGTGATTACTAAATATTATTCACCACAACATTGTGACAGGCAGGCTTCACAATGTGAATGTCGTTGCACTGCAGTCTTACAAGGCTTCCTTCTTCCCCTGTAGTGAAGACACAAGTTCTGTTTTCTGTACAGTTAATACCCACAGTTAGGAGAGCAGCAGTAGTTGTCCTGAAGGTGTATGAGAACTGACAGCAAATAGAAGTATTATATTTAATCACATTCTTACATGTCAGTAATTTTTCTGACATCCATCTGAGACCCTGTGTTAAATGAAGTAGAAACTTCAATTTTCCGTATTTTATAAGCAAGGAAATTAGAATTTAGGTAGGATAAGTATCTGGATGAGGGTCTCATAGCTAGTGGGTGTGAACACGGGTCTTAGCGATTGCAAAGCCCAGTGTCTTACCTAGTGTACTGCTCTGCCTCTTTGTGGGTCATTTAATAAGCACTTCATTTTACATAAATGAAATGATGAATCATGCAATACCAGTACCTTTCGACTTCAATTCTGGGTTGGTGTTAGAGATTTAAAAATAGAAGCACAAGAATTTCCCTCACCCCACCGCTTCCAGATACTTCCTCGCTCCTCAGTTACTCTCTCCCTCCTGTAGAGGTTAGATGATGGCATCACTTGAGATGAAAGTGAGTCACGAGCAAAGTTTCCACAGGATGAGGAAGGTCAACTTGAGATTAGGCGTGAGGGAGCACAGAGGGCTGGACAGCCACGGGGTATGGGCTTCCAAGGAGCAGTGACTAAGTGCTTAGGCAAGTAATGGCATGAAAGTGGTCTTGGGTGCTGGGAGGTACGCAGGGTGTGAGAGGACACAATTGGAGTGAGTATGTGTTCAAAGAATGGCTGAGCAGGTGGTTGTTGGTGACTAATGTGAATTTTTTTTTCCAGTAGTTATGTATGGATGTGACAGGTGGACTATAAAGAAAGCTGAGCACTGAAGAATTGATGCTTTTGAACTGTGGTGTTGGAGGAGTCCCTTGGACTGCAAGGAGATCCAAACAGTCCATCCTAGAGGAAATTAGTCCTGGATATCCACTGGAAGGACTGATGCTGAAGCTGAAATCCAATATTTTGGCCACCTGATGCAAAGAAATGACTCGTTTGAAAAGACCCTGATACTGGGAAAGATTGAAGGCAGGAGGAGAAGGGGGCGACAGAGGATGAGATGATTGGATGGCATCACTGACTCGATGGAGATGAGTTTGTGCAGGCTCCAGGAGCTGGTGATGGGTAGGGAGGTCTGGCGTGCTGCAGTCCATGGGGTTGCAAAGTGTTGGACACAACTGAACGACTGAACTGAATGTGAATATAGGGCAATGCAGAAAGCCTTTCCAAAGAGCAGCCTTAATAGTTTTGAATTCTACACATAATACTAATGAAGACCTATGGCTTTATCTGACTGTGGACAAGATAGTGTTTTCTATAGAAATGAGAGTGGATTCGAAGCAGAAACAGAGGCAGAGATTAACAGGCTCTGTGGAGCAGTCTAACATTATTTCTCAGTAATCAGTGCATGACTTCTTGTTTAACACTCGTCACAAATCATTGATGTACTGTAGTAAATACAGAGTAAAATATCAAATATGCTGATAACAGTATTTTCTTCCACCATTGTCCTGAGGGGTAGGGCTCGGGGTAAGGAGTTTGGTGGTGACCAAAAAGACGACAGAGGATTTGACGAGTGCAGGAAAACCCAAAGCAGAGGGTGGGAAATACACAGGGTAAGTAGACATCCCGAATCTGGGAAAGCTGAGGATTGAGGAGGTGTGTGAAATCATCAATAATGTGATGTATCTAAAACAAAGTTTGCTCACTCAGCTCAGTGTTAGTAGAGTAAAACAGTGAAACTTGGCGCGAGTTTAAGACAAGCTGGAGGTGTACCATTTAACATGGCAGCAAGTTGTGGCAGCATTTCCTGAGGGAGAGGAGTGGCAGTTTCATCCATCAGAACCCTTCATTCTTGGGGCACAAAACCCCTAGAAGGTATTGCTAACTGATCACCACACTGCTTTCCTCTGGATACTTAACACACCTGAGCTCACTGACCAGTGTTTGTAGCTGGTATTTCCCCTGCTAATATCGCTGTCTGGCTGCTTCATTCCTAGTATCCTCTCTAAACAGGGCATGAAAAAGTATCTCCTTTTTTTTTAAAAAAAAAAAAGCATAAGCAATTAGATGTTTTACTAAGAAATTAAAATGAGAAAAAATAAATACACACATACACACCCAGAAAGATCTCAATGAGGTCTACTCTAACCACTGTGTTAAAGATTACATGTCCCACACACCCGTGTTCCTGACCTCTCCTCCTCTGCTCTTTTATTCATAGCATTTATCCCCTGTGATATGGTAGCTCAGTGGTAAAGAATCCCCCTGCCAATGCAGGAGCCACAAGAGACCCAGGTTCAATCCCGGGGTTGGGAAGATCCCCTGGAGAAGGAAATGGCAACCTTCTCCAGTATTCTTGCCAGAATAACCCCATGGACAGAGGAGCCTGGCAGGATAGAGTCCATGGGTTCACAAAGAGTCAGACATGACTGAGCAACTCAGCGTGCACACACACGCATCCCCTGTAAGATAATTCATTAAGTGTCTTGTTTCTAGTGTCTTCCTCCACTACAACAGAAACTCCTTCTAGGCAGAGAAGAAACTTCTGCATTCTGATTATTTAGGCTTAGAATGTCCTTCTCTACTTTAAGTCATGCATTATTTCTAAGATGAAAATAAATGACATTTTGTAACCCCAAGAAGTGAATCAAACCAAAAATATTTTTTTTATATTTTGAAATTTTCATAAACAAAACTTAATAGGTCTCATTCTGAATTGCTTGTTATCCCAAAAAGTGAAGCAGGCCAAAAAGAAACGTTTTTAAAATGTTTTGAAATTTTCATGAATTACACATAATAGGTTTCATTATGAGATGCTTATATGTTTGGGAGGTTTGTTCTCTGACCTTTAAGATCAAAGAGGACTATGATCCTTTCCCCAGCCACACTCCTGGTTGCCATTTGTCAAAGAGAGAATGCACCTCCATGGATGTTACATGTTTATCGAACCTGAAAAAAACAGCAGGCAGGTCTTAAGAGATGGAATACTCGAAGAAATGGTATGTGATCTAAGACTGATTAATAAGATTATAAGATAATGATTTCTAAAGAAGTGCTTTTATGAAACGGTTATCAAGTCTTGTTTATGATTGTGGATGACTAATACGAGCATATGATCTTAAATTACCTGGGTGAAACAAGTCAACAGTTAGACTTGGGAATTTGACCTTCCAGTTGATGAGCAAGGTATGGGGATGAGGATGAAATAGGGAGGAGATCCTTCCCTTTAGGTCACTGGCATGTCTAGGCACAGCCTTAAATACCAGGAGGCATTAAAAGTATAATAGGCAGCTTGGACAAAGAGACAGGTTTGAGAGAAAATGAGGGAGCGGAGGCAGAGTAGAACAAGGTTTATTTCCTCCATGAAACTATTCCTTCAATATTGAGTGAACTGTTTATTTCAGCTACTATAAATAACCAACACAGAGAGCCAAACAAAATGAAGAAACAAAGGAATATCTTCAAATGAATTAACAAAATAAAACTTCAGGAAATAATGAAATTGAGGTGAGTTATTTACATGATAAAGAATTCAAAGTAATGGTCATAAAGATACTCACCAAACTGGGGAGAAGAATGGATGAAAGTAATGAGAACGTCAACAAAGATTTGGAAAACAGAAGAAACTAAATAAGATAGGGAGAAATATCAATAACCTCAGATATGCAGGTGACACCACCCTTATGGCAGAAAGTGAAGAGGAAAGAGAAAAGTCTGAACAGTGTCAGACTTTATTTTTGGGGCTCCAAAATCACTGCAGATGGTGATTGCAGCCATGAAATTAAAAGACGCTTACTCACTGGAAGGAAAGTTATGACCAACCTAGATAGCATATTAAAAAGCAGAGACATTACTCTGCCAACAAAGGTCCATCTAGTCAAGGCTATGGTTTTTCCAGTGGTCATCTATGGATGTGAGAGTTGGACTGTGAAGAAAGCTGAGCCCCGAAGAATTGATGTTTTGAACTGTGGTGTTGGAGAAGACTCTTGAGAATCCCTTGGACTGCAAGGAGATCCAACCAGTCCATTCTAAAGGAGATCAGTCCTAGGTGTTCTTTGGAAGGACTGATGCTGAAGCTGAAACTCCAATACTTTGGCCACCTCATGCGAAGAGTTGACTCATTGGAAAAGACTCTGATGCTGGGAGGGATTGGGGGCAGGGGGAGAAGGGGACGGCAGAGGATGAGATGGCTGGATGGCATCACTGACTCAATGGACATGAGTCTGAATGAACTTCGGGAATTGGTGATGGACCGGGAAGCCTGGTGTGCTGTGATTCATGGGGTCACGAAGAGTCGGACACAAATGAGCAACTGAACTGAAACAAGATGGAAGTCACAGAGCTAAAGAATACAATAACTGATCTGAAAAATACAATAGAGGGACTCAACAGCAGACCAGGTGAAGGAGACAAAGAATCAGCTTGTTGGAAGACTGGGCAGTGGAACTCACCCAAGCAGAGCAACAAAAAGAAGAAAAAATTAAAAAGTGAGTAGACCTAAGGAACCCATAGACCATATCAAGAAGACTAACATTAATATCATAGGGATCCCAGGAGGAGAAGAAAAAGAGAAAGGGGCAGAAATCTTATTAGGAAAATAATGGCTGAAAACTTCCTTACCCTGGGGAAGGAAACCAACACCCAGTTCCATGGTGCTGGGAGAGTTCCAAATAAGGGGAACGCAAAGACACCCACACCAATACACATCATAATTAAAATGTCAAAAGTTAAAGATATGAAAATATTATAGTATCCAGAGGTGTAAAACACCTTGTTACATACAAGAGAACCCCATAAAACTAAAGCTGGCTTTTCAGCAGAAATTTTGCAGACCAGAAAGGAACAACACAATATAAAGTGATTCAAAGTGATAAAGGAAAAAACTCCCTTCAAGACTACTCTCTACCCAGCAATGTTATCACTCAGAAATGAAAGCAAGATAAAAAGTTTCCCAGGCAACCAAAAGCCACTAGATCAGCCTTACAAGAGATGTTAAAGGGACTTCTTTATGCTGAAAGAAAGGGAGCTAATTAGTAAAAAGAACATACATGAAAGGATACATCTCACTGGAAAGGTAAATATATAGTAAAGGTTGTGAGTTAATCACTTATAAATCTTGTATGAATTTTTAGAGACACAATTAGTAAAAGCAACTATGATTACAACAATTACTTAAAGGATACTCAGAACAAACAGATGCAATATGCAATATTAAAAACATAAATGCGAGATGATAGAGTAAAAATGCTGATTTTTTACAATGGAAGCAAACTTAAGTTGTTATCAACTTAAAATAGACTATTATGTGTAAGTTGCTGTACGTAAGCATCAGATAGCCAAAAAACAAACACCCATAGTACATACACAAAAGATAAAGAGAGAGGAAACTTAAGCATACTATAAAAGAAACTCATCAAACCACAAAAGAAAATGAAACTTACCAGGGATAAGAAAGAGAGTAGTAAGCAATAGCTTCAGTTCAGTTCAGTTCAGTCGCTCAGTCGTGTCCGACTCTATATAGCTTAGTTTAACTTTTTTTTAAACTTAACTGTTTTAGAGCCTTTTAGGTTCAGGACAAAATTGAAGGGAATGTTCAGAGATTTCTCATATACCCGCAGCCCCAGTAAAAGCATTGTCTCATGGTCAGCACCCCTTACCAGAGTTACATTTGTTGTAATTGATAAAGCTACACTGACACATCATAATCACCAAAAGTCACAGTTTACATGAAGGGTCACTGTTGGTTTGCAGATGTTATCAATTTCGACAGACATGAGACATGCATCTGTCATTACGGTGTCATACAGGGCATTTTTATCTCCCTACAATTTCTCAGTGCTCTGCCTGTTAGCCCCTCCTCCCACCCAAGCACTGGCAACCACTGATGTTTTCATTGTCTCCAAATTCTAGAACCAATTTTTTATAATTATGAATGATTTTACTATGAATTAAAATAAAATGAATCAAAAGACTGCCTAAATAATTAAAATACGGTTCTTCTAATATTTGATAGTATTCAGACATGCTGTTAACATCATTGAAATTTTGTGTGTGACTGAGTTCTGTATATAATTATTCTGTGTAAAAATATCTATGTATCATTATGGTTTACAGATTTGTGATTTTCAGTAGATAATCTCTGTCATTATTATTTTCTTACTGCTGGACTGTTTTTGTAATTGATTACTGAAGGAACAGCAGAATATATATACTGCCTTTGATACTACTCATGAAGAAAACAGAGAAAAGAAAAATACCAATAAAAGAGAAGCCAAGAGAAATTATAATCACAGAATCAAGGGTAATAAAATTATAATGAAAACTGTTCTCTCATAATAAATTTAAAATATTGGCTTAATTGGTTACATGTATGTTTCCATAAATGTATATAATCAACATTGACTCAGTTAAATGTTTGTTGTTGTTGTTCAGTTGCTAAGTTGTAAATCATGTATATTCAATAAGGGCTTAATATCCAGATTATATAAATGAGGCATACAACTTAATATCCAAGAACAAACAATGTGATTAAAGCATGGGCAGAGAACCTGAGCATTCTTCCAAAGAAGATAAACAGACGGCCAGCATGAAAAATGGCCCATATCACTAACCATCATGGAAATGCAAATCAAAACCACTATGAGATATCACTTTATATGTTTCAGAATGGCCATTATCAAAAAGACAAAAAAATGTGATTGGTGAGGATGTGAAGAAGAAAGATACCTCATTCACTGTTAACGGGATTATAAATTGGTGTAGCTACCATGGAAAACAGTAGGGATGTTCCTCAGAAAATTAAAAATAGAACTACCATATGATCCAGCATTTGCACTTTTGTGAATTTACTAGAAAAAATTAAGAATGCTAGAAAAGCTAGATGCACCTTGTGTTCATTGCAGCATTATTTGATCTAGTCTTTAAGCAACCTAGTGAAACAAAGAAAGTGAAAGTGAAAGTCACTCAGTTGTGTCCCACTCTTTGCGACCCCATGGACTATATAGTCCATGGAATTCTCCAGGCCAGAATCCTGGAGTGGGTAGCCTTTCCCTTCTCCAGGGGATCCTCTCAACACAGGAATCAAGCCCAGGTCTTCCACATTGCAGGTGGATTCTTTACCAGCTGAGCCACACGGGAACCCCAGGAATACCAGAGTGGGTAGCCTTTCCCTTCTCCAGTGAATCCTCCTGACCCAATTGAACCAGGCAAAGTCTTTACCAGCTGAGCTATCAGGGAAGCCCAAATGTCCATCAGCAGGTGAATGGAATTGGTATAGGTATACAATGGAATATTACTCGGCCATAAAAAGTGAAATATTGCTGTTTGTGACAGCATGGATGAACCTATGCAAAGTGAAATATTACAGAAAGACAGACTCTGATTTCATGTCTGTGTGGAATCTAACAAACAAAACAAAACAGAAACAGACTCAGAGATACAGAGAAAAACCCAGGGTTGCCAGAAGGAAGGGAATGGAAGAGATGGGCAAAACAGGTGAAGGGGATTAGGAGGTACACACTTTCACTTACAAATGGGTCATGGTGATACAACGTACAACATATGGAACATAGTCAATAATATTGTAATGAATCTGTATGATGACATGGTAACCAGACATGTTCATTATTTCATAGTGTATATAATTTATGAATTATATAAATAATGTGTACAATATAATTGCTATGTTGTACACCTGAAACTAGTAATATCATAAATTAATATACTTCAATAAAAGCTCGAGGGGGACTGTCTACTAGTCAACAACAAATGCAGCTAAGAGAATGAGCCCTTATAAGCCCAAAGCCCATCCCCTATGAATTCATGGCCTGATGGGTGTAAAAATAAAGACCTGGACTGTAAAAAATTAAATTAAATTAAATTTTAAAAATGTGAAGGAAGATGAAAAATGAAGAATGCCCAGAGGCTTGGGGAAATTATTTCATTGTTTGGAGAAGAATAATGAGGAAGTGAGTAGTATAATTCCTGGGATTGTATTGCTATTTTAAGAAGTAACACAATCAGATTTAATAATCTCTAATATCTTTTAATTTCATCACTAAGGAGAATGATCTTTATACTGGAAAGGATTACTATCAGAACAGAGCAATTTTACCTGTTTAAACCCACAGTTTCTAATAAATTTCCTCCTAAAAAAAAAAAACAAAAACACACACACAACCAGAAGGACATTACAGCAGTTTTCAAATATCTGAGAGATTACTCTGTGGAAGAAGAATTAGAATTTTTCTTTCTAACCCCGGAAACAAATCAGGATCACATTGAGGGAGTTATGGGAAAACTTACTGACTCACAAATAGGTGCCTTCTTATCCCAGCTGACCTCACTGCCTGAGACGAGACAAGCAGCAGAAGGGGAACCTGTGAGTCAATATCTAGATGCTAAGAATGAGAAATAATCACACTCTACACATATTTCCCACTTAAATCACCATGAGAAAATAATAGCAGCAGGATGTTACAAATGACTAATTATCCTTGGGAGACCACAAAGAAGAAGAAAGCCCATCTCCACCTGCAATATGTCCTTTATTTCTAAGGACAAGCTTAAATTCTTACCTCTTTAATTCATCTTCACTCCTGGTCTCCGCACAACTTAATGCAGTAGTTTCCTGATTCATCTTGAGACTTCTTTTTACTTGTCTTTGGGGAACTTCAGAAAGTTATTTGTGTGTATTTCTATCTGGGGAATTAAAAACTCCTTGATAACAGGGAAGATGGCTAATTGAAATATGTGCACTCTCTGATACCTAGCCTAAAGACAGTTATGCTTGGGGTGCTCAAAAAATATTTGTTGGTTTAAGGAAAGAATGATGCCTTTGTCCTGAAGACTCAGTAAGACTCAGAGGAAATAACTAATCACCCTGACTCTTTGTAACCCCTATGGACTGTAGCCTGCCAGGCTCCTCTGTCCATGAGATTTTCCAGACAAGAATACCGAAGTGGGTTGCCATTTTCTCCTTCAGGGGATTTTCCTGACCAGGGATTAAAGCTGAGTTTCCTGGGTCATCTGCATGGCAGACTCTTTACCCCCTGAGCCATTGGGGAAAGCCCAATATAAAAGGCACAGTTGCCATAAAATCATTTAGAGCAGACCCCAAATTTGGAACATTTCATTATTTAATTTTTCATCATTTTTGATGGTCTCTCAGTACTATGAGAAATGTCAGGAAAGATACTCAGCCAAGCTCTTCATGTGTTCCAACGTACAACAGAGCTAAAGCCGATAGAGTACAAGGTAAGGGGCACAGTGCAAAGTTATATAACTGTGAGGTAGTTACGGAAACGTCTAAGAACTTTGCCTCTTGATTATCTAAGACACGGGGTCAGGGCAGTCCCCGTTTGTTGCAGAGACTGTTGAAGTCTCCCGTATTCACTTTTCTCTTCTTCATTAGTAACAGCACCCTGTACTTTTCACTGGATCCTTGGCCACCTTCCTAAAGGCTTCATTTCTCAGCTTTCCTTATCGCCATGTGACTGCGTTCCCTCTAGAGAGATGCAAGTGGGGTGTTTTACAAGTGTCTTTAGAGGGATCAGTGCTCCCTCCCTCCAGTCTTCCTCTTTGCTGAAGGCCGTTTGGACCATGAGTTGAGATGGACGCTATCATGGAAGGTCCAAGGTTTCTCGGGCCACCATATGAACCCTGGGCTGCTGATGGTTCTTAATCAGAGAGAGAAGTAACCTGGTATCTATTTCCTCCTGTCTTTTACAGCTTAGTCTAATCTTAACAGATATACCAGTACTTCCTGGAACAGTGACGTATAAAGATGATGGGAGCCATGTGAGTGTAGCTGTGACAGGGAATATTTTTGTAGACAGAGTGAGTCAATTTTGTATTTAGGTAGTGATTGAATTTTGCTTAGTATTAACTTCTCTTTTATTGGCTATCTTATAAAATCTTTTAAGCATGCCAGCATGGCACCCCACTCCAGTACTCTTGCCTGGAAAATCTCATAGACGGAGGAGCCTGGTGGGCTACAGCCATGGGGTCGCTAAGAGTTGAACATGACTGAGCGACTTTACTTTGACTTTTCACCTTCATGCTTTGGAGAAGGAAATGGCAACCCACTCCAGTGTTCTTGCCTGGATAATCCCAGGGATGGGGGAGCCTGGTGGGCTGCCATCTATGGGGTTGCACAGAGTCAGACAAGACTGACGCGACTTAGCAGCAGCAGCAGCAGCAGCAAATATTTAACCTTCAGAATTTCTGCAAATAGTTATTTTGAGAAGCACTTGAGTGACGAAGAATAATCTTTGTGCTCACTCTGTGTTTCCTTCTGCTGGTCTTCTATCATACATTTAAACCTTGCCTTAGGAGCACAGGGTCATGGTTGTCCTCAGACTTGATGTAATAAAGGTTGCTCTTAATGTTCTCATTGTGACTAAGCTAGAGCTTTGAAATAAAAATATGAAGCAAGTCCCAGCCTCTGTATGACTGTAATGTATTATAAAACACTAATATACTATAGCGGTGATTATATGGTAATTTTTCCCGACCTGATTTCCCATCTCTGTGAAATACTTTTATTGGAGCCCACATAGCTCTCCTGAGTATTAGAAACTTGGGTAGCCGTAAATCTAAACTGTTGCTCAAGAAGAGTCATGAGATTCCTTTTGTCGTTGTTGTTTATGTGCTAAGTCGTGTCCAACTCTTCAGGACCCCATGGCTGTGGCCCGCCAGGCTACTCACTCTGTCCATGGGATTTCCCAGGTAAGAATACTGGAGTGGGTTGCCATGCCCTCCTCCAGGCAACCTTCCCAACCCAGGAATCAAACCCACATGTCTTGCATTACAGGCAGATTCTTTACCACTGAGCTACCTGGGAAGCCCAACAAGTGAGTTTTTCTGGGCCTCTCATTTTTAACACTGCAAGAAACCTTTCCATCTAGGGGCTTTCTTTTTCCTTTTTAATTCTAAAAGAGAACTTTTTTTTTTTCATTATTTCTTCCATACTTCCTCCTTTTCATTTCTTATTTCTGTGGTTTTGGAGAAGACTCTTGAGAGTCCCTTGGACTGCAAGGAGATCAAACCAGTCCATCCTAAAGTCAGTCCTGAATATTCATTGGAAGGACTGATGCTGAAGCTGAAACTCCAATACTTTGGCCACCTGATGCAAAGAACTGACTCATTGGAAGAGACCCTGATGCTAAAAGAGTGAAGGCTGGAGGAGAAGGGGACGATAGAGGATGAGATGGTTGAATGGCATCATCAACTCAGTGGACATGAGTTTGAGTAAGCTCTGGGAGTTGGTGATGGACAGGGAGGCCTGACGTGCTGAAGTCCACGGGGTTGAAAAGAGTTGGACACGACTGAGTGACTGACCTGAAGATTCCTATTATTCATATGTGAGTACCACTATATCTATTCTTATCTTTTAGCTTTTAATTTATATATATTTTTTCCTTTGTCTTTTTCTCCTTTGTTCTGGGAGACTTCTTCAACCTAGAATTCTAATTCATTCAACTGTCTCCATCTGTTATTTCATCCATCTGATGTGATTTCTTTTTTTTTTTTTTTCAACTTTTGTATTTTTTAAGCCTGCTATTTCTGCTTGGTTCTCTCAGCCTCTGCTTATTCTTGTTTCAAGTTGCTAATATCATCTCTATTCTTTCAGGATGCTTATCTGTCTAACTTTGAATGCTTGATCCATCTCTTCTATTATTTCTGTTCTCAGTCGTGTCTGACTCTTTGTGACCTCATGGGTTATACAGTCCACAAAATTCTCCAGACCAGAATACTGGAGTGAGTAGCTTTTCCCTTCTCCAGGGGATCTTTCCAACCCAGGGATCGAACCCAGGTCTCCCATATTTCAGGCAGATTCTTTACCATCTGGGAAGCCCAAGAATACTGGAGTGGGTAGCCTATCTCTTCTCCAGCAGATCTTCCCAACCCAGGAATTGAACTGGGGTCTCCTGCATTGCAGGTGGATTCTTTACCAACAGAGCTATCAGGGAAGCCCCTTTTCTGTTCCAGCGAAGCCTATATACTGTCCTCTGTTGAAATACCTGTGCTCTTCAGCATTCTGTTATTTTTCCCTGGAGGACAGCAGCTCTTCTGATAGGGGAAGCATAAGGGAGGAGACCAAATTCCACTCAGTATGAGTCACAGTAAGCCAAGTAAAGCACGAAGTGAGCACTAAGAAATGAGACTCCTTTACCTGTACACTTCACACTCTAGAGAATCATATTGAAGCTTTGGAGAGCCCTTTAAGGAAGATGCAAGAATCAAGGGCTAGGATGGAGTCATTTTTATCTTTTCCTTTGGTTCATGCATCTTGGAACATTTTGTAGTAGAAGAAATCGACAAAGACATTAAAGGAGTTGAAAATTATTAAAGAGAGTTCACAGATATGAGTCCACGGCAGGACTTTTTTTTTTTTTTAAGGAAACTTAGAACTTTTTTGGATTATAAAAGTTGATGTATATTCATTGTAGACATTTTGGAAGTCATGAATAACCCAAAGATCAAATAAACCACTATCTGTAATTCTACCACTCATTATAGTTAACATTTTGTTATGACTTGTTCTAGCCTCTTTATCTGAAAATACGTGTTAACCCAGATTATCAACTGGGCTCAGCTACCTTTACAGCAAAAACTGGTTAAATCGGACACAAGCAGCAATACAACATCTGTAAAGACTCCCACCTGCCCTTACCACCCAGCCCCCAAACACAAGTTCTCAGATACCTTAGGGGTTACTTTCTTGTGTTTTATCTGTTCTTTATCTCTGTGTCCATATCTGCTGGCTAATGGTTCTACCTGTAGTATTTACTTGCAAAGCCAAAGCTTCTGTAGGCTTTTGTAAAAAAGTGACTCAAATTCAATTATTTTATGACTTTATTATGTTTATTGGGAATTTGGAGGATATTCACTTGAACAGCACCTCTATCCATCTCTTTGGCTTCTCTTTTCCTAAGACTCCTTCTCTGTAATAATAAATATCTCATATGTATCTTTCACAGTATTGTCCCCGCCATATTTAGTCTCCTCTTTTGCTTTGAGTATTTTCTAAATAAACGCAATTCCTTTCCTAAAAATGATGAGTATAATTTTAGTTTCTTTAGACCTTTATGTATAGTTATCATTTAAGCCGAAATGTTTGAACTCATGCCTTATACAGTCTTATAACCTTCTTTATCTTTATCAACTATATTGTGAAATTTTTCCTCATAGTTACATATTACTCCACAGCATCATCTGTAGTGGTTGTTTACTGTTATTACTCGGATGGTCCATCATCTAGCTATATCTAATTACCTATTCTTGGAAATGAACTACTTTTTAATTTTGATCATTAGAATAAGCACCACAACACACACTCTTGTAGATATAAAAAGAAATGAGGTAGAAACTTTACTGACTTCAAAGAAAGCTTGAGGATTCAGAACTCAAGGGTTACATAAGAGAGAAGATTGGATGGCTTCACCGATTCAATGGACACGAGTTTGAGCAAGCTCCAGGAGTTGGTGATGGACAGGGGAGCCTGGCGTGCTGCAGTTCATGGGATCACAAAGAGTCAGACACCACTGAGTGACTGAACTGAACTGAAGAGAGAAGAGTTATAGATCTGAGTGAAAGGCTATGCCTTGTTTTAAGATTTTAGCTACCTATTTCCAAACTACCCTCCACAAAGTTTTGACCACAATTACTAGTGAGTCAAAGCAGTGCCTCTTTTTCTGAGCGTTTATTACTACTGTGTAGATTTTGTCAGCTCCCCAATCTCTTAGGCAATTAAGGTATTCCATTTCTAAAGTGCGTTATTTCTCATGTTACAAGTGAAGCTAAACCTTTTCCATATATCTTTTGCTACTTCAACTTTCCTTTTATAAATTATTTGTTTTTAATTTGTTAAATTTTTATACTTGGATGTTTTTAATTTTCCCATTTGTCTATTACCTTAAATTATTTTTCTATGTACAAAGTTTATTTTGCATCCATTTTAAAAAATCTTGTCTGTAGTAGAATTTTCCCTTAAGATACATCTCTCGACCTCTCATATCAGAGATATTTGCCTGTATTTTCATGTAGTTCTCTTATGGTTTTATTTTTAACATTTAATATTTAATCCATATGGACTTTGCTCTGGTGAATGACATGAGGCAGGAATCTAACTTATATTTTCAGATAGTTGCCTTATTAATAATTCCAGTTTTTCCATGTCTTGAAATACCATGTTAATTACTGTCAAATTCTTACAAAAACTTGTGCTTTTTCAAGAGCTCTGTGTTTAGTTTCTGGATCTATGTCTTTATCCCTGCACCATATCACTTATTTTTTAAAATAATTTTTAATATCACTTATATTTTGTTCTGGAGCTGAATACCCTTCTTTTTCTACTTCAATAAATTCTGTTGATCAGTCTCATGACATTTTAATTATTTCATCAAATTAAAAAAAGAATGCCATTGAAACTCTGATTGAAATTACATTAAATTTGCCTTCTAATTCAGAGATAATTTACATCTCCACAGTATTAAATCATCTTTTAAACAAAAATTCAGAGATAATTAATGTCTCCATGATATTAAATCCTTTTTTAAATAAAATTTTCATTATTTATTTTTTCAAGCATTTTTTGTATCCCCCCAAAATGTTCAAATGTTCTAATTTGTTTCTAGATGACTTGTTGCTATTGTGAATGGTACTTTCCCTCACTATATTCACTTGGTTGTTACTCAGGTAAAGAATGTAACTAATTTATGAATATTTGCATTTTTACTAGACACCAACTAATATCTCCAATTAGCTTTGATAACTATTTTGGTCAAGCAGGAGATGGCAAGAGTAAGCACTGACATTTTAAGAAACAGTGAACAAAAATGTATGGGAAGGGGCAAATTTAATTTAGATGACCATTTAATCTACTATTTGGGCAAGAATCCCTTAGAAGAAATGGAATAACCCTCATAGTCAGCAAAAGAGTCTGAAATGCAGTACTTGAGTGCAGTCTCAAAAATGACAGAATGATCTTGACTCATTTCCAAGGCAAATCATTCAACATCACAGTAATCCAAGTCTGTGCCCCAACCGATGATGCCAAAGAAGCTGAAGTTGAACAGCTCTGTGAAGACCTACAAGACTGTCTAGAACTAACACTGAAAAAAAAATGTCCTTTTCATTGTTGGGGATTGGAATGCAGATGTAGGAAGTCAAGAGATACTTGGAGTAACAGGCAAGTTGGCCTTGGAATACAAAATGAAGTAGGACAAAGGCCAATAGAGTTTTGTCAAGAAAACACACTGGTCATAACAAACACCCTTTTCCAACAACACAAGAGATGACTCTACACATGAACATCACTAGATGGTCAATACCGAAATTGATTATATTCTTTGATTGATTATATTGATTGATTATATTGATTGATTGTTTTTTTATTTAAATTTATTTATTTTAATTGGAGGCTAATTACTTTACAATATTGTATTGGTTTTGCCATACATCGACATGAATCCACCATGGGTGTACACGTGTTCCCCATCCTGAACCCCCCTCCCACCTCCCTCCCCATACCATCCCTCTTGGTCATCCCAGTGCACCAGCCCCAGCATCCTGTATCCTGCATTGAACCTGGACTGGTGATTAGTTTCTTATATGATATTATATATGTTTCAATGCCATTCTCCCAAATTATCCCACCCTCTCCCTCTCCCACAGAGTCCAAAAGACCGTTCTATACATCTGTGTCTCTTTTGCTGTCTCGCATACAGGGTTATCGTTACCATCTTTCTAAATTCCATATATATGCGTTAGTATACTGTATTGGTGTTTTCCTTTCTGGCTTACTTCACTCTGTATAATAAGCTCCAGTTTCATCCACCTCATTAGAACTGATTCAAATGTATTCTTTTTAATGGCTGAGTAATACTCCATTGTGTATATGTACCACTGCTTTCTTATCCATTCATCTGCTGATGGACATCTAGGTTGCTTCCATGTCCTGGCTATTATAAACCGTGCTGCAATGAACATTGGGGTACACGTGTCTCTTTCAATTCTGGTTTCCTTGGTGTGTATGCCCAGCAGTGGGATTGCTGGATCATAAGGCAGTTCTATTTCCAGTTTTTTTAAGGAATCTCCACACTGTTCTCCATAGTGGCTGTACTAGTTTGCATTCCCACCAACAGTATAAGAGGGTTCCCTTTTCTCCACACCCTCTCCAGCATTTATTGCTTGCAGACTTTTGGATAGCAGCCATTCTGACTGACATGAAATGGTACCTCATTGTGGTTTTGATTTGCATTTCTCTGATAATGAGTGAGGTTGAGCATCTTTTCATGTGTTTGTTAGCCATCTGTATGTCTTCTTTGGAGAAATTCTATTTAGTTCTTTGGCCCATTTTTTGATTGGGTCGTTTATTTTTCTGGAATGGAGCTGCAGGAGTTGCTTGTATATTTTTGAGATTAGTTGTTTGTCAGTTGCTTCATTTGCTATTATTTTTTCCCATTCAGAAGGCTGTCTTTTCACCTTGCTTATAGTTTCCTTTGTTGTGCAGAAGCTTTTCATTTTAATTAGGTCCCATTTGTTTATTTTTGCCTTTATTTCCAGTATTCTGGGAGGTGGGTCATAGAGGGTCCTGCTGTGATTTATGTCAGAGAGTGTTTTGCCTATGTTCTCCTCTAGGAGTTTTATAGTTTCTGGTCTTACATTTAGATCTTTAATACATTTTGAATTTATTTTTGTGTATGGTGTTAGAAAGTGTTATAGTTTCATTCTTTTACAAGTGATTGACCAGTTTTCCCAGCACCAGTTGTTAAAGAGATTGTCTTTAATCCATTGTATATTCTTGCCTCTTTTGTCAAAGGTAAGGTGTCCATAGGTGCGTGGATTTATCTCTGGGCTTTCTATTTTGTTCCATTGATCTATATTTCTGTCTTTGTGTCAGTACCATACTGTCTTAATGACTGTGGCTTTGTAGTAGAGCCTGAAGTCAGGCAGATTGATTCCTTCAGTTCCATTCTTCTTTCTCAAGATTGCTTTGGGTATTTGAGGTTTTTTGTATTTCCATACAAATTGTGAAATTATTTGTTCTAGCTCTGTGAAAAATACCGTTGGTAGCTTGATAAGGATTGCATTGAATCTATAGATTGCTTTGGGTAGTATACTCATTTTCACTATATTGATTCTTCCAACCCATGAACATGGTATATTTCTCCATCTATTAGTGTCCTCTTTGATTTCTTTGACCAGTGTTTTATAGTTTTCTATATATAGGTCTTTAGTTTCTTTAGGTAGATATATTCCTAAGTATTTTATTCTTTTCATTGCAATGGCGAATGGAATTATTTCCTTAATTTTTCTTTCTATTTTCTCATTATTAGTGTATAGGAATGCAAGGGATTTCTGTGTGTTGATTTTATATCTTGCAACTTTACTATATTCATTGATTAATTCTAGTAATTTTCTGGTGGAGGCTTTAGCGTTTTCTATGTAGAGGATCATGTCATCTGCAAACAGTGAGAGTTTTACTTCTTCTTTCCAATTTGGATTCCTTTTATTTCTTTTTCTGCTCTGATTGCTGTGGCCAAAACTTCCAAAACTATGTTGAATAGTAGTGGTGAGAGTGGGCACCCTTGTCTTGTTCCTGACTTTAGGGGAAATGCTTTCAATTTTTCACCATTGAGGATAATGTTTGCTCTGGGTTTGTCACATATAGCTTTTATTATGTAGAGGTATGTTCCTTCTATTCCTGCTTTCTGGAGAGTTTTTTTTTTTTTTTATCATAAATGGATGTTGAATTTTATCAAAGGCTTTCTCTGCATCTATTGAGATAATCATATGGCTTTTATTTTTCAACTTGTTAATGTGGTTTATTACATTGATTGATTTGAGGATATTGAAGAATCCTTGCATCCCTGGGGTAAAGCCCACTTGGTCATGGTGTATGATCTTTTTAATGTGTTGTTGGATTCTGATTGCTAGAATTTTGTTAAGGATTTTTGCATCTATGTTCATCAGTGATATTGGCCTATAGTTTTCTTTATTTGTGGCATCTTTGTCAGGTTTTGGTATTAGGGTGATGGTGGACTCATAGAATGAGTTTGGAAGTTTACCTTCCTCTGCAATTTTCTGGAAGAGTTTGAGCTCTTCTCTAAATTTTGTTTGTGTTAGCTCTTCTCTAAATTTTTGGTAGAATTCAGCTGTGAAGCCGTCTGGACCTGGGCTTTTGTTTGCTGGAAGATTTCTGATTACAGTTTCAATTTCCATGCTTGTGATGGGTCTGTTAAGATTTTTTTTATTTATTCATGGTTCAGTTTTAGAAAGTTGTACTTTTCTAAGAATTTGTCCATTTCTTCCACGCTTTCCATTTTATTGGCATATAATTGCTGATAGTAGTCTCTTATGATCCTTTGTATTTCTGTGTTGTCTGTTGTTATCTCTCCATTTTCATCTCTAATTTTATTGATTTGATTTTCTCCCTTTGTTTCTTGATGAATCTGGCTAATGGTTTGTCAATTTTATTTATCCTTTCAAAGAACCAGCTTTTGGCTTTATTGATTTTGCTATGGTCTCTTCTGTTTCTTTTGCATTTATTTCTGCCCTAATTTTTAAGATTTCTTTCCTTCTACTGACCCTGGAGTTCTTCATTTCTTCCTTATCTAGTTGCTTTAGGTGTAGAGTTAGGTTATTTATTTGACTTTTTTCTTGTTTCTTGAGGTATGCCTGCATTGCTATGAACTTTCCCCTTAGCACTGCTTTTACAATGTCCCACAGGTTTTGGGTTGTTGTGTTTTCATTTTCATTCGTTTCTATGCATATTTTTATTCTTTTTTTTATTTCTTCTGTGATTTGTTGGTTATTCAGCAGCGTGTTGTTCAGCCTCCATATGTTGGAATTTTTAATAGTTTTTCTCCTGTAATTGAGATCTAATCTTACTGCATTGTGGTCAGAAAAGATGCTTGGAATGATTTCAATTTTTTTCAACTTACCAAGGCGAGATTTATGGCCCAGGATGTGATCTATCCTGGAGAAGGTTCCGTGTGCGCTTGAGAAAAAGGTGAAATTAATTATTTGGGGTGAAATGTCCTATAGATACCAATTAGGTCTAACTGGTCTACTGTATCATTTAAAGTTTGTGTTTCCTTGTTAATTTTCTGTTTAGTTGATCTATCCATAGGTGTGAGTGGGGTATTAAAGTCTCCCACTATTATTGTGTTATTGTTAATTTCCCCTTTCATACTTGTTAGCATTTGTCTTACATATTGTGGTGCTCCTATGTTGGGTGCATATATATTTATAATTGTTATATCTTCTTCTTAGATTGATCCTTTGATCATTATGTAGTGGCCTTCTTTGTCTCTTTTCACAGCCTTTGTTTTAAAGTCTATTTTATCCGATATGAGTATAGCTACTCCTGCTTTCTTTTGGTCTCTATTTGCATGGAATATCTTTTTCCAGCCCTTTACTTTCAGTCTGTATGTGTCCCTTGTTTTGAGGTGGGTCTCTTGTAGACAACATATATAGGGGGCTTGTTTTTGTATCCATTCAGCCAGCCTTTGTCTTTGGTTGGGGCATTCAACCCATTTACATTTAAGGTAATTATTGATAAATAAGATCCCATTGCCATTTACTTTATTGTTTTTGGTTCGAGTTTATACACACTTTATGTGTTTCCTATCTAGAGAAGATCCTTTAGCATTTGTTGGAGAGCTGGTTTGGTGGTGCTGAATTCTCTCAGCTTTTGCTTCTCTGTAAAGCTTTTGATTTCTCCTTCATATTTGAATGAGATTCTTGCTGGGTACAGTACTCTGGGCTGTAGGTTATTTTCTTTCATCACTTTAAGTATGTCCTGCCATTCCCTCCTGGTCTGAAGAGTTTCTATTGAAAGATCAACTGTTATCCTTATTGGAATACCCTTGTGTGTTATTTGTTGCTTTTCCCTTGCTGCTTTTAATATTTGTTCTTTGTGTTTGATTTTTGTTAATTTGATTAATATGTGTCTTGGGGTGTTTCACCTTGGGTTTATCCTGTTTGGGACTCTCTGGGTTTCTTGGACTTGGGTGATTATTTCCTTTCCCATTTTAGGGAAGTTTTCAACTACTATCTCCTCAAGTATTTTCTCATGGTCTTTCTTTTTGTCTTCTTCTTCTGGGACTCCTATGATTCGAAATTTGGAGCTTTTAATATTGTCTTGAAGGTCTCTGAGATTGTCCTCATTTCTTTTAATTCGTTTTTCTTTTTTCCTCTCTGATTCATTTATTTCCACCATTCTATCTTCTATTTCACTAATCCTATCTTCTGCCTCTGTTATTCTACTATTTGTTGCCTCCAGAGTGTTTTTGATCTCATTTACTGCATTATTCATTATATATTGACTCTTTTTTATTTCTTCTAGAAAGAAAGAAAGTGAAGTTGCTCAGTCATGTCCAACTCTTTGCGACCCTGTGGACTGTAGCCTACCAGGCTTCTCTGTCCATGGAATTCTCCAGGCAAGAGTACTGGAGTGGGTTGCCATTTCCTTCTCCAGGTGATCTTCCCAACCCAGGGATCAAACCCAAGTCTCCCGCATTGCAGGCAGACCCTTTAACCTCTGAGCCACCAGGGAAGTCTTATTTCTTCTAGGTCCTTGTTAAACCTTTCTTGCATCTTCTCAATCCTTGTCTCCAGGCCATTTACCTGTGATTCCATTTTGATTTCAAGATTTTGGATCATTTTCACTATCATTATTTGGAATTCTTTATCAGGTAGATTCCCTATCTCTTCCTCTTTTGTTTGGTTTGATGGGCATTTATCCTGTTCCTTTACCTGCTGGGTATTCCTCTGTCTCTTCATCTTGTTTATATTGCTGAGTTTGGGGTGGTCTTTCTGTATTCTGGCAGTTTTTGGAGTTCTCTTTATTGTGGAGTTTCCTCACTGTGGGTGGGTTTGTACAGGTGGCTTGTCAAGGTTTCTTGGTTAGGGAAGCTTGTGTCAGTGTTCTGGTGGGTGGAGCTGGATTTCTTCTCTCTGGAATGCAATGACATCTCCAGTAATGACTTATGAGATGTCAATGGTTTGGGAGTAACTTTGGGCAGCCTGTATATTGGAGCTCATGTCTGTGTTCCTGTGTTGTTGGAGAATTTGTGTGGTATGTCTTGCTCTGGAACTTGTTGGCCCTTGGGTGCTGCTTGATTTCAGTGTAGGTATGGAGAGGAGCTACCCTGCACCCAAAGTCAGTGGCGGCCGGGAGGAGCTACCCCGTGTCTGAGGTCAGTGGTGGCTGGGAGGAGACACCCCACGTTCGAGGTCAGGGGCGGCCGGGGGAAGCCACCTCACGCCCCAGGCCAGGGGCGGTGACCTGAGGAGCCACCCAGAGCTCGAGGCCAGGGGCAGCAGCTGGGAGGAGCCACCCATGCCCCAGGCCAGGGTCGGCGGCCAGGAAGAGCAACCCGGGAGTGGTGGCTGCGCAGGCGCAGGAAGGCCTAGAGGAGCTATCCCACGTTGAAGGTCAGGAACTGCGGCAGTAGGAGATACCCCTCGTACAAGGTAAGGAGCAGCAGCTGTGCTTTGCTGGAGCAGCCGTGAAGAGATGCCCAACGCCCAAGGTAAGAGAAACCCAAGTAAGATGGTAGGTGTTGCAAGAGGGCATCAGAGGGCAGACACATTGAAATCATACTCACAGAAAACTAATCAATCTAATCACACTAGGATCACTGCCTTGTCTAACTCAATGAAACCAAGCCATGCCCACGGGGCAACCCAAGATGGGCGGGTCATGGTGGAGAGGTCTGACAGAGCATGGTCCACTGGAGAAGGGAATGGCAAGCCACTTCAGTATTCTTGCCTTGAGAACCCCATGAACAGTATGAAAAGGCAAAATGATAGGATACCAAAAGAGGAACTCCCCAGGTCATTAGGTGCCCAATATGCTACTGGAGATCAGTGGAGAAGTAACTCCAGAAAGAATGAAGGGATGGAGCCAAAACAAAAATAATACCCAGTTGTGCATGTGACTGGAGATAGAAGCAAGATCCGATGCTGGAAAGAGCAATATTGCATAGGAACCTGGAATGTCAGGTCCATGAATCAAGGCAAATTGGAAGTGGTCAACAAGAGATGGCAAGGGTGAACATCGACATTCTAGGAATCAGCACACTAAATGGACTGGAATGGGTGAATTTAACTCAGATGACCATTATATCTACTACTGCAGGCAGGAATCCCTCAGAAGAAATGGAGTAGCCATCATGGTCAACAAAAGACTCTGAAATGCAGTACTTGGATGCAATCTCAAAAACAACAGAATGATCTCTGTTCATCTCCAAGGCAAACCATTCAATATCACAGTTATCCAAGTCTATGCCCCAACCAGTAATGCTGAAAGCTGAAGTTGAATGGTTTTATGAAGACCTACAAGACCTTTTAGAACTAACACCCAAAAAAGATGTCCTTTTCATTATAGGGGACTGGAATGCAAAAGTAGGAAGTCAAGAAACACCTGGAGTAACAGGCAAATTTGGCCTTGGAATGCAGAATGAAGCAGGGCAAAGACTAATAGAGTTTTGCCAAGAAAACGCACTGGTCATAGCAAACACCCTCTTCCAACAACACAAGAGAAGACTCTACACATGGACATCACCAGATGGTCAACACTGAAATCAGATTGATTATATTCTTTGCAGCCAAAGATGGAGAAGCTGTATACAGTCAACAAAAACAAGACCAGGAGCTGACTGTGGCTCAGATCATGAATTCCTTATTATCAAATTCAGACTCAAATTGAAGAAAGTAGGGAAAACCGCTAGACCATTCATGTATGACATAAATCAAATCCCTTATGATTATACAGTGGAAGTGAGAAATAGATTTAAGGGCCTAGATCTGATAGATAGAGTGCCTGATGAACTATGGACTGAGGTTCATGACATTGTACAGGAGACAGGGATCAAGACCATCCCCATGGAAAAGAAATGCAAAAAAGCAAAATGGCTGTCTGGGGAGGCCTTACAAATAGCTGTGAAAAGGAGAGAGGCAAAAAGCAAAGGAGAAAAGGAAAGATATAAGCATCTGAATGCAGAGTTCCAAAGAATAGCAAGAAGAGATAAGAAAGCCTTCTTCAGCAATCAATGCAAAGAAATAGAGGAAAAGAACAGAATGGGAAAGACTAGAGATCTCTTCAAGAAATTTCGAGATACCAAGGGAACATTTCATGCAAAGATGGGCTTGATAAAGGACAAAAATGGTATGGACCTAACAGAAGCAGAAGATATTAAGAAGAGGTGGCAAGAATACATGGAAGAACTGTACAAAAACGATCTTCATGACCAAGATAATCATGATGATGTGATCACTCATCTAGAGCCAGAAGTCTTGGAATGTGAAGTGAAGTGGGCCTTAGAAAGCATCACTTCGAACAAAGCTAGTGGAGGTGATGGAATTCCAGTTGAGCTGTTTCAAGTCCTGAGGGATGATGCTGTGAAAGTGCTGCACTCAATATGCCAGCAAATTGGGAAAACTCAGCAGTGGCCACAGGACTGGAAAAGGTCAGTTTTCATTCTAATCCCAAAGAAAGGCAATGCCAAAGAATGCTCAAACTACTGCACAATTGCACTCATCTCACACGCTAGTAAAGTAATGCTCAAAATTCTCCAAGCCAGGCTTCAGCAATACGTGAATCATGAACTCCCTCATGTTCAAGCTTGTTTTAGAAAAGGCAGAGGAACCAGAGATCAAATTGCCAACATCCGCTGGATCATCAAAAAAGCAAGACAGCTCTAGAAAAAGATCTATTTCTGCTTTATTGACTATGCCAAAGCCTTTGCCTATGTGGATCACAATAAAATGTGGAAAATTCTGAAAGAGATGGGAACACCAGACCACCTGACCTGCCTCTTGAGAAATCTGTATGCAGGTCAGGAAGCAACAGTTAGAACTGGGCGTGGAACAACAGACTGGTTCCAAATAGGAAAAGGATTACATCAAGGCTGTATATTGTCACCATGCTTATTTAACTTATATGCAGAATACTTCATGAGAAACGCTGGACTGGAAGAAACACAAGCTGATCAAGATTGCCAGGAGAAACGTCAATAACCTCAGGTATGCAGATGACACCACCCTTATGGCAGAAAGTGAAGAGGAACTAAAAAGCCTCTTGATGAAAGTGAAAGAGGAGAGTGAAAAAGTTGAATTAAAGCTCAACATTCAGAAAACGAAGGTCATGGCATCTGGTCTCATCACTTCATGGGATATAGATGGGGAAACAGTGGAAACAGTGTCAGACTTTATTTGTTTGGGCTCCAAAATCACTGGAGATGGTGACTGCAGCCATGAAATTAAAAGATGCTTACTCCTTGGAAGAAAAGGTATGACCAACCTAGATAGCATATTCAAAAGCAGAGACATTACTTAGCCGACTAAGGTCTGTCTAGTCAAGGCTATGGTTTTTCCAGTGGTCATGTATGGATGTGAGAGTTGGACTGTGAAGAAGGCTGAGCACCGAAGAATTGATGCTTTTGAACTGTGGTGTTGGAGAAGACTCTTGAGAGTCCCTTGGACTGCAAGGAGATACAACCAGTCCATTCTGAAGGAGATCAGCCCTGGGATTTCTTTGGAAGGAATGATGCTGAAGCTGAAACTCCAGTACTTTGGCCACCTCATGCGAAGAGCTGATTCATTGGAAAAGACTCTGATGCTGGGAGGGATCGGGGGCAGGAGGAGAAGGGGATGACCGAGGATGAGATGGCTGGATGGCATCATGGACTCGATGGACATGAGTCTGAGTGAACTCCAGGAGATGGTGATGAACAGGGAGGCCTGGCGTGCTGTGATTCATGGGGTCACAAAGAGTCAGACACGACTGAGCGACTGAACTGAACTGAATTGATGGAGGCGTTTGATGAGCTCCTATCGATTAATGTTCCCTGGCGTCAGGAGTTCTCTGGTGTTGTCAAGATTTGGACTTAAGCCTCCTGCTTCTTTTTTTCAGGCTTATTTTTACAGTAGTCTCAAGACTTCTCCTTCTATACAGCAGTGTTGATAAAACATCTAGGTTAAAGATGAAAAGTTTCTCCACGGTGAGGGACACCCAGAGAGGTTCACAGAGTTACATGGAGAAGAGAAGATGGAGGAGGGAGTTAGAGGTGACCCAAATGAGATGAGGTAGAATCAAAAGAGGAGAGAGCAAGCTAGCCAGTAATCACTTCCTTATGTGTGCTCCACAGTCTGGACCACTCAGAGATGTTCACTGAGTTATACAGAGAAGAGAAGAGGGAGGAAGGAGACAGAGGTGGCCAGGAGGATAAAAGGGGGGAATCAAAAGGAGCGAGACAGATCCAGCCAGTAATCAGTTCCCTAAGTGTTCTCCACTGTCCAGAACACACTGGTGATTCACAGAGTTGGGTAGAGAAGAGAAAGGGGAGGGAGGAGACAGAGGCAACCTGGTGGAGAAAAAGGAGATTCCAAAGAGGGAGAGAGCATTCAAGCCAGTGATCTTGCTCCCAGGTAAAAATGGGTACTGAAGATTGGGTTCTCAAAGGTACAACATTGATAACAAATACCAAAAAGCAAAGATTAAAAATCTAGAGTAGAGGTTGGATTTTCAAAAATACAATATTAAAGAAAAGAAGAAGAAGAAGAAAAAAGACAAAGTCACAAAAATTATTTTAAAATATATATGTATATATATATGAAGTTTGCTTTAAAAAATAGGATCTTTTTTTTTTGCAAAGTAATAGTAGGTTATAAAAATGAAAATTAAAGGAGTAATAGAGGACTTAACAATTTAAAAAAATTTAAAAAATGAATGATAGTAAAAATAGTAAAACTATATCTAGGACTTTCCCTGGTGGTGTTGTTGCAGAGTGTGGGGTCAGTTCACTTTCGGATAGTTCCTTGGTCCGGCTTCTATTTCTCAAGACCTATAGGCCCCTTCCTATGTAGTCGGTACTAACTACAGGGTTTTAATCTATTGCGCCTGTCACTTCCAAGGTGGTTCCCTCTGTTCTAGCTTCTTCTGTTTGCTGGTCTCTTCAGTGTCTGATTTCTGCCCTGACACAAGGAAGGCGGTGGTGGACACTTTTTTTAGGCTCACTTGTTCAGTTGTGCTGTGTGGAGGGAGGGATGCTGCAAACAAATAACCCTGGCGTGTGCTTGCAGTGTCTCAGCCACACTGGGCCTGCCCCCGCTCACGGTGCATGCCCCCTCCTGCCCACACTGCTCAGGCTGTAGGTTGCTCCGCCAGGAACCCTCCGAGGCCGGCCCTGGGCTATATGCACCTCCCAGGTCTAAGCCACTTAGGTTCAGGCACTTGGGTAGTCTTCAGAGGCGCAGAATCGGTTGAGCCTGCGTTTTGTGCCCTTCCCAGGTCCAAGCAGCTCAGGTGATGAGGTGTTTGGTGAGCATGGTCACTGTGACTTATCGCCTCCCTGGTCCCTGCCGCTCGGTTTTCTGGGTGTACAACCGGCGCACCTTCTCAGGCAGATGTTGACCGTCCAGAACCCCAAGAAGTCTTAGTTAGCAAAGAAGCCTGCTTGCAGTTTGGTAGATAATGTCTCTCTGGGGGTGGCGATTGCCCCCTTCCAGCTCTGGCTGCCTGTCACTGGAGGGGGATGGTCTGCAGCGGGCTAGTTCTGTTCAGTCCTTTGTTCTGTGTGCAGGCCTGGCGGAGTCTTAGGTTAGGGCTTTGCGCTTGGTAGCTATCCCACAGTCTGGTTTGCTAGCCCAAGTTAGTTCGCTCAGATTGCCCTCGGAGCATTCAGGCCCGGTCCTTACTCTAACCAATGCAGCTCGTGCCTCGCTGCCCAGTCCCTGCTTGCTAGTGGCGGCTGCAGGCATCTGCGCTGCTTCTCTGCTGGGGGAGTTACCACTGGGCTCATAATCTGTGGGTTTTAATTATTTATTTTTCCTCCCTGTTATGTTGCCCTCTGCGCTTTCAAGGCTTGCCACGGACTCGGCAGTGAGAGTGTTTCCTGGTGTTTGGAAACTTCTCTCTTTATAAGACTCCCTCCCTTCCCGGGACAGAGCTCTGTCCCTACCTCTTTTGTCTCTTTTTTTGTCTTTTATATTTTTTCCTACCTCCTTTCGAAGACAATGGGCTGCTTTTCTGGGTGCCTGATGTCCCCTGTCGGCATTCAGAAGTTGTTTTGTGGAATTTACTCAGTGTTTAAATGTTCTTTTGATGAATTTGTGGGGGAGAAAGTGGTCTCCCCGTCCTATTCCTCCACCATCTTAGGACCGCCCCCCTGATTTTTTTTTTTTAATATTGATTATATTCTTTGCAGCCAAAGATGGAGAAGCTTTATACAGTCAGCAAAAACAAGACTGGGAGCTGACTGTGGCTCAGATCATGAACTCCTTATTGTCAAATTCAGACTTAAATTGAAGAAAGGGAAAACCACTAGACCATTCAAGTATGACCTAAATCAAATTCCTTGTGATTATACAGTGGAAGTGACAAATAGATTCAAGGGATTAGATCTGATAGAGTGCCTGAAGAACTATGGACAGAGGTTCATGACATTGCATAGGAGGCGGTGACCAAAACCATTGCAAAGAAAGAGAAATACAAGAAAGCAAAGTAGTCGTCTGAGCAGGCCTTACAAATAGCTGAAAAAAGAAGAGAAGCAAAAGGCAAAAGAGAAAAGGAAAGAGATACCCAACTGAATGCAGAGTTCCAGAATAGCAAGGATAGATAAGAAAGGCTTCTTAAGTGAATAATTTCAAAGAAACAGAGGGAAACAATTGAATGGGAAAGATTAGAGATCTCTTCAAGAAAATTGCAGATACCAAGGAAACATTTCATGCAAAGACGGGCACAATAAAGGACAGAAACTGCAAGGACTTAACAGAGGCAAAAGAGATTAAGAAATGGCAAAAAAATCACAGCTATACAAAAAAGGTCTTAAGGACTTGGATAACAATGATGGTGTGATCACTCACCTAGAGCCAGACATCCTGGAGTGTGAAGTCAAGTGGGCCTTAGGAAGCACTACTATGAACAAAGTTAGTGGTGGTGATAAAATTCCAGATGAGCTATTTTCAAATCTTAAAAAGATGATGCTTTTAAAGTGCTGCACTCAATATGCCAGCAATTTTGGAAAACTCAACACTGGCCACAAGACTGGAAAAAGTCAGTTTTCTTTCCCATTTCAAAGTAGTGTAATGCCAAAGAGTGTTGAAACTACCAGATAATTACATTCATTTCATATGTTAGCAAGATAATGCTCAAAATCCTTCAAGCTAGACTTCAGCAGTACGTGAACCAAGCTCCTGGACTTAGAAAAGGCAGAGGAACCAGAGATCAAATTGCCGCCAGCCCCTGGATCATAGAAAAAGCAAGGGAATTCCAGAAAAACATTTACTTCTGTTTCATTGACTAAGCTAAAGCCTTTGACTATTTGGATCACAACAAACTGTGGAAAATTCTTAAGGAGATGGGAATCTACCAGACCTCCTTACCTGTATCCTGGGAAACCTGTATACAAGTCAAGAAGCAACAGTTAGAACCAGACATGGAAAATGGACTAGTTCAAACTGGGAAAGGAGTACATCAAAGCTGTATATTGTATATTGTATATAGGCAGTGTTTTCATCTTAAAAATATTGCCTCCCAATCCCTGAATATGGATGTTTTTGTGTCCATATTTTTTCATTTCTTTTAATGACAACTTATAGTTTTCAATGTTTGTCTGTGTTTCCTTGGTCAAATATATGTCTACAGTGTTATTCTTTTTGATAGCATTATAAATGGAATTTTCCTGTGTCATTTTAGTTAAGGAATGTTTCTTCAAATATCATGTAGTTTGAAGTTTTTTATTTAGTATAGTTAGAAAGTATAGTCCTTCAAAAGGGAAATGTAAGCCATTTACAAATACTTTCATACCTAATATGTTTATGTGTTCGATCTTGCTTGTAGAGTTCTTTCCTTTTTTATTTATTTAACAATTCCAAAGACTGAACTCGGCATTGTACAAGACCAACTTTGCTCTTGGTCTGCTGATGCTGTTTTCAGCAAGAGATAGAGAAAGCTTCCCCATCCTTCCTTTCCTCATTCCTCTTTTGTTACATGGACCAAGTGGTTTTGCTGTTTTGATTATCTTTGTTTTTAAAGTTGCATTTTTCCATTTTATATTAGTGTTGAATATCATTTTCTCTTTATCATGTCAAAATAGGTTTTTCCTATTTTACTTATTCCATATGTATTACAAGTTAAGTACAATTTTTTTTCCATTACTTCATCCTCAACTTCCTAGTTGTATTGACAAAATCTGTTATTTTATATCAAGTTTATTATTTGTGTTTTTATTGCCCATGAGTTCTCTTTCAAGATTTGTCATACTGTTAAATCTAGTTTCAAATCCATATTTTTAAAAAATTTGGTTACACTATTTAACTAGTTTGTGCCTCATTACTATTTTGTTGATTTCTTCCTTAAAATTCCCCACGGGTTTGTGAGAGTTTTTCTTTTCATGGGAAGACTATCTATTAATAACTGGTGTGTGTTTGGGGTTCTTGCCTGTATAAGACTATTTATCGGTGCCTTGTAGATACATGATAGCTTGGGTGAGTACAGAAATTTTATGCCACATTTTCTCTCAAAACACTAATTTCTGGTGTTTAGTTATAAAAGACACATTTGATACTAATATGAACTTTCTCTTTTTCTGTTTATTTTATCTCTAGATGGTTATAGTATTTTTTCAATATATGAATTTCATCAATTTTCTCCATGTAGGGCAGGGTCACTTGTCATTAAACTGGCATGTGTTTAGTTAGCCTTAGTGAGTCAACTAATGGAGTCTTTCTCCTCTTGATCTGGGAAATTAATCATATTTATTTGCTAATTCATACTTCACCTCTTCCTGCTTTATTTTCTCATATCTAGATGTGTGTACACACGTGAGCTCAAGTGTCTGAAAGTATGTATAATTTACAGTTTGGTCCATAACTAATTGGGGTTTCCCTGGTGGCTCAGCTGGTAAAGAATCCACCTCCAAGGCAGGAGACCCAGTTTGATTCCTGGATTGGGAAGATCCCCTGGAGAAGGGATACACTAAACACTCCAGTATTTTTGTCTGGAGAATTCCCTGGACTGAGGAGCCTGGGAAGTCCATGGGGTCACAAAGAGTCCGACATGACTGAGCAACTAAGCACAGCACCATAGAAAATTACGGAGATTTTAAAGCTTATTTTCTCACGATCTCTTTGTTTCTTTTTCTGGATTCAATCTTCTGATTATTGCTGCTTTTTAGACTTCCTCATGTTTTATTCATATGTAAAATTTTTGATGTCAAGTCATTAAATCTTGCAAATGCCTCCTATCATTTCATGAATTTTGTGTTACAAAAACATGAGCAGTTTCTAATACTCTGTTTTGGACTTGTTCCCTTGTGTATTTTAGTACATTGATTTGTAGAGGAGTACCGTGTCAGAGGGAGGAGCTACCCCACACCCGAATTTAACTCAAATAATCATTATATCTACTACTGCGGGCAGGAATCCCTCAGAAGAAATGGAGTAGCCATCATGGTCAACAAAAGACTCTGAAATGCAGTACTTGGATGCAATCTCAAAAACAACAGAATGATCTCTGTTCACTTCCAAGGTAAACCATTCAATATCACAGTAATCCAAGTCTATGCCCCAAGTAGTAATGCTGAAGAAGCTGAAGTTGAACGGTTCTATGAAGACCTACAAGACCTTTTAGAACTAACACCCAAAAAGATGTCCTTTTCATTATAGGGGACTGGAATGCAAAAGTAGGAAGTCAAGAAACACCTAGAGTAACAGGCAAATTTGGCCTTGGAATGCAGAATGAAGCAGGGCAAAGACTAATAGAGTTTTGCCAAGAGAATGCACTGGTCATAGCAAACACCCTCTTCCAACAACACAAGAGAAGACTCTACACATGGACATCACCAGATGGTCAACACCAAAATCAGATTGATTATATTCTTTGCAGCCAAAGATGGAGAAGCTCTATACAGTGAACAAAAACAAGACTGGAAGCTGACTGTGGCTCAGATCATGAACCCTTTATTGCCAAATTCAGACTTAAATTGAAGAAAGTAGGGAAAACACTAGACTATTCAGGTATGATCTAAATCAAATCCCTTATGATTATACAAATGGAAGTGAGAAATAGATTTAAGGGCCTAGATCTGATAGATAGAGTGCCTGATGAACTATGGACTGAGGTTCATGACATTGTACAGGAGACAGGGATCAAGACCATCCCCATGGAAAAGAAATGCAAAAAAGCAAAATGACTGTCTGGGGTGGCCTTACAAATAGCTGTGAAAAGAAGAGAGGCAAAAAGCAAAGGAGAAAAGGAAAGATATAAGCATCTGAATGCAGAGTTCCAAAGAATAACAAGAAGAGAAAGCTTTCCTCAGTAATCAATGCAAAGAAATAGAGGAAAAGAACAGAATGGGAAAGACTAGAGATCTCTTCAAGAAAATTAGAGATACCAAGGGAACATTTCATGCAAAGATGGGCTTGATAAAGGACATAAATGGCATGGACCTATCAGAAGCAGAAGATATTAAGAAGAGGTGGCAAGAATACATGGAAGAACTGTACAAAAAAGATCTTCAAGACCAAGATAATCACAATGGTGTGATCACTCACCTAGAGCCAGACATCTTGGAATGTGAAGTGAAGTGGGCCTTAGAAAGCATCACTACGAACAAAGCTAGTGGAGGTGATGGAATTCCAGTTGAGCTATTTCAGATCCTGAAAGATGATGCTGTGAAAGTGCTGCACTCAATATGCCAGCAAATTGGGAAAACTCAGCAGTGGCCATAGGACTGCAAATGGTCAATTTTCATTCCGATCCCAAAGAAAGGCAATGCCAAAGAATGCTCAAACTACTGCACAATTGCACTCATCTCACACACTAGTAAAGGAATGCTCAAAATTCTCCAAGCCAGGCTTCAGCAATATGTGAACCATGAACTTCCAGATGTTCAAGCTGGTTTTCCAAAATGCAGAGGAACCAGAGATCAAATTGCCAACATCCGCTGGATCATCAAAAAAGCAAGACAGTTCTAGAAAAAGATCTATTTCTGCTTTATTGACTATGCCAAAGCCTTTGCCTGTGTGGATCACAACTGTGGAAAATTCTGAAAGAGATGGGAATACCAGACCACCTGACCTGCCTCTTGAGAAATCTGTATGCAGATCAGGAAGCAACAGTTAGAACTAGGCGTGGAACAACAGACTGGTTCCAAATAGGAAAAGGAGTATGTCAAGGCTGTATATTGTCACCGTGCTTATTTAACTTCTATGCAGAATACTTCATGAGAAACGCTGGACTGGAAGAAACACAAGCTGGAATCAAGATTGCCAGGAGAAATATCAATAACCTCAGGTATGCAGATGACACCACCCTTATGGCAGAAAGTGAAGAGGAATTAAAAAGCCTCTTGATGAAAGTGAAAGAGGAGAGTGAAAAAGTTGAATTAAAGCTCAACATTCAGAAAACGAAGATCATGGCATCTGGTCCCATCACTTCATGGGAAATAGACAGGGAAACAGTGGAAACAGTGTCAGACTTTATTTTTTGGGGCTCCAAAATCACTGGAGATGGTGACTGCAGCCATGAAATTAAAAGACGCTTACTCCTTGGAAGAAAAGTTATGACCAACCTAGACAGCATATTCAAAAGCAGAGACACTACTTTGCCAACAATGGTCCGTCTAGTCAAGGCTATGGTTTTTCCATTGGTCATGTATGGATGTGAGTGTTGGACTGTGAAGAAAGCTGAGCGCCCAAGAATTGATGATTTTGAACTGTGGTGTTGGAGAAGACTCTTGAGAGTCCCTTGGACTGCAAGGAGATCCAACCAGTCCATTCTGAAGGAGATCAGCCCTGGGATTTCTTTGGAAGGACTGATGTTGAAGCTGAAACTCCAGTACTTTGGCCACCTCATGCGAACAGTTGACTCATTGGAAAAGACTCTGATGCTGGGAGGGATTGGGGGCATGAAGAGAAGGGGACGACAGAGGATGAGATGGCTGGATGGCATCACTGACTCGATGGATGTGAGTCTGAGTGAACTCCGGGAGTTGGTGATGGACAGGGAGGTCTGGCGTGCTGCGATTCATGGGGTCACAAATAGTCGGACACGACTGAGCGAGTGAACTGAACAGAACCGTGTCAGATTTCTTGGATTAGTCTCTCTTATTTTCAAATGCAATATGTTCCTTTATGTTTTGTAATGTTTTGTTTGCACCACGGAGAGTTTCTAAGCCTAAAGGCTTTATTCACAATAGGAGGTGAGAAGGGATTGGTGATAAGATAATGTGTCAACCCCCACCCCCACCCCAGGCTCAGGAAAAGTGAGAATGGGCTAATATTGATTTATATTAGTTTAAACTTGCCTGATTACAGGCACAATAACTTGGATAGAATAAGATAAGACCCATGACTAACTTTTTGCCAGAAGTTTTGATATAGTTTTACCTCTAAAATTGATTTGCAATAGCTGCAAATTAATACACATTCTTTAATTGGTCTTTCCAAGTTGAGGTAATGGCTCTGAGCACGGTTGCTGGTCTCAAGGAAAAGTTAGCAGCAGGAACTCCGTGAAGGCCCCCACTCTGTGTGCACTTTAACACTTATATTCCACAAAGGTGCTGTAATATTTCAGATTACCCTCCCAAGTCCTGTTCCAGGGTCTCTAGTCAGTTATGTACCCACTGATCTCAAAGATGTTTGCATGGTTTAACCAGCATTCTTGCTTTCATTTATGTGGCAGGCTGGTCCTTTTATCCAGGGAATATCTTGCTAGGTTTCAGCAGGAGCCTGGTGCCCTCCTATAGTTTATTATACAAGTATAGACTGCTCCTTCATTTTATAGTCTTTGGTCAAATGTTTTATGCTCAAGCTACTGTCTCAACCCAGAAGTCCTCTTGCTTACTTTTTGAAGTACAGATGCCATTAGTCTGGTTTCCATATTGATGACTTGATCAGAGGTTGGCATTGGTGTTCTGGAACTCCCATTCCAAAGACAGTGCTCCCAAATCGTGCTTCATTACAAGAATTTTTGACTGCTAATTCGAGCTGGGCATCTGTGTTTATTTGTAGCATTTCACAGAAAAGTTCTGGAGGTTTTGCATATGATTTTCTTCCCTTGTAGCTCAGCTGGTAAAGAATCTGCCTACAAAGCAGGAGACCTGGGTTCAATTTCTGGGTTGGGAAGATCCCTTGGAGAAGGCAAAGGCTACCCACTCCAGTAGCCTGGCCTGAAGAATTCTATGGACTGCACAGTCATGGGGTTGCAAAGAGCTGGACATGACTGAGCAACTTTTACTTTCATTTTTCTTATGAAACAAGCAGAATTCAGGACCAAGTGTAGAATTCAAAACCCTTTTGTATTTAAGATTCAGCCTGGAGTGTAACATACTGAGTGGCCTGCATGCTTCTGATTGTTCCACAGAATGGACCTGTTTGAGAAAACACTGTACAACCTTAGAATCAAGCAGGTACAGAGCACAGTTTGAGAAAGACTGTACTGCATCTCCCAACAAAAGCCATCCCTGACTAAAGAAGTGTTTTCTCCTCCCATGGGGTGCAGAGTCTAGAGCTGGAATCAGAATTGCTCGGGCGTCCAGCACAGAGGCTGCAGAGCAATTCATCCCGGCATCTTCCCACTTCCGCAGCCTTGCAGGGGAGACCACGGAGGTGCCAGCGTGCTGGAGAACAGAGCAAGTATCGAAGCACCCAGTCCCTTGCAGAAGCAGGCACGCTCCCATGTCCACCCAAGTTTAACGTGTTGTTCAGACAGTAACAGCTCCCTTCCTTGCAGAAGTGTTGCCTAGGACTGTCTCCCACCCTGAATCTTACTCATAATTAAGTTCAAGAACAGAATTAGACAATAGTCAGACTACAAAGCAGTGGCAGAGGGGCAGGAATGCAGACTTTGGAGTCAGACCTGGGATCAACATAATTCACTAGTCGTGTGATTGTGGACAAGTTTTTGAACTACTGTGAGGATCAGTTTCTTCTCCTGCAAAAACGGGAATAATCCCTGCTTCGCCAGACTGTGGTGAGAATTAAGAGCACAACTTAGTGTTCGCATTTTATTTCCTTCTTGTCCCTAGAACAGCATGTAATGTTATTTCCAGGAGGCAGAAAAAGCATAAGACTTTATCTCGAATCCTGAATAATTGATAACAATTTTGCGTCTCTCTTTTTCTTGGTTACGCTATCAGAGGAAGTACAGTCATATTTTCTCAGCTTCAAATAACCAAATAGGACAGTACAATTAGGAGATGGAGAATCTCATTTGAACACTGTTTGGAATCTTATTTACAGGCAGAATTTGAAAACAGGACAAAACAAAACTCCATTCTTGTATTGGAGGCTCATTACTTAATGCATTTTCAGAACACTAGCTTGTTTTCTGGCGCATTAGCGATAGATAAGATTGACAGTTATTGGGCCTTATTTGAATGTTCTGACCACTCACCTGTGGCTGCGGAGGAGGAGCCCATGCCTTTCCTGCCTAGGACACTTGGAAGAGTTGCACATCTGGCTCAGGTGACACCTGCCTGTGTGTAGTGGCTAGATCCTCCCAGGCAAATAGGCTGCTTGGTCCCTGAAGAAGTGACATACTATCAGAAAATGCTTTGCATACTGTGAAATATTTTACAGAGCAGAGAAATGCTAACTTAACTATTGACACAGTTTAATAACAGCTTTGGCTATTTTATTTTGTCATATATTATGTAAGGACTCGTTGTGGAACTAAATAAACTAGCCTAGAATTCATGACTTGTGAATTGCAATTGTAAATTATCAACTTTGACTTTCATGTCCTTTGAACATCACTTTGTAACTCTTCTCTGTGCTGTTCGAATGGACCCTTATATTATGTCCCGTTGCAAGTGTTACTGTAATAAGACATCTTTTTTGCTCAGGCAAAGGCTGGGTCTTCTGATTGCATCTCCCTCCTTCCTTCAGTGAGATCCTCTTCTTCTGGAAGCTGGTTTCACACAGTGGCTTAGATTTTTCCATCTTTGTATCTAGCACCATTTGAAATCAGTGTTTTAGGAGTAAGAATTGCAGCACAGCCAAAGGGCACCTGCAGAGGAGCTGCTGCTCTGGGACCAGCTCCCCTCCTCCTGCCACCTGAGCTGGTTCAAGAAAAGAACTTGAAGAGAAAAGTATACTCTTGAACATGTTGGGTTGGGAAAGGGGGACAGTGCAGGGATGGGGCTGTGTTCAGTAGAAACTCAGAGGCTTGAGCAGAGCCAGGGTTTGTGATAGTCTTCCTGTGGACAGGTAGCAGCAGCCACCAGCAGGAACCTGTTGGTGGGGCCTTTCAGCATGTGATTGGGTAGCGCTGGGTTGGGTACTTGATTGCAGTCAGCAGCAGGAGGGCCGTGGACCAGAAGGCCTCTCTCATCACACCAGCACTGTCCACCTGCTCCTACGCACCATGGAACAATCAGCTGCAGTTCCTGAGTAGGTGAAATCAGACTTGCCACCTGCACCATGAAGGTGTGGACCCCACTGAGCACCACCGGACTCATCTCTTACACAGGCTGACCGATTTCTCCTGGTGTTCAGAGTCTGTTTTTGTCTAGCACCATTTGAAATCGGTTATGATGTAGGGGGAAAAGCAGCAACCTCGAGGTCTCATGCCCAGTCTGGTCAGCAGCAGCCCGTGGCTTCCTGGAAGATGGATGGGCAGAGAGCGGGAGGGAGGTCACACTTTTCCCTACTGACTTCCTGAACTACATCCACAGTACTTTATGCACATTGTTGCATTTAATGTATTTTTTAAAACAGATCATTACAATTTATCCAGTGTCCTCAGTTTGCTCAAATGTGGTAATGCTGTAAACTCTATAAATTTCTTGCTGTTAAATTACCTTTCTGTTAAGAGGAATCTGAAAATGCATCCTGAAACATTAATAGATGTTTTGGTACATTTAATTTATCATATTTTTGTTTCTCATCTTTTATTTTCCACTGATGAGAATGGGGTCCCCCAAAAGTTAATTTTATGTGCAGATCTTACCTTCTTCATGAAGAATTTGAAGTCTGTTAAATCAGAAAGATATTTAAAATATCCATTAAGCCAAGAATGAAATTCTATGAGGCAAGAAATAAAATGAGAAAAAGATCACAGGAGAAGTGTTGCAGGCCTGGAATGAAGGATGCTATTGCTTGAAGGGGAAACTAACCTTGCTTCCTGCTGTGCAGCAGCCCTGGAGCCTCTGCAGTCAGTGTTCCCGCATAAACGTTCTCTTAACGGAGCCCGTACTCACGTGGCCCCTAGAGGGAGGTGCGCTGATGAATTCAGTGACCTTAGGAGAGATGCAGGCGTTCTCTACGTTTGTTCTTAGTTTCTATCAACCCTTGAAGGCAGAGTGAACCAGTTCTGTAAAGGTGCTCAGAGATGAGCCAGATTTGACTTCACAGGGAGGGTCTTCAGGTTGGAGAGCTGTGTCCCCTTGATTGACCTTTTTGAGCAGAAAGTGCAAGGCCAGCCCTGACTTACCTGCAGGACTTGGATTTCACACCTGTTCCCCGTACGTGGTGGCACCTCAACCACCTGGGAAGCCTTTCGAGGTCTAGTTCCTGCCAGTCTCCCCCCAGCTGGCTGCCCTGCCCGGTGGGGTGGGGTGAGGTGGGTGAAGCCTCTGTTGGGAAAACTTCCCTGGGAATGGGGCACACCTCCCACTGTAGCTGCAGGGCTATTTGGGGCTGTTGACTGGAGAATTCAGGTTCTGGTTCCCAGGATGTGGTGGATCCAGTTCAGACCCTGGATTGTTTTCTTCACCTCTCTGCTGAGGTAGCTACAACAGGCCTATGGGCATAAAAGCTTTGGGTCAATTGTAACAAACTAGACAGCTTCTGATTCACCTACTGTGTCATTAGCTCCAGCCTGTGTATTCCAAATAAAACAAGTCACTCATGGATTCTGCCAGCAAGTTGCTGGCCTTCCGGTTCTCAAATGACGATGACTGATGTTAATATGTGCTGAGGTCCAGCCTCAGCAGAGTCCAGGGATATCCTCAGGATGGACGACGTCAGCAAATGAAGAAAGATAGATAAAGAGATGAAGAAAGAGACACGGGGTGACCAAGCTTTTTTGAGCGAGGCCCATTTACTTTGTTCTTTTCAGGGCTTTTATACCCTGAGTTATACATACAGCAAGGTGAAAAATGCAGAGTCAACTCAACATTCCATCAGTAATAACTTTTATCAATATCAGGTTCCTTCTTGTAAGAGTCTTATTCTCTGTACATCATCTTCTGTTCTGGAGGCCTGTTGATATTCCATGACCTCCTTTTGATAAAGGTTGGTCAGCCAGAACACCAGAACAATGATTTTCCCTTAAAGTGTTTCTTCTTAAATTTTTAGCCTGTGTCACCCTTAAAGTACAGAGTTACATTTTTATGGAGCAAAGATTCAGCAGGTTATAGCAAAGAAAGAACTTATTAACTCCAGCTAATGCTTATTAACTTAGCTAATGCTAAGGCTATTACTTGCTTCTTCTACATCCTGACTATATGCATTCCCAGGAACACAACGGGTAAGCGATGTGAGAACTTGGCAGCAAGCATTGCATAGGCTCAACAATGTTGCAAGAGTCTGGATAAACCCACCAAGTAAGCTAGAATGCTAACAGGGGGTTTGAAACACTCCTTTCATGCCCAGGAGATTTAGAAACTAAAGCCCAAAGTTAACTCTTTTGGTCAGAGACAGCCCCTTGCTAATGTCAGAAGAGCTGGTGAAAGACATAAAATAATAAGACAGACAGATTCTGGTTCGGGGGTAGATGCTCGAGCAAGTTCAGGGGGTCCCTTGAGTCCTGATCTCGCCTTTGCCCATCAGGCCTCTTCCTCATGACCTTTGCCATGGGTGGGATTCTCCATGCTGGCTCCTGGCATCTCCCCCTTTTTTATTTTTAAGACAGCCAGATGTAATTTAGTCGCGAGCTTTAGAGTGTTTTGTCGAAGAGTTTTAACAATACAAGGAAGAATAATTATGAGAAGCAGAATTAGAGCAGCCATAGCAGCATAGCTAAGAATAGTAGACAGAATGTTTTTTTTGTGAAATAAAGTTAGAAAGTGTATGGAAGAAATCACTTGCTCTTTTTGCAGCAGTAAAATCTAATCGGGAGTGCTCCATGGTCTTTATCTGACCATGAAGTTTTTCCAAATCCAAACCAAAGTTGGAACTGTTTCATAACCCCAAAATGTGATTTTCAATTCCCTCTTAGCCACAATCTGTCTCATTTATCCTCAGGGGTGCCACACAAATCTACCAGCAGTCAGCATGACAAGACAATGCCAACTTCACTTTTAAAGCCTACAATTCAGTCCCAACGTGCATCATCGCCTCCTCCAGGGCATCTACCCCCACCTCTCGCTTTTCATCTACAACTTTCTGTGTTGCCAACACCAAAGAAACATTTTCGGACATAGTATCAACATACTCGGCAGTATGCACTTGTTGAGCCAATGACATCGCTGCCACAGCAATAGTAACAGTAATAGTAACAGTAGTAATTGAAGTAACAGAAGTAATTGCTGTTATTAAAGCTGAATTTTTTAAGGTTAGGGAGGATCACAGTCTTTTATGTAAAGCCATGACATCTGCTTAGTGGGTGGTTCTTTTGGGATCTCTGCTGCTGGTTGTCTTAGAGCCTGCTGAATTCTCCAGGTGGGCAGTGGAGGCAGGGGCAGAGCAGTGCTCTTTTTTTTTTTTTTTTTTTTTGTGGTCGAGGTGATGGGGGAACCGAGTGCTTGGGGGACTGTGACATGGTGAGTCAGTCTGTCTGGGATCCAAACAGGAGAAGTGGAATCCTATAGAAACACAAGCATACCCTCTCTCACAAGTTAGCAACACATCTGGCCCTTTTTACTCTCTGGCAAGGAGGTCTTTTTACCTGACCAGGGGCCAATTCTGGCCTGAAAAAAAGGATTGTACTGCCTGTTGATAAGAACTTCCTTTTATGGCTGCAGTTATGGCAACACCCTTCATCATTGCTGGCCCTACATCTGCACACTGTTTGATATAATCTATCTCCCCTGAGATTCTTATAGGGTGAAGTATGGCCTGGCAGGTAGAGTTTGCATTTTCAAATGTTAGCTCTTTTATTAAGATCTCAGCTGCTCCTTTACTAGGAATGATTTTGTGGACTCCCTCAATGAGTCATGACACAAAATCTTCATAGGGCTCTTCTGGTTTTTGTTTAATATTTGATAGAGAGGCGGTTGATTCTCTTCCCTGAGGTAATGATTGCCATGCTTAAAGCGCACAAGCTGTTACCTGTTTTAAGGCTCTCCTATCTAGATTCATCTGGTCTCTAACTGACGCAAGTTCGTTAATTTCTGCCAGCATATCTTGTACAGTTTGTCTCGGACCATGTCTGTGGTTAGTATCAGCCTGCTTTTGAGCAAGGTCCTCAAATTCAGTTCTCCAAAGTAAATATTGTCCTCCAGACAGACAAGCCTTTGCGACTGTTCTCCAGTCGTGGGGCGTCATCCACCTTTCTGACAATGCTTCCAACAATGCCAAGGTATATGGAGCTGTAGCCCCATATAAAGAGCAGGCTTGTTTAAGTTTCTTAATCATTTTTATTGGGAGGGGTTCCCACGTGGGGTCTAGGTCTTTACCCTCATATAACACGGGAAAACAAGCCTCAAGGTGGGGATCAAATTCATCCTCAGGGCTTGAAAAGACCCTTTTCCGAGCAACTCCTAACAGAGGCCCCTTACCCCCATGCTGAGGGGGAGACATGGGGGGATGGAAGCATCCCATGATTCTCTTTTCTTGTTCTGAAGATTTAACTGTTTGATGTGTGGATCTTATGGATGATCTGATTGAGGATGTTTTTTTAAACTCTTAGGAGCATTTTTAGCTAAAATAGACCAATCCTCATCAGAATGGTATTGAGCTGCTGCCTCCTCTAAATCTTTTTCTTGAGGCGAAAGCTGTTCCTCCTTAACAGATACTCTTTCAGATTCATGGGCAGGATCTAAAGCATCTCTAATCATATTCCATAAAGATAAAGTATCAGTGGGCACCCTTTTTCGACCATGCTGAGTGTAATAAGTTTTTAACTGTTTCCCTACGTTTTCCCAAGTTTTTAAGTTAACAGTGCCTTCTTCTGGGAACCAAGGACATTGCTCTTATACGAATGTAAAAAAGGATTGAACGCTAGCTTTCTTAACTTTAATTTTTCTTTTGTTTAACAATTGCAAAATTACTTTTATAAAGAGTTGTCGTTCTTTAGACTTGCTGTTACCCATGTCAGAAAATTAAGATTTTTATAGATCAGGAATAAATGTCTGCCTTGTCAAGGTTTTTACCCTTGCCAAGGGGGGTCTCTTTTAACCCGTAAAAAAGTCTGCCTTGTCAAGGTTTCTACCCTTGACAAGGGGGGTTTCTTTCAACCCATAAGAAAGTCTGCCTTGCCAAGGTTGTTACCCTTGACAAGGGGGGTCTCCCTCAACCTGTCACTTCCCATCCATCTTTCCCTACCTATCTTCTGTAGGGGGGCCTGCATCACCCTGAGTGGGGTCCTAGTCGTCCCAAAAATGGGGCTTACCTTCGGGTCCCTGTTCGGGCGCCACTTGCCGAGGTCCAGCCTCAGCAGAGTCTAGGGATATCCTCAGGATGGACGATGTCGGTGAATGAAGAAAGATAGATAAAGAGATGAAGAAAGAGACACGGGGTGACCAAGCTTTTTCGAGCGAGACCCATTTACTTTATTCTTTTTGGGGCTTTTATACCCTGAGTTATATATACAGCAAGGTGAAAAATGCAGAGTCAACTCAACATTCCATCAGTAATAACTTTTATCAATATCAGGTTCCTTCTTGTAAGAGTCTTATTCTCTGTACATCATCTTCTGTTCTGGAGGCCTGTTGATATTCCATGACCTCCTTTTGATAAAGGTTGGTCAGCCAGAACACCAGAACAATGATTTTCCCTTAAAGTGTTTCTTCTTAAAATTTTAGCCTGTGTCACCCTTAAAGTACAGAGTTACATTTTTATGGAGCAAAGATTCAGCAGGTTACAGCAAAAAAAAAAAAACAAACTTATTAACTCAAAGTCTAATGTTGCTAATGCTAAGGCTAGTACTTGCTTCTTCTACATCCTGACCATATGCACTCTCAGGAACACAATGGATAAGAGATGTGAGAACTTGGCAGCAAGCATTGCATAGGCTCAACAATGTTGCAAGAGTCTGGATAAACCCACCAAGTAAGCTAAAATGCTAACAGGGGGGTTAAAACACTCCTTTCATGCCCAGGAGATTTAGAAACTAAAGCCCAAAGTTAACTCTTTTGGTCAGAGACAGCCCCTTGCTAATGTCAGAAGAGCTGGTGAAAGACATAAAATAATAAGACAGACAGATTCTGGTTCGGGGGTAGATGCTCGAGCAAGTTCAGGGGGTCCCTTGAGTCCTGATCTCGCCTTTGCCCATCAGGCCTCTTCCTCATGACCTTTGCCATGGGTGGGATTCTCCACGCTGGCTCCAGCAAATATGAAAGCAAAATTGTAATGACTTGGCACATCTTTTCCATAAAAGTAGTTTCTGGTGTTCCCATGAAAGCTTAATTTTAAACAGTGCTCATGGCTGTGTCATGAGAAGCAAAGTATGTGAGAAACCTTTTCCTTCTAACTGAAGGGGTGCTCATGGAGGATTATTTTTCTTTATTCATCTGGAGGTTGGGCTCATTACCTAAAACTGGCATTCCTAAGTGGTTTCTGCTAAAAAAAAAAAAAAAAAATTGCTAAGCAGAATGTATCTTTCGGAGACATCTTGAGTTTGTTTTTTTGTGACCATGCTTTCCATATACATAGAAAATGCATGGCCCTCCTTATCTAAGTGTTACCACAAGTTTATCACCTCATACAGGTTTCCTTGGGCTAGCAAATAACAATTAGGGTGAGTAACTTTCTCAATGTGATTAATACTTAAAGAGATTTGGTCACCTTCTGTTGGTATGTACACCAGAGAGAATGAAAATAGTTTATTGACCACAGACCCCTATATCCTACTTCACTCATACATAAGCCAAAAGGGAAAGAAGTTTGTCTCTTTTAAGAAGTTAATTTCGTAGAGGTATATAGAAAAGAGGTAGTTAATTAAAATAAAATTGAAAATGGCTTCTATGTATCACAGCAATTACTAAAACCTCTGAATAATGCCAAGATTGAACAACTAAGCAAGTTCAGTTCATTCGCTCAGTCATGTCCTACTCTTTTTGACCTAGTGGACTGCAGCATGCCAGGCTTCCCTGTTCATCACCAACTCCTGGAGCTTGGTTAAACTCCTGTCCATCGAGTTGGTGATGTCATCCAACCCAACTAAGCAAGGGGCTTGTCAAATACCCTCGCAGTCTTCAGGAAAGCAGCAGTGCTATATAGCAGACTCTGTAAAGTCTGCCCACTACATTCCAGGGTGATATTTTCTAGAAGAGCCTGCAAATGATGAAAGCAATGCAGCTTAGGGAAAAAAACAAAAGAACTGCCACATCTTTCTGTGACTATCAAGCTTGACTCATTTCTGGAAGTCTGTAGACTATGTTAAATGTTGCTCTTTAATACAAATATGCATGTTTTAAAAAATAGGCATAAAAGTTAATTTTTGGATAAAATGCTGTTAGGCATTACAACTTTTAGAATGCAGCACCAGACTTGCCTATTTTCTTAAATCCTACAATGTACTTTATCAATCAAAATTCAACTTCCTACCTACCTCAGGTCTCCTTAGCATTCTTACAGAAGGCTTTTATGATCACATTAAAAGCTATCCCTGTATATTTTATGACAATTAAAAAAGATATAGTAGTCTCAGGTTATAGGAAAGTAAAATTTAACAAAATGTTTTCTTTCTTTATAGCCAAGCTAATTTTCACCTAGTGTTGGTGTTAGAAAGATTGCTTCTTCTTTTTTTTTTCTTAAACTATAGATGGCTTCCTTTGATTAGTCAGACATCAATATCTTAATTTGAATCTTAGTCATTTTCTGACTTCTTTAACAGTTTTCTCTTATAAATATAAGCACTGACTGTGGTCTTTAGGGCTTCTCAGGGGGCAGTGGTGATAAAGAGCCTGCCTGCCAGTGCAGGAGATGTAAGAGACTTGGGTTCGATCCCTGGGTCGAGAAGCTCCCCTGGAGGAGGGCATCGCAACTCACTCCAGTATTCTGGCTGTGGGTAACAAGGTGAGGCTGAACGCCATGAGCAGGGGAGGCACGAGGCAGGCTGGGAGGGGAGAAGCCTGGACAGACTTCAGGCTCTGAGACTGGAGGGCTAGAAGGGGTGACTGTGGGAGGGGAATGCTTCCAGAAGGTGAGCCCGATTAGAGGCACACTCTCATTTGAGAGAAAAGACACTGGAAATAAACACATCATTACAAATGAAATTTCTCCACAATGACAATTTATTTTTTAATAGTTTTAAAGATCCGATCAATTCTCAAAAAACAAACAATACAGTCATGAGACTTCTCAGTCCACTGGGGATTCACTCTTGCAGTTTTAAGTTTAAATTCAAATACATCTTTCCCTCTCATTCAAACAGACATTTCTAGAGAAAAATGGTTTCCCCATATATTTAAGTAATTGACAAATTATTTGCTAGACAAAATAATTTATATTGGCACATATATTTCAATCACTTATAAATATATAAAATTGGAAAAACTAAATTTGAAGTGGAAACTACCATGAAAGTCAATTTATTTTGGTAAGCATAAAATTCTTTGGTTGCAAAAATACCTCCTGAGGGGTTTTAAAGTATAAGTACTTAGAGCCACCCTCTTGCTCCTAAGCAAGAGCTACATTCTTGAAAAGCATGGGAAAGTAGAGACAGCGAAACTTCAACTGTATAATTTTTAAAGAATTCCTGAATTTATCCTGTTCAGGCTTATATTCCTGAAGAGCCTCACTAGGGATTACCAAGGGAAGAACCATTTACAGAGCCTTATCAACATGTCCTTTGGGAGTAAAAATAATATTTACACTGGTGCACTTGTGATTCCTCACTCACATCCTTCTCAAGGCCATGTTTCTTTGCTCCAATTTGTGCTACTAACTATGAAGTTTGAGGACTTTCCTGGTGGTCCAGTGGTTGGGTTTCCATGCTTCCACCTCAGGGGGCATGGGTTTGATCCCAGTCTGGGAAGTTCTGCATGCTGAGATGCAGTCAAAAAATTAAAAAAAAAATTTTTTTTTTAAAGGTGTACAACAAAATCTGTGAAAACATAATTTGAGTTAGAGCAGAGTCCCTCCTCTGGGGCTGCTGGTGTGAGGACAGAGAAGCGGGCTGGGATCTGTCCACCTGAGTGTCCAGACCTACCTGAGCTGTTTCCTCTTTCCTTCCCTTTGCATGACTTACAGCTAATCCACGGAGTTGAGTTTGCTTTTCTGAAATACAGGGCTTCATTTTTACTCTGCCCTTTACAGATGAGGTGAGGAGCCCACAAAGACTTAAGATTCTGATACAATGTGAGGCTATCTGATGAATTTATTCCCTACAAAACTGCTTACATTCTGATGACATGTGTAAAGTAAGATATATATCTTTATCCAAGTAGGGAGAGAAAATCCCCGAGAGCCAGACTTTAGAGTGGATTCTAATTCTCTTAGAGAGTAGAATTCTTTTTTATGATAACATCAAGCCCACAGGGTTCATTTTGTTCTGAGCTGGTATTCCTGTTTTGGAAGTTATCACCCTCTGTTTACAGAATACAAGGCTTCAGTTTTACTCTGCCCTTTACAGATGAGGTGAGGAGCCTCACCTTCTACAGAAGCCTGATTCTGAATTATTCTTGATTTCTTAGACTGCCTCGTTGTTCTTGAAAGGGGTGAAGAGCAAATGCCAGCCATAAACTTCACAGTGAAGTGAAGTGAAGTCACTCAGTCGTTTCCGACTCTGCGGCCCTGTGGACTGCAGCCCGCCAGGCTCCTCCATCCATGGGATTCTCCAGGCAAGAGTACTGGAGTGGGTTGCCATTTCCTCCTCCAGGGGATCTTCCCGACCCAGGGATCGAACCGAGGTCTCCCAGATTGCAGGCAGAGGCTTTAACCTCTGAGCCACCAGGGTAGCCCTTAAACTTCATAGCTTCTCTAAATCAACATGAGGTTACAAACTTCTTAAAATGATATTTCAACCTATTAACTGTAAGAGTGTTTTCTGGTAATATTCTTAGTTAAGAAAGTCAAATTTGTTCAAATTCCAAATATTTAGTGTTTTTACTGTCTAAGGTCTGAAGTAGTTGCCCACATATTTGTAAATGCTTTTTAAATAAACAATATATAAAAAGGATTTTACAGTGATTGAACAATGAATATTAAGAGTTGGCTTTAATCTTTGAATAGAAATGATTTAAAAATCACTTTCTTTACAAATGAAATTTAATTAATTTTATTTTGAAGCATATTTCTCTAAGTTCGGAGATTTTATTTTAAAACCACATTTTCTCACCTAGATACTACTGGGGACTGTCTTGACTTGCCCTATAAATACAAGTGTTATTGAAGTGAAAACAGGCAAGGTGTTCAATTCCAAATTCCTACATGTTTCAGAGAAATGTGAAGGATGGTGACCACATTCGAGCCCACAGTAAAATGTTAGCATTGTGACGTAGTTGCATTCATGAGAGTGAAAGAAATCAGAAAATAACTTTTGTAGATTGCTTTTTCCCCTTCTGTTTTCACTGAGATGTAATTGATATACAGGCATACCTCGGAGACATCCATGGCTTTGATTCTAGAGTAGCTCATTAAAGTGATTTATCCCAATAAACTGAGTCACAGGAATTGTTTGTTTTTTTTTCCAGTGGATATAGAAGTTCTGTTTATACTATCCTGTGGTCTATTAAGAGTGCAGGAGCAGTGTGTCTAAACAAGTCTAAACAACAATGTACATAGCTAAATTAAAAATTACCTTATTGCTAAAAATGTTAAACATCACCTGTGCCATCCAAGATAAGTGAACACAGATCACCATAACAGAATAATAACTTTAAAAGCTTGAATTATTGTAAGAATTACTGCAGTGTGATACAGAGACCTGCAATGAGCAAATGCTATTTGAAAAATGGCACTGCAGGGCTGCCACAAACCTTCATTTGTACACACACAAAAATGCAATATCTGTAAAGGGCAACACATCAGAGAACAAGTGAAGGAGTATAGGTTTACTTGTAACACTGTACAGGTTTAAAATGCTCAGCATGATTTGATAATGATACATTTGTGAAATGATTGCCACAGTAAGTTTTTTTAACATCTATTAACTCACATCGTTACCAAATTCTTTTCCTTGTGATCAGAACATTCAAGACCTTCTTCCTTAGCAACTTGCCAGGGTAGTCACCCTTTGATATCCAAAGAGGATTGGTTACAGATCCCCAACCACTTCCCCTGCAAATAAAAATCTGAATGCGCAAGACTCATATAATATAGCATAGCATTTCTGGCCCTCTGTATCCAAGGATGCTGATGCAGAACATTGGATCCAGAGTGTCGACTGTATACAACACAGCATTGCTAATTATAGTTACCATGCTGTACACATTGGGCTTCCCTGGTGGCTCAGCCATAAAGAATCTTCCTGCAATGAAGCAGACCTGGGTTCAGTCCCTGAGTTGAGAAGATCCCCTGGAGGAGGAAATAGCAACCTGTTTCAGTATTCTTGCCTGGGAAATCCCACAGACACAGGAGCCTTGCAGGCTGCAATCCATGGGGTCAACAAGAGTTGGACACAACTTAGCGGCTAGACCACCACCACCACCGTGTACATTATATCTTTGTACTTGTTCATCTTATATCTGGAATTTTGTACCTTTTCACCCGCTTCACTCATTTTACCCATCACCTCTCAGTCCCCACTTCTTGCAACCAAATATCTGACTTCTTTTTTTGTGAGTGTGGACGTCTGGATCTCACATACATATGAGATCATACAGGATTTGTTTCTCTCTGTGTGACTTACTCACTTAGCATAACTCCTTCAAAGTCGTTGTGTTGTCACAAAGGGCAGGATTTCCTTATTTCTCATGGCTGGATAGTATTGCACTGTGTGTGTAAACCGTGTCTTCTTTGTCGTCCCTCAGTGGACACTTCAGTTGTTTCCATGTCCTTGTTATTGTAAATAATACTGAAGTAAACAGAAAGGTGTAGTTATATCTTCCATGTTGGTTTAATTTCCTTCAAATACATATCCAGATAGAATTGCTGGATCATATAGTGGTTCTGTTTTAATTTTTTGAGGAAAATCCATGCTGTTTCTCATAGTATCTATATGAGTTTACTGCAGATCTTAACATTTTAAAAGAATCAAAAGATAAAGGGATGCATGGATTTATGGAAACTTTCTAGTGTGTCTGTACTACAGGAGTGGTCAAATTATTCTAATAAGTGGTGGATGGAGTGCTAAACTCTGTTTCCCCACAAGGTAAGGTAAAAAGACAGCATCAGAGAGTAACAGAACTAAGTACATAAATTAAATTCCAGCAGTCCAGCTAGAAAATCGACAATTAAAAAACAACTGCATTTTTCAGTAAGTCACCGAACTACAAAGGATTCTTTTAAAAACACACGTTTTTCTAATATTGCAATTTAAAATGTTGCTCTGAGATGGAACCTTTAAAAAGGTAATGATTCTGAGTGTTCAATTTCAGAAATGCCCCATTTACCCCTCACTTGAAGGAAACCATGTGTTCTGGTTAGGGTCTCCTATGTAATGAAAACTCCCATTACATTTTTTTGGTGACAACAGATAGCTTTCTAAAATTTATTATTCAATTCCAGCATTGTCCAAAGAAATATAACGCAAGTTACGCAGGTAATTTTGAATTTTCTAGAAGCCACATTAAAAAAAAAATGAAAAGAAGCAGGAAAATAAGTTTTCATATATTTTACTTAACCCCTGTGCACTCACGCTCACTTTACATGGGATGAGCGAGTTTTGACATTCACAGCAGCCACTCAGGACCACTGGCTCTGGAGCTGGAAAACGCACTTCCACTCCTGCTTAGGAAACTGACTACACCAGAGGGACTACAACCAAAAGGACCCGTTGGTTGTTTACAGCGTGCCTGTCCCAGCAAACCCTCGGGGTGCCTGCCTCACGGAAAAGCTAACCTCATGAGCGCTGGAGACTTATTTTCCCTGGAGGGAGCGGCTTCACTATGAACCAGCGCTGTCACGGCACGGTGCTGGTTGCCTGGCCGTGTCCTCAGGACTATTGTGGAGAGCGATTCAACAGGTAGGCTTCTCACTAAATCCTCCAGCACCACTGCATTCTTCTATTTGTTGAAGCAGTACTATTTTTTTTTCTGTTAGAAGGAAATGCTTCTCTTTAAGAATTTTAAATAGAAATCTGATGTTTGACAAAGATGTGTGTGTGCGTGCTTAGCTGCTTCAGTCGTGTACAACTCTTTGCAACCCCATGGCCTGTAGCCCACCAGGCTCCTCTGTCCATGGAGATTCTCCATGCAAGAACACTGGAGTGGGTTGCCATGCCCTCCTCCAGAGGATCTTCCTGGCCCAGGGATTGAATCCACGTCTCTTACATCTCCTGCGTTGGCAGGAAGGTTCTTTAACAACTAGCACCACTTGGGAAGCCCTTGACAAAGATAAATAAGTATTAATATAAACTTAAGCAGCTCATTTGATATAACAAAGAACCTGATTAAAACAACAAAGATGATTAAAAGGTGAGCTAATTACAGTTATGTTAAATTATCTTCAGCATTCCTTAAGTCAACTCCAAGTGTTCACAGACACTTGAAGCTCATGGGCTGTCTGAACACTCTTTCCTGGTTGGCTTTAGCCTCGAAGAAATCCTTAGAGAACCGCACAGAAACATAAGGCTGGCTAGGCCCACATGCCATTCCAGGTGGGATGCTTTGTCTTCACCTTTTCCCCTGTGATGAAAGACACCACTGTGCTTTTACTAAGAAGTTGCCCCTCTTACTGGCCTTTGTAGAATCTGCTCCCAAAGTTGTGACTGTAACCTAAGGTAGAACCACATATCACAGGTTATGTAAAATTCACCTCCTCTCTTCCCGCCTCTGTGGACACACATTCTGGTCCCCCCGAAAGAACTTCTAATTCATTTCATTCAGAGACAGAAAGCAGAGGGGGGTTACACATCTGAGGGTGATGCATTTCATGATTTTCCCAAACCGATGGATTTTTGTTGGTGGTGGATTTTATTATGTGATAAAAATATCCTGGTCAAGGAATGCCTTTGCAGAATTAATATTTACAAGTTGAAAGTGAATTTCTTTACAAAATTAAGTAAAATGTATTGTGATTTCTATTTTTAAAAAAACCCAAAGTGAATATAAAATGAACAGATTCTGTTATTATTTCTCATTGGGCTAAAAAATTCCCCCATGTTTTGGGTTCCCAGCTCCTAGAGGGTAGAGGAGTTAGTTTGATGGATAACTCTGTGGTCAACAGTTACTTTAAGTAAGTAAGTAAGTGTTAGTCACTCAGTCATGCTTGACTCTTTGCGACCCCATGGACTGCAGCCCACCAGGCTCCTCTGTCCATGAGATTTTCCAGGCAAGGATATTGGAGTGGGTTGCCATTTCCTTCTCCAGGGGATCTTCCCAACCTAGGGATTGAACCTGGGTCTCCTGCACCGCAGGCAGATTCCTTACTGACCGAGCTACAAGGCTCCTAAGTCAAAGCAAAACGTGTGAGTGCACATTATTTTACATGAAAACAGGGAAGGTAGGAGAAAACATCAATAATCTAGCAGAGGGAAGAGGAAACCAGGCCTCCCGTGGATGTCCACTGCCAAATTAGCTTAGTGTCAACAGCTAAATATTCATTGAACATCTCTGAAAAAAATGCAACAGAAAAGAGATATTTTTCAGTGGTAAAAGCAAACCTTTCTCTCTTCTCAGAGGGAAATAAAACTTCCTTGTCTGTGGCTCTCACCAGTTAGGTATGTGCTGAACAGAAGGAGAGAGTGCTGAATGAAATAGTGACATCAAACAGAAAGGAGGCAAGGGTGGCATCAAAAAGGGATACATCAGTGAGGGAGGAGAAGGGAAGTAAGCTGACAATTAAGTTTATAAATTATGGCTCTCCTGATTCTCATTAGGAACCGGAAACAGGAATTTGGTGCAAGAAACCACTTTACCTCCAAAGTCTTATAGGTCATGCAGCAGATAAATGGATTGTAAATTTGTGTACAATCTGTTTGCCCATGAAACCACTTAGCCTCAAGTGAGTAACGTAAACTCTTTTTTTCTCCGAATGAGGATGAGGAGAAATGGTCCTGGCCTCTGTCACCTTAGATTTTGAGGCAATGCACAGAGCAAGTATTAATTCCATGTAACGTTGTCTCTGAAATCGATTTTTATGACATCACACATTTTGAGATGGATCTTTTGCGTTGAAGACAGTTTCTTCCTGTGCCATAGTTGTTTCCACCTATACAGCTTATTGTATAACCTTTCCTTTTCCTGAAATGGATCTAAATTTTGTACATGCACTCTCCCAGCTAATCAAAAAAAATCCTTGTTATTAGTTTCTGTTTAAATTTTTTTTTTAAGTTTTTTGATTGCTCAAAAAGAGTAAGCCAAGTAGAAAAAAGTTCCAATTAATTTGAGCCTTCAAGTTTTTGCTGCATAGCTTACACTCCCACTGCCTGAATTGGATTTATTGAATCCAAAAAACTTTAGGAAAGCTCATTTAAGCAGACAGCTTAAAAACTACAAAGTTTCTGGATGAGTCATTATTTATATAACATTAAAATAATTTTAAGTTATAACGAATAAGGGACTCCAATAAAATGGTGAAATAGGAGATATAGCTCACCTCCTTCCGCGGATACATCGAAAATATATCTCCATGTGGAACAATCCTCACAGAATGCCTTTTTAAATGCTGACAGAAAATCTCAGACACCTAAAAGAACAAAAAAGATCTCCACCTAACTGGGTGGCATGAAAAAACAAACTAAAAAGGAGGCAGAAAGGAAATTGCCTGCATGCACGGGGGCAGGCAGCTGTCAGAAGGAAGGTTCCTGCACCCTGTGAAGTCCCTTCAGTGGCTGGGACAGAAAGACAGCTCGGAGGAGTCAGCGGAGAGTGCGCCAATCAGTTTTCCGCAGGCAAACCAGGCCTGCGCTGACCGTCTATGCCACCGCCCTGCGCTCCCCAGCCTGCGACGTGCGTCCAGTGATGCAAGCGGGGCCTGGGCACTGAGTCTATGGAGGACTGACCCAGGAAAGGACGAGGGCTGGCTGCAGACGTTCCGAAAGGCCTGGAGTGTAGTATGGCGGCCACTGGCACGTGTATATGGAAGAAACCTGGGCCTCACCCTAGAAGTGAAGCGCCGTCGTCGTCAAGGGTCACCGGAATGGAGGGTCTGAAAACAACAGCCTGACTTTCGGTGTGCTCAGAGTGGGTGTGGTCTAAGGTCTAGCCTTAGCGTCCAGTGGGTGTGTGCGCAGACAGACTGGGCCAGGCCAGGGTCTGGGTTGCTTCCAGAGCTCCCAGTGTGCATCTGTTTGCACAGAAGTGGCACGCATACCTGATTCAGTGCAGAGACACTTAGTGATCTGCACCGATGTGAAAACCACGCCCGAGGGACGACAAGACTGCTGGTATCATACCCGTGACTGATGTGGGGCTGAGGGCAGTGCCAGCAACACTACCTGGTGAGCCCGCGCAACAGGTGACAGGTGACATCACAGAGAGTGCACCCTGTGGGCAGAGCCAGTGGAGGAGCACTGGGCGCCCCGTCTCCCAGCGGGCGACCCATCGTCTCCCAGCGGGCACCCCATCATCTCCCAGCGGGCGCCCCGTCTCCCAGCAGGCGCCCCGTCCCGCCTGCTTCACGCACAGCTGGAAACATATCTGGGCCCTTCTGGTCCAGCAACTAAGAAGCAGACCCTGCCCCCTTTCTGGCTGTAACAACCACAGAACAAGGACAAGGTCCCGCTCAGTATCTGGCAGAGGCTCTGGCCAGTACACCAGCCACACACTCTTTCTAGAGGAGAATGGCCAGCACACACTAAGGAGAGAGGTAGCAGTCATCCATAATAAAAACAGCACTTCCACCAAAAATATTAAACCCATGCAGGCTAGACAGGGATGGGCCCATGTAAACTAGTCCTCCAAGACCATAGCAGGTAACTGTTTCTACCAAATTCATAGAGGAAGAGAATTTAAGCAAAAGAGGAAGCAGAGGAACTGCTCCCAATTAAAAGAGAAAAAGAACTGACTGGAAACAACTGATGATGAGTCAGACGGAGCCCAGACAGACCAGAGGAGCCCACAAAAATTAGAAAACTCATTTCCTGAGACAAAAACTGACCTAAAACCAGTAAATTGAAGATTGAATAATGCAGAAGAATAAGTGATCTGAAAGACAGAAAAATGAAAATCACCCAATTAGAAGAGCAAAGTCAAGTGAAAAACAAAATGAAAGCAATATAAAAGACCTATGGGATAATATAAAGTTGCCAATTTATGCACAATAGGGATTGCAGAAGAGGAAAAAGAAAAGGGGAGTGAAAATATATTTGAAGAAATTATGGCTAAAAACTTCCCATACCTATCGAAAGAAGCATATCCTGGTATACAAAGCACAGAGTGTCCCAAGCAAGGTGAATCCCAACAATTCTACAATAAGCCATGTTACAATTAAAATGGGAAAATTAAAGATAAAGAGAGGATAGTAAAGGTAGCAAGAGTTAATTAATTGAACAAAGAGTTAATTACAAAGACTTAAAAATAAGATGTGTGTGTGTTTGCGTGTTTGGGTTAGTCACTTAGTTGTGTCCAACTCTTTGGGACCCCATGGACCCCACCAGGCTCCTCTGCCCATGGAACTCTCCAGGAAAGAATACTGCAGTGGGTAGCCATTGCCTTCTCAAGGGGATTATCCCAAACCAGGGATTGAACCTAGGCCTCCTGCATTGTAGGAAGATTCTTTACCATCTGAGCCACCAGGGAAGTCCTGAGCAGTCTTTTAAAAAATATATATACAATTACCTTGAACCACTGAAACATTTTCCAGTAAGCCTGGTGATGTTTCTTCAGAGTTAAAGAGCGTGGGCACATCAATAACAGTCTACACCCTGCTTTCTCTCAGTGTCCTTCAGGCCCAACAGCAGCCTCACTGGGGAACTCTCTAGAAACGGGTTCTCAGAACTCTAATGCTACTGATATTGGTGGTAGGATGCTCAGATAATTGTTTGGCTTTAAAGAAACTCATTACAATGAGAGACAGTTTGGTTAATGTTTGAGAACTTTTAAGCATTTTGCTGCAGTGATGTTTTAAACAATGAAAGAGTAAGGAGCAGAAAGCTATTTTACTTTGCTTCTTTAGAGGTTATTTCTACAAGTCTTTTGGACCTTTAAAAATATCCTTTAAAATTTATATCATCAATTTAATTTTCTCTTAGACTTCTGTGTATACATAATTAAAAAGTACTGCTGATAGAGTAATCAAATATGCCTATCATGTGTTCTATTAATATAAGATTTAAGATTCATATCAAGGCATTTGGGGTATTTTAAAAAGATTACCGAACAACATTTTAAAAATTTGAGCTCTAAATGAGTGAAGAAGTTACTTTTATTACATAGTCCAAGCTCATTCATTAATATAAAAATGTATATATTAAAACCACAAGTAAACTATGAGTTGCAAAAATCCTTAAAATTATTAGTTTGATTTGAAAGCGATTTCCAAAGCATTATAGGGGGAAATTACGAAAAATCATGAATTTCAAAACACCTTATCTTAGTCTATGCTCCATGATTTATTCTAAGTCTTTTGTTAAGTTGTCAGTTATTTCATTACAATTTAAGCTTGATTAAAAAACCCTATTCTCCTCAGAAGATATGCATTTATATATATTTTTTAAAAATCAACTCCCCCTTCCTTTTTTAAATTTATATATAAAAAGATAGACAATATTAATGAGATGTCTTATAAATCTTAACCCACTCAGCAACTTAGTTTAACCCCATCGGTTTTACTGCTACCTAGTAGATTAAAACAACATAAGAGGGCAATCAAATAGTGTTGCTTTTAACCCCCAGTTTAGCCTGGATAAATAACAACTCTAAATGAAAAGAAATCAAACAAGGTATTTGAATTAGACACCTATGCAGCTTCTTAAAATTGCCAAAGCTACACAGACAAATGAAACATTTACCATAACAATTTCAGTGACTACAGTTTTCAAGTCTCCACAGCTAACCATTTTAAATTTAATCTTGGCCATTTGTCCAATCTAGGCATAGGGTACATCTAGGGCGGGAAGCCTCATGACTTGCTGCAGCATGTAAACCTCTAGTCCCACAGAAATTTTTCTTAAATCATAACAGCTGAAGTGACCACCGTGGCCACTCTTCTTGAGTTGATATTAGCAGCACATAAAGACATTTTTAGTGAAGAAATTCTACCTGAATGGCATACACGTACACACAGTTTTTTGTTTTTTGTTTTTAAGTCAGCGTGTAAAATAGAGTACAAACAAAACTTCACAAAAGTATGTCAAGAGTGAGAAGGACCAGTAAATTAAAGAAACATGCTTTAATCTACCCTCTCTGTCCGCTCGGCAGAATATTTGTACAGGCAGGCAGTAACTATTCCAACGGCAATAACTACAAGAAACCAGGAAACAAGGGACATGTAACTGAAAAATCACTGCCAAGTTTCAAAATCTAGCAGAAGAAATAAATGTTGGTTAGATTTCCATGGTCAGAAAATGATATTTTATTTAAGCAAGTACACATTTTTATTCTGTTTTGTCTCTTCACTATCTGAATCCAATTCTCTGGAATCACTTACACGGTTCACAGTAAGTCAGAGAAGCCCTTGATTAATTTCAAAAATGACCCACAGCATATTTGGGGTGTAAACTCATATGGCTATGCATCTTGAAACAACATATTATTTAGGGTTTGTTAGTAAGTGGGCATATAGAATATAAAAGAATATATACAAGATAGTATATTACATGAAAGTTTATGTTTTCCTAAACTGGTTTACTTAATTTCACACTATTAAAACTAAAGAAACTGAAAAATCACTAAAAAAATTAATGCACTTCTTCAGAGTGATATCTTGATTTAAGTGGTATCAAAGTTTGGAATACTTACGTACAGAAAGAATAATCACACCAACGACTGCTGCGTCTGGGGAAAACAAAAACACTTTGATGATAATTGAGCATGTAGGTGTCTCCAAATAGCGGTTGCATCTTAATGTGTAGATCAGCTATAATTACAGCAAAGAAAAAATTATCAATCTAGTTTTAGCATGACTGCAAGTGCATCCATGTCTTTCTGACCGCAGAACCTTTCAAAATAGATTCCTTTTGAAATTCTTAACAAGACCCTTACATTTTAACATTGTGTGCTCTAACTGCCATCCTAGGTTATTTAGTAAGGTAGCTGGAACAATTAGAATTCAGTAGATTAGAAGAAAATTGTTTTAAAACATTTTGTCCAATTGGCGTTCAGTATTAAGTCTATTCCTTATGATTTTGCTAGGCATTTTACATACTGTTCCCCCAAAAGTGTGATTGTTTAATAAACCATAATGAAGTTCTATAAATCTATCAAACATATGCTATTTGCCATCTTCACAAACAATAGCTTTATCTTATCATCACCCCTCTTTATTTCCCTGTCCCTGGAATTAAGATACAGTCCTAATTATAAGGAGATTTTCTCTAATAATGCAGATGAAACATCAGGGCATATCGATAAAAATTATACACCGAAATGTAAACATGCATTTTTAAAAAACTATCCAGAGAACAATAAATATACTACCAAATGTTAATTCTCAGAAATGTCTGTCAGTAGCTCCTCTGCTTCTAAACTACCATTATTTATATTATCTAAAACTCAGACCATAAAAGGTCATGTTAGGTCCTGCTCTTTTTTTTCCATAAATACTATGAAGTATTAGCATCTGAAACAGAAGATATGAAGAGGTGGCAAGAATACACAGAATAACTACACAAAAAAGATGCTAATGACCCGGGAAACCACAGCGGTGTGATCACTCACCTAGAGCCAGACATCCTAGAGTCAAGTGGGCCTTAGGAAGTATCACTACAAACAAAGCTAGTGGAGGTGATGAAATTCCAGTTAAGCTATTTCAAATCCTACAAGATGATGCTGTGAAAGTGCTGCACTCAATATGCCAGCAAATTTGGAAAACAGCAGTGGCCACAGGACTGGAAAAGGTCAATTTTCATTCTAATCTCAAAGAAAGACAATGCCAAAGAATGTTCAAACTACCACACAATTGTCCTCATTTCACATGCTAGCAAAGTAATGCTCAAAATCCTTCAAGTCAAGTTTCAACAGTTTGTGAACTGAGAACTTCCAGATGTTCAAGCTGGATTTAGAGAAAGGCAGAGGAACCAGAGATCAAATTGCCAACATCCATTAGATCATAGAAAAAACATAGGAAAAAACATCTACTTCTGCTTCATTGACTACTCTCAAGCCTTTGACTGTGTGGATCACAACAAATCACGGAAAATTCTTCAAGAGATGGGAACACCAGACCACCTTACCTGCCTCCTGCAAAACCTGTATGCAGGTCAAGAAGCAATAATTAGAACCAGACATGAAACAATGGACTGGCTCAAAATTGGGAAAGCAGTCCGTCAAGGCTATATCTTGTCACCCTGCTTATTTAACTTACATGCAGCGGACATCATGTGAAATGCCAGGCTTGATGAGGAAGAAGTTGGAATCAAGATTGTGGGGAGAAATTTCAACAACCTCAGATATGCAGATGACACCATCCTTATGGCAGAAAGCGAAGGGGAACTAAAGAACCTTTTGATGAAGGTGAAAGAGGAGAGTGAAGAAAGCTGGCTTAAAACTCAATATTCAAAGGATGAAGATCATGGCCTCTGTTCCCATCTCTTCATGGCAAATAGATGAGGATACAATGGAAACAGTGACAGACTTTTTTTTCTTTGGCTCCAAAGTCACTGTGGACAGTGACTGCCTCCATGAAGTTAAAGATGCTTGCTCTTTAGAAGTAAAACAGTGACAAACGTAGACAGCTTATTAAAAAGCAGAGACATTACTTTGCCTACAAAGGTCTGTCTAGTCAAAGTCATGGTTTTTCCAGTAGTCATGCATGGATGTAAGAGCTGGACAATAAAAAAGGCTGAGTGCCTAAGTTTGATGCCTTCAAACTGTGGTGTTGGAGAAGACTCTTGAGAGTCCCTTAGACAGCAACCAGAGTTCCAACCAGTCAATCCCAAAGGAAATCAACACTGAATATACATTGGAAGGACTGGTGCTGAAGCTGAAGTTCCAATACTTTGGCCACCTGATGAAAAGAGTCAACTCATTGGAAGACCCTGGTGCTGGGAAAGATTGAAGGCAGGAAGAGAAGGGGACAACAGAGGATGAGACACTTGGATAGCATCACTGACTCAATGGACGTGAGTTTGAGCAAACTCCGGGAGTTGGTGATGGACAGGGAAGCCTGGCACGCTGCAGTCCATGGGGTCGCAAAGAGTCGGACAGGACTGTGCAACTGAACTTCGGCAAGAGTAGCCTCTGACAATGCCCTGAATTTACTTGGCACAGTGGCAGTCTGGCCACAGCTTTCAGAGGGGAAAACGTAACAAGCCTCAAGTGCATTTTATAAAAAGATTAACCTGACTAAACTAGTCTAACCTAAAGAAAAATAATAGCTATTTCTCTTCATTTTCTTATCAAGAAATATTTATATTTCATTTAACTGTCACCATTATACTTCACCAAGCTCTTAAACATATATTGTGTGAATTATGTGAGAAAAGATAAAGTGGGCAACTCCTGCCTGTTATAGAAAAAGTATTTCACTTGTCCACGAGGCTTGTGTATACAACATAGCAACAGAAAGAAAATCCATCTACAAATCTCCATCACAAAATAACTCTCAAATGGCAAGTGATACATTTTAATGTACACATGATCATAGCATTTAAGAAAGTTACATCATCCCATTGGAAATCCTAAATTGGGACACTTCTTGAAAACTGTGTCATCTGCATGTCTACACATAATGCTACTTACATTGGTCATGGGATTTGCACTATGAAAATAATAATATATGTCAATAACCACCAATCTGTGACACGATGTTTCTTCTCTAATTACAGATCATTGAAATCATTTCATGTAGAACACTAGGGTTTCACAATGCAAGGTTATGTATAACCAAAATAATACCGAGGTCCTCTAAATATTCAGGCTTTAAGTCAACAGTTGGAGAGTCATGTGCTGAAAAAAGAAGAAAAAATGGGTATAAGAAAAAAAGGTAGAAGAAGAAAACTAAAAGGTTAAAAGATCTATAAATTTAAGGGGTTTGATTTGTTCCAAAATTAAATCCTTAATTTCATTTTCCCCTGCATGAATTATATTAATGCTTCTCTTTAAAGCTAGTGTTATAAAATCATAAATTTATATTCAATGTCAAAGAATTCTTCTTCCTATTCATTAATATTTCCTAGGATAATATTTTGTGGTACAGAAAGCAAATTTATCATTAGTATAATGCCAAAATTAGCTATGAATTTAATGTGATTTCACTTAAGATTAAAAGACATATGATGGCTTAAATATAATTTAAACGTTTATCTGCAATAGAATGAAATTCAATCTAATAAACATCATTTATGAAAAGCCCATAGCTAACAACATGCTCAACAGTGCTTTTGTGCTCACTCAACTGTGTCTGACTCTTTGAGACCCCACGGACTGTTGCCCACCAGGCTCCTCTATTCATGGAATTTCCCAGGCAAGAATACTGGAGTGGGTTGCCATTTCCTACTCCAGGGGATCTTCCCAACCCAGGGATCAAACCTGTGTCTCCTGCATTCTTTACCTGTGAGCCACCTGGGAAGACCCATACTCAGTAGTAAAAGATTGATTTTTTCCCTTAAGTCACAATACAGGATGCCCACGTTTGCCATTTCTATCAACATAAGATGAAATTTTAATTTCTTTTTCTTGCCTAATCAGAGCAATTAGGCAATAGAAAGCATCCAAACTGGGGAAGAAGAAATAAGGTGATCTTGTTCCACATTAAATAATCTTTTAAGTGGAAAACTCTAAAGATTATACATACATACAAATGCACAAATACACACCAATTAGAAAAATTAATTCAACAAAGTTGGAAGCTATAAAATCAACAAATAAAAATCAGTTGCAGTTCTATACACTACCAATGAACAGTCTAAAAGTGAAAGTGTAAGTTTCTCAGTCGTGTCTGACTTTTTGCGACCCCATGGACTACACAGCCCAAGTAATTCTCTAGGCCAGAATACTGAAGTGGGTAGCTTTTCCCTTCTCCAGGGGATCTTCTCAACCCAGGGATCAAATCCAAGTCTCCTACACTGCAGGCAGATTCTTTGCCAGCTGAGCTACAACAATCAAAAAGAAAATTTTAAAAATCCAATAAAGTAGCATCAAGAAAGGTAAAATACAAGAGGAATAAAAGTAACCAAAGAGGTGAAAGACTTGCACACTGAACTACGAAGCATTGCTTACAGAAACTGAAGAACACATAAAAATATGAAAGCAAATCCTGCATTCATGGATTGGAAGACAATATTCTAAAGATGTTAATACCGTAAAAAGCAAATATACGGATTAAATGCAACCCTTTGACCATATTGAAAATGCATTTTTCATAAAGAGGCAAATTAAACCTGTAATTTATATGGAATCTCAAGGGAGTAGAATAGACAAGAAAACCTCTTGATAAGGAAATGCAAAGTTGAAAAGACTCACTTTTTCTAATTTCAGAATTTACTTAAAAAACTTTTCTTCCAAGGAGTAAGCGTCTTTTAATTTCATGGCTCCAGTCACCATCTGCAGTGATTTTGGAGCCCCCAGAAATAAAGTCTGACACTGTTTACACTGTTTACCCATCTATTTCCCATGAAGTGATGGGACCGGATGCCATCATCTTCATTTTCTGAATGTTGAGCTTTAAGCCAACTTTTTCGCTCTCCTCTTTTACTTTCATCAAGAGGCTTTTTAGTTCCTCTTCACTTTCTGCCATAAGGGTGGTGTCATCTGCATAGCTGAGGTTATTGATATTTCTCCCGGCAATCTTGATTCCAGCCTGTGTTTCTTCCAGTCCAGCGTTTCTCATGATGTACTCTGCATAGACGTTAAATAAGCAGGGTGACAATATACAGCCTTGATGTACTCCTTTTCCTATTTGGAACCAGTCTGTTGTTCCATGTCCAGTTCTAACTGTTGCTTCCTGATCTGCATACAGATTTCTCAAGAAGCAGGTTAGGTGTTCTGGTATTCCCATCTCTTTCAGAATTTTCCACAGTTTATTGTGATCGACACTGTCAAAGACTTTGGCATAGTCAATAAAGCAGAAATAGATGTTTTTCTGGAACTCTCTTGCTTTTTCCATGATCCAGCGGATGTTGGCAATTTGACTTCTGGTTCCTCTGCCTTATCTAAAACCAGCTTGAACATCACGGAGTTCACGGTTCACGTGTTGCTGAAGCCTGGCTTGGAGAATTTTGAGCATTACTTTACTAGCGTGTGAGATGAGTGCAATTGTGTGGTAGTTTGAGCATTCTTTGGCATTGCATTTCTTTGGGATTGGAATAAAAACTGACCTTTTCCAGTCCTGTGGCCACTGCTGAGTTTTTCCAAATGTGCTGGCATATTGAGTGCAGCACTTTCACAGCATCATCTTTCAGGATTTGAAACAGCTCAACTGGAACTCCATCACCTCCACTAGCTTTGTTCGTAGTGATGCTTTCTAAGGCCCACTTCACTTCACATTCCAGGATGTCTGGCCCTAGATTAGTGATCACATCTTCATGATTATCTGGGTGATGAAGATCTTTTTTGTACAGTTCTTCTGTGTATTCTTGCCACCTCTTCTTAATATCTTCTGCTTCTGTTAGGTCCATACCATTTCTGTCCTTTATCGAGCCCATCTTTGCATGAAATGTTCCCTTGGTATCTCTAATTTTCTTGAAGAGATCTCTAGTCTTTCCCATTCTGTTGTTTTCCTCGATTTCTTTGCATTGATCACTGAAGAAGGCTTTCTTATCTCTTCTTGCTACTCTTTGGAACTCTGCATTCAGATGCTTACTCCTTGGAAGAAAAGTTATGACCAACCTAGACAGTATATTCAAAAGCAGAGATATTACTTTGCCGACTAAGGTCCGTCTAGTCAAGGCTATGGTTTTTCCTGTGGTCATGTATGGATGTGAGAGTTGGACTGTGAAGAAAGCTGAGCTCCGAAGAATTGATGCTTTTGAACTGTGGTGTTGGAGAAGACTCTTGAGAGTCCCTTGGACTGCAAGGAGATCCAACCAGTCCATTCTGAAGGAGAGCAACCCTGGGATTTCTTTGGAAGTAATGACGCTAAAGCTGAAGCTCCAGTACTTTGGCCACTTCATGGGAAGAGTTGACTCATTGGAAAAGACTCTGATGCTGGGAGGGATTGGGGGCAGGAGGAGAAGGGGATGACAGAGGATGAGATGGCTGGATGGCATCACAGACTCGATGGACGTGAGTCTGAGTGAACTCTGGGAGATGGTGATGAACAGGGAGGCCCTGGCGTGCTGCGATTCATGGGGTCGCAAAGAGTCGGACACGACTGAGCGACTGAACTGACTGACTGACTTAAAAAACTGTAATAATCAAAACAAACTGATATAATCATAGAGGAAAAACACACGGACCAATACAACAGAATAGAGAGCCCAGACACCACAGGATATATTGTACAGCACAGGGAAATATAGCTATTGTTTTGTAATAACTTTAAATGGAGTATGATCTTTAAAAATAGAAAAATTACTATGTTGTACACCTGAAAAATAATATAATACTGTAAAACAGCTATATTTCAATTAAAAAAAAAAAGAACAGAGAGCCCAGAAATAAACTTTCACTTTTATTGTCAAATGACACTTCACAAGGGTACTAAGAAAATTTAATGGTGAAAGGGCCATCTTTAAAAAAATGAATCTTGGAAAACTGGATGTGTGTTAGTCACTCAGTCGTGTCCGACTCTGCAATCCCATGGACTATAGCCCACTAGGCTCCTCTGTCCTTGGGATTCTCTAGTCAAGAACACTGGAGTGTGTTGCCATTCTCTTCTCAGGGGATCTTCACGACCCAGGGATCAAACCCAGGTCTCCCGCATTGCAGGCGGATTCTTTACCAGCTGTGCCACCGGGGAAGCCTGATTTCAGTATTGACCACCCGGTGACGTCCATGTGTAGAATCCTCTCTTGTGTTGTTGAAAGAGGGTGTTTGCTATGAGCAGTGTGTCCTCTTGACAAAACTCTGTTAGCCTTTGCCCTGCTTCATTTTGTACTCCAAGGCTAAACTTGCCTTTTACTCCAGGTATCTTTTGGCTTCCTACTTTTGCATTCCAATCAAGGACATCCGTGTGTTGTTCTTTTTTTTTTTTTTTTTTTTTTTTGAGTTGGTTCTAAAAGTTCTTGTTGTTCTTCAAAGAATTGTTCAACTTCTTCAGTGTTAGTGATTGGGGCATAGACTTTGATTACCATGATGTTGAATGGTTTGCCTTGGAAAGGAACTGAGATCATCCTGTCATTTTTGATTAAAGAGATTAGTTCTGGTATATAGAGTTCTGAAGAGGTATGGAAGAAGGTTCCAAACTTTGCACAGGAGGTGGTGACCAAAACCATCCCAAAGCAAAAGAAATGCAAGAAGGCAAAGTCATTGTCTGAGGAGGCTTTACAAATAGTTGAGAAAAGAAGAGAAGCAAAAGACAAAGGAGAAATGGAAAGATACACCCATCTGAATGCAGAGTTCCAGAGAATAGCAAGGAGAGATAAGAAAGTTTTCATAAGTAAACAGGGCAAAGGAATAGAGGAAGGCAATAGAATACGACAGATTCGTCACACTGTTTATTTAACTTCTATGCAGAGTACCTCATGAGAAATGTCTAGCTGGATGAATCACAAGCTGTAATCAAGATTTCTGGGAGAAATATCAACACCCTCAGATGTGCAGATGATACCACTCTAATGGCAGAAAGTGAAGAGGAACTAAAGAGCCTCTTGATAAGTGTGAAAGAGGAGAGTGGAAAAGCTGGTTTAAAACTCAACATTCAAAAAACGAAGATCATGGCATCTGGTCTCATCTCTTCATGGCAAATAAATGGGGAAACAGTGGCAGATTTTATTTTCTTGGGCTCCAAAATCAGTGTGGATAGTGATTGCAGCCCTGAAATTAAAAATGCTTGCTCCCTGGAAGGAAAGGTATAAAAAACCTAGGCAGTGTATTAAAAAGCAGAGATATCATTTTGTCAACAAAGGTCTGTATAGTCAAAACTTTGCCAGTAGTCATGTATGGATGTGAGAGTTGATCACAAAGAAGGTTGTGAAGTGAAAGTTGAAGATGTTAATCTTCAGCAGGCAGATTCTATACAGTCTGAGCCAACAGAGAAGCCCCCAAAAGGTTGAGCACCTATGAGTTGATGCTTTTGAGTTGTGATAAGACTCTTGAGCGTCCCTTAGATTGCAAGGAGAGCAGACCAGTCAATCCTAAAGGAAACAAACCCTGAATATTTGTTGGAAGGACTGATGTTGAAGATGAAGGTCCAATACTTTGGCCACCTGATGTGAAGAGCTGACTCATTGGGAAAGACCCTAATGCTGGGAAAGACTGAGGGGAGGAGGAGAAGAGGGCAACAGAGGATGAGACGGTTGGATAGCATCACCAACTCAATGGACATGAATTTGAGCAAGCTCCAGGAGATGGTGAAGGACTGGGAAGTCTGGCATCCTGCTGTCCATGGGGCTGCAAAGAGGCACGACTTAGCAACTGAACAACAACAAATGGATGAAAATGACCTGAAAAGTAGAATAAATGATCTTTACAACTAAAGATATAAAGAAGGAACCAATGTGAGCCAGGAAAGAGGACCAGAGACATGGTATACACAAGACCTGTAACTCTGGGGAGCTGACCCACAAATTGTGGCAATCATTACAATTGCAGAAGCTCTCGCCACAGAAGGAGGGGTCTGAGTTTCACATGGGATTCCCCAGGCTGGGGGTCCTGCACCAGGAAAACAAGCACCCCCTACCCCAGAATATTTGGCTTTGAAGGCCAGCATGGCATACTTTTGGGAGATCCAGGGAGTTTTAGGAAATAGAGACTCCACTCTGAAGGGTGCAAATAAAATGGCATACACTCTTGAGACCCAGGGCCAAAGCAGCAACTTGAAAAGATCTTGGCTTAGATCTACTTGCTGATCTTGCAGAGGCAGAGCACAATGAGGACTCCCTCTGGGGACCAGAGGCTGGCAGTAGCCACTGTTAGGAACTCATGCCATGAAGATTCTGGTGCTGGCAAGTATCATTTTTAAATCCTCACTCTATCTTACTAGCACCAAGATTGTGATATGACCCTTTCCCCCAGGAAGGTGGACACAATGGTCTCAACACCGCAGAGTGAGCAGTTACTGGACTGGCAACACAACCCCACCCACAAGCAGGGAAGTGTCATCTTGCATCCTCCGGGACCCATCCTTGCCCTCCAGCGGGTCCAGGACCTGACCCAGTACGCTGCAGTCAGGCCCTAGTCCCTGGCTCTCCTCACCAGGGGGCCAGCATGAGTCCTGGAACCCCACGGGCAGCACCCCCACCAACTGCAGCCTTATACCAGCTCCAGGAACTGCCAGCCCCTCCGCCAGCTTCCCCAAGGTCAGACCCCATTCACCAGCAGGATAAGAACAGCTCCAGGACACCCTGACACTATAGTCAGCTACGTCAGGAAATGGCCAGCCCACCAGGACTCTCCAGGCCACAGGCCTATGGACCAGAAGGCTGACACTTGCTCTGAGGCTCACAGCCTGTTTCCCCAGCTCTACCGAGTCAGCCAGTACTAGCCCTGCTAGTAAAATCATCCACATCTGCCATAAATAGTTAAAAGATGAGCAAAATGAAAACATGTAAAATACAATGGGACAAACATTAAATGTGATGGGATGGAGTAAAAATGCAGTGTTGTTAGAATTAGTTTGAAATTAAGAGTTTAGCAACTAAAGTAACCATATGTTGGATATTTGTAAATCTCATGAGAATTACAAAACAAAACTCTATCATAGATACACCCATAAGAAAGAGTAAGGAATCCAACATAACAGTAAATATAGTCATCAGAGCACAAGTGAAGAGAGGGAAAAAAGAAAGGAACAAAAACGAACCATGAATTTAAGAGCTAAAATTACGAAACTCTTTAAAGAGAACACGGAGGACAGCCTCAGGATGTGGGGTCTGGCAGTGATTTCTCAGATGTGTCACCAAAAGCACAGACACCCTGGGTTTCATCAAAACCAAACACAGCTGTTTACAAAGGGACACTGTCATCAGAGAGCGAGCAGGCCACAGAATGGGAGGGAACTGCATTATTTATCTGATAAAGGATTCAGTTCAGTTCAGTTCAGTTCAGTCGCTCAGTCGTGTCCGACTCTTTGCGACCCCATGAATCGCAGCATGCCAGGCCTCCCTGTCCATCACCAACTCCCGGAGTTCACCCAGACTCGCGTCTATTGAGTCAGTGATACCATCCAGCCATCTCATCCTCTGTCGTCCCCTTCTCCTCCTGCCCCCAATCCCTCCCAGCATCAGAGTCTTTTCCAGTGAGTCAACTCTTCGCATGAGGTGGCCAAAGTACTGGAGTTTCAGCTTCAACATCAGTCCTTCCAAAGAAATCCGAGGGCTGATCTCCTTCAGAATGGACTGGTTGGATCTCCTTGCAGTCCAAGGCACTCTCAAGAGTCTTCTCCAACACCACAGTTCAAAAGCATCAATTCTTCTGTGCTCAGCTTTCTTCACAGTCCAACTCTCACATCCATACATGACCACAGGAAAAACCATAGCCTTGACTAGACAGACCTTAGTCGGCAAACTAATGTCTCTGCTTTTGAATATACTGTCTAGGTTGGTCATAACTTTTCTTCCAACGAGTAAGCATCCTTCAATTTCATGGCTGCAATCACCATCTGCAGTGATTTTGGAGCCCAAAAAAATAAAGTCTGACACTGTTTCCACTGTTTCCCCATCTATTTCCCATGAAGTGATGGGACCGGATGCCATGATCTTCGTTTTCTGAATGTTGAGCTTTAATTCAACTTTTTCACTCTCCTCTTTTACTTTCATCGAGAGGCTTTTTAGTTCCTCTTCACTTTCTGCCATAAGGGTGGTGTCATCTGCATAGCTGAGGTTATTGATATTTCTCCCAGCAATCGTGATTCCAGCCTGTGTTTCTTCCAGTCCAGTGTTTCTCATAATGTACTCTGCATAGAAGTTAAATAAGCAGGGTGACATATACAGCCTTGACGTACTCCTTTTCCTATTTGGAACCAGTCTGTTGTTCCATGTCCAGTTCTAACTGTTGCTTCCTGGCCTGCATACAGATTTCTCAAGAGGCAGGTCAGGTGGTCTGGTAGTCCCATCTCTTTCAGAATTAACTCATTGGAAAAGACTCTGATGCTGAGGGGGATTGGGGACAGGAGGATAAGGGGACGACAGAGGATGAGATGGCTGGATGGCATCACTGACTCGATGGACGTGAGTCTGAGAGAACTCTGGGAGTTGGTGATGGACAGGGAGGTCTGGCGTGCTGCGATTCATGGGGTTGCAAAGAGTCAGACACGACTGAGCGAATGAAGTGAACTGAACTGAACGAACTGAACTGAAGGGATTAACCTTCAACATATATTATGAGCTTTTAAAAATTGAAAAAAGATCCAATTCAAAATTGGGCAAAGGACTTGAACAGACATTTCTCCAGAGAAGATATAGAAAAGACCAACAATATGCACATGAAGAGATAATCAATCACTAATAATTGCAGAAATGCAAAGAAAAACCACAGTGAGATACTACTTCTCATATATTGGTATTGATTGTATCAAGAAACAAGAAACAACAAGTGCTGGCAAAAAGATGGAGAAATCAGAACTTTTATGCATCACTGGAGGGAACACAAAATAGTGCAGCTGCTATGGAAGACTCTCTGGCTGTTCCTCAAAAAAAAATAAACGTAGGCCTACTATATAACCCAGCAATTTATTCCTAGGTACATAACCACCAAAATTAAAAATCGGGACTCAGATACTTGAATGCCCATGTTCAGAGCAGCATTATTCAGAATATCCAACAGGTGGAAACAAACCAAGGGTCTTTCAACGAATGCATGAATTAAGGAAATGTGGCTTATATAATGGAATATTATTAGGTTACAAAAGTAATAAAATTCTGATACATGTTACAAGGTGGATGCATCTTGAAAACATGAGGCGAAGTGAAATAAACCAGAAATGATTCCAAGTCTGTGAGGTACCTAGAACAGTGAAATTCATAGACGCAGAGAAGAGGCAAATGGTTAGCAGGGCTGGAGGAGGGAGAATGGAGTAATTGTTTCATAGGCATAATGTTTCATTTTGAGATGATGAAAAGCATTTGGAAATAGATGGTAGTAATGGCTGCACAAACATGTGAATATACTTAATGCCACTGAAATGTATAATTAAACTAGTTAAAAATGTCAGTAAAATAAAATAGAAGTTGGTCTAGAAAAGTTAACACAGAGAGTAGCCTGAGATTTTCAGGAAGTGCTCTGCAGATAGTAAACGTATCATTGTGCTGTAATCAAAGCATCGATTTGGTGCTGGGGCAGGAATGGGCAGAATTCAAGGGAACAGAAAGATCAGATCACACATGAAATTAATGTGTGATAAAAACTGGCACTTTCACAAGCTGGAAAGGAGACGACTTACTCAACAAATGGTGCTGCTTCTCATTGGGGTCGTGACCAGCCCAACAGCGAACTGACTTGAGGGAGCAGTGCCACAGAAGAATAAGGAAAAATAAGACTCAGAAATAAAGTGGGGATCAGGGGGCTGATGCCATTCGCAGGCAAAAGCCCAGATCCTAATCTTTGCATGCCTTTTAATGTTAACTTCTACTTCCTTCTACAGATATGCTCTACAGATATCTGTTCTTTACAATCTCAGATCCCAGATAAAGATAAACAAAGCACAGTCCTCAACGTCAAACCTTCAGGCCTTTCATGACTTTGTTTAGCTAGAGACGCCCTTTCTCAGCAACTCCCTTAAGGCTCTGGTTACGGGAACAGTCACTAATGGTTTTCCATAACTCACATCAGTACTTCAACATCTTGTTTTCAAGATGTCTTTCCACAATGTACTTTTTACTGCTCCCAGCCCTTCATCTGGGAGTGATGAGAAAGTCATTTTTATTTTTCAAAGAGGCCCTGTTACTTATGGTGCAGGCCTGTGCACAGCTTATTCCCTACAACTGGATGAAGGTCGGTGGAATGAGAGGCGCAATCTCATTTCCCATGGCATAAAAAATGTGAGATGAATCAGTGATCTAACGCAACCACACAGTCACATTGTGGAAACATTTATATAATTTAGCATGGAGAAGATCTGAAACGTTTTTTAAGAGAGACACAACACTCATAGTCATTAGGGAAAACATCAACGCATCCAACTTCTTATTAATGTAAAAATTCTGCGCTAATAGATTACCACTGAGATAATAGTCGAGTGAAATATGGTACATGTTAAAATCATCATTTAAAAAGATGGGAATAAATCCAACTGCAGCTCCAGTTCAAGTGGAAAAAGTGCAAATTTCAGAAACATATGAATAGCAGAATGACGTTTTTTTGGATAAAAAAGGAAAAAATGCTAAAATATGTATAAAAATAAGAATGCTGATGTGTAGAAATAGATTAAAAAGACACCCTAAATTCTAAAGATATTAGCTTAGATAATACATCAGAGAAATAAGAATGCTGATGTGTAGAAACAGATTAAAAAGACACCCTAAACTCTAAAGATATTAGCTTAGATAATAGATCAGAGGAAGAGGGGGAGAACTAATCTTACTCTGTATGCTTTTGCAACGTTTGCGATTAGCTCAGATGGTAAAGAATCGCCTGCAATGCAGGAGACCCGGGTTTGATCCCTGGGTCGGGAAGATCCCCTGGAGAAGTAAATGGCAACCCACTCCAGTACTTTTGCCTGGAGAATCCCATGGATGGAGGAGCCTGGTGGGCTACAGTCCATGGGGTCGCAAAGAGTCGGACAGGACTGTGTGACTAACTTTCAACTTTCACTTTTCATATTAGTATCTACTTATATAATTAAAAGTTTCACAAAGTAATCTATAGGAAATAGAATAAAATCTTAAAAGAAAACTGACTAGTAAAATAAGGCAAAGAAAAAACCTAGAAGAAATTCCACTTCATGTTAAAAGAGCTTAAATAATAAATTGACCAAAAAATATTTCAGAAACCACATAGAAAAATGAGCAAAGTACTAAAATACATGACAGTAGAAAAAAATCCAGCTTTATTGATAATTTAAACATGTAAATTAGTACATTACATCATTTTCACTCATCACCTTATTAGATTCTAACCAGTGTTAGGAAGATAAAGAGGTACCGAACCTGCATGACTTGATGCTGCAGTCGTAGTTGGACGAAGACCTGGAAAAATTGATTTGATTCAATTCACCCATTTCATCAATACAAAATTATAGATTTAATTCTGATGTTTCATTCTTTAAGATTATTTCACAAAATGAATTACTTCTCAGAATGAAAAATATGTATCCTTTCCAAACTATGCTCTTCTACTTCTGGAAAGTTAACCTAAATGTATATTATTAACATAAGTACATAAGAATGTATACATAAAAATGTTTACTATAGCTTTGTATTACATAATGGAAATCTTAGAAATTAACAAATAATAAATCATAAAGATCATGTATTCAGAATATATATACAATGTTTTAAAAATACCATCCACAGAGTATCATACTACATATTTTGTATCCTTTCTTTTTCACTTCGTGTTTTGCCCACATTTTTTCATAATCACATAATCACATCTCCCTGAAAGGGCATAAAATTCCCAGGTGGCACAGTGGTAAAGAATCCATCTGCTAATGCAAGAGGTGAAAGAGATGGGGGTGTCCCTGGGTCTGGAAGATGCCCTCGAGAAGGAAATGGCAATCTACTTCAGTGTTCTTGCCTGGAAAATTCCATGGACAGAGGAGCCTGGCAAGCTACAGTCAGACACAACTGAGCACACACACATGTAATCACGTCTACTTTATACCATTATATTTCACCAATGGTCCTTTTCATAGTCTTTTTCTAACTGATGACAAAAACTCATGTTCTGATGATAAAAACTCTAACTCATGTCCTCTCATGAGGAATTTTGATTTTTATATTTTAAAAAAGGTCCCTGTAATTTACCTTCTTTATAAACTTGTCCTCACAATTCTGTCTTCTTTTAAACATTAAACTGGATCAGTGTTTTATAAATGCTTTATGAAACGCGTACAGTCGACTCTTTTTCAAAAGAGCGTATCAATATAGTTACCACAGTGCATACTCCCATTAGGAACAGGTGATTAAACATTGGTGGGTCAATGAGTAAATATATGCAATCTTTATATATCATCCACCAAAAAAAAAAAAAAAAAAACTCTTTCCCCACAAAACTTCACAGCACTCACCAAGGTACTCAATGACTAAACTCAGTGAGGGTACCAGGTTTACAGGAATTATAAAAAGATGTTCCAATTACCATGTTAACATGAATAATGCCCCTCACTTCCTCAAAATGTTAGGGCAGAAGGAAAGAAGCAAACAAGAAGGCAGTAAGCGACATTTGTTTGAGTCATTAAACAATGGGAAACTGGAACCTCCAGCAATGATGTTACTTGTGAGCCAAGCCACACTAGGGCCCTGAGTGAGGTCTGCCCAGGCTAACGCTGTTCCCACTGTTCTCCTTGTCTCTTGCTTCTGCTGAAACCTAAGAGAAGCCAAAGAGAGCAGCCCTGGAATCAGGAAGATAATACCTTCCACCACATCAAAGTCTCTCAAGTCTGAGGCAAGAGTAACTGCTCAGTTCCTGTCCCTGCCAGAAAACCTCCATTTCATTTCAATAAATAAGGGCAAGTCTTACAAATGTATGTTAGTATACTACTTATGTAATTAAAAGTTATAAAAAGCAATCTATATTCAGTAGTAAAATCTTATAATTTTATACAACTGACTAGTAAAAATAAGGCAAAGAAAAAAACTAGAAGAAAATTCCACTTCATGTTAAAAGGCTTTTAATGTGTATAATGAATTCTGATAAGTCAACAAGATAATTAATTCTGAAACCACTTAGGTAAATGCACAGAGGTGCAAAAATGAGTGAAAGTAGATAAAAAATTCAGCTTCATTGATAATTTAAAAAGCAAAGTTAGCACAGGATATCATTTTTCACCCAACGCCTTATTAAGTTCTAAATGTGTAGATAGGCAATGGCGCCCCACTCCGGTACTCTTGCCTGGAAAATCCCATGGACGGAGGAGCCTGGGAGGCTGCAGTCCATGGGGTGGCTAGGAGTCGGACACGACTGAGCGACTTCATTTTCACTTTTCACTTTCCTGCATTGGAGAAGGAAATGGCAACCCACTCCAGTGTTCTTGCCTGGAGAATCCCAGGGACGGGGGAGCCTGGTGGGCTGCCACCTATGGGGTCGCACAGAGTCGGACACGACTGAAGCGACCTAGTAGCAGCCTAGCATCAGCGTGTAGATAGGACAAAGAGGTACTCAACCTGTCGAAGCTGGCACTGTAGCTGTATTTGGACGAGGACCTGGAAAAATAAATTTAATTCGTCAGTCTCATCAGTACAAAATTATAGAATTGATTTTGGTTTTTCAGTTTTTAAAAAATTATTTCTCAAAATGAAAAATAAATTTATTTTCCAAACTCTGTTATTCTACTTCTGGGAAGTTAATCTAAATATACATTTATATAAGTACATAAAATTGTATGCATAAGAATGTTCACCATATAGCTCTGTATTATGTAGAAGGTAACAAATAATAAATTATAAAAATCTTGTCTTCCCACTCTTTCTCCTGTTCTTGCTTCTGCTGCAACCAAAGAAAAGAAGATAGAGATAGCAGTTCTGAAGTCAGGAAGACAATTCCTTCCACCATATCAAAATAGTTTCTCAAGTCTTAGGAAGAGTAGCTGATCAGTTCCTGTCCCTGCCAGAAAACCTCCATTTCATTTCAATAAATAAGGACAAATCTTACAAATGTATGTTAGTATACTATTTATGTAATTAAAAGTTATAAAAAGCAATCTATATTCAATAGTATAAAATCTTACAATTTTATACAAGTGACTAGTAAAATAAGACAAAAAAACCTAAAAGAAAATTCCACTTCATGTTAAAAGGGCTTTAACTTATAATGATAAGTTAAAATTCCACTTCATGTTAAAAGGGCTTTAACTTATAATGATAAGTTAACAAGAAAATACTTCTGAAACCACACAGAAAAAATGAACAGAGGTCCAAAAATCAGTGAAAGTAGATTAAAAAATTCAGCTTCATTGATAATTAAAAATGCAAAATTAGCACAGGATATCATTTTTCACCCATCGCCTTATTAAGTCCTAACTGTGCAGACAGGATAAACAGGTACTAGACCTGTGGAACTGGGTACTGCAGTTGTACTTGGACGAGGACCTGGAAAAAAAAATTAAATTCATCAATCTCATCAGTACAAAATATAGAATCGATTTTGGTTTTTCACTTTTTAAAAGATTATTTCTCAAAATGAAAAATAGATTTATTTGCCTAACTCTGTTATTCTACTTCTGGGAAGTTAACCTAAATATACAATTATATAAGTACATAAAATTGTACATGTAAGAATGCTCACTATAGCTTTGTATTATGTAGAAGGTAAATCATAAAAATCCTGTCTTCCCACTCTTTCCCTTGTCTCTTGCTTCTGCTGCAACCAAAGAGAAGAGACAGCAGCCCTGAAGTCAGGGAATATCAAATAGTCGTTCAAGTCTTAGGAAGAGTAGCTAATCAGTAGTTGCTGCCAGAAAGTTTCTATTTCATTTCAATAAGTAGGGACTTTTCTTGCCCTTCGGTTGTTATAAAACTTATTTTCTGCTGCCACACACACACACACAAAAAGCCAAGTAAAGAGAAAAATAATAATTGCATGGGTTGGCAGGTGTTGGGCGTGAGGAGTAGAAACACCAGTCTTGTTCCGAAGACAGCAGAAATTTCTCAGTTAAAATTACACTATTTAAAAAGAACCAAATTCCTTATTGGCAGGAAAATGAAACACATTCCTGGACCCAGATGATACCCTGTACAGGTGTCAACAGGTCACTTTTAAAATGAATAAATTTTCAATGTTGATGATACAGAAAACATACATGTTAAAAAACAGTAGCTGTGGATCTTCCTCTATACTAATACTAATTACAGTGAAACTGGGCGTTAGCAGAGCTCGCTTTAAGAGCTTTCTAGACACTAGGCCCTGCGCCAAGTGCTTTAAATGCATCCCATTGTAACTTTACTATCACACAGTGAGGGAGGCATTCAACCATTACACATGTACATAGACAAGTTTATACACATTACCTAAGTTTACAGATCTGGTTTAGTAAATAATTTTAGACTAAGTACAAAAATGGCTGTAAATGCATTCTCCTTCCTTCTATGACCAAAAATTACAGTGAGTGTAAGTCACCAGACATTTAAAGGATTTTGAAAATTCACAAAGAATTAAAAGGATATTGACAAATATGAGCAGGGCTTTATGAAACCTGAAGCCTGGGTAGTTGAAGGCTTAGTAGTAGCAGCAACTGGCACTGGAAAACAAAAATATAAACTCATTGAATTACTTGGAATTTATCACTTTCTTTTCATTTACATACTTATTTATATAAAGATGTAATTGCTTTAATTTACACTGAAAAATGTTTCCTATCCATCTTACATGTAAAGATGCTGAACAAGAGAAATTTATGCAGCTGTGATGTACATAACATCACATTTTAAGAGCCTATAAAAGCACAGAAAACTCAAAACAGCAGCTTTCTTTGTGAATTAGTTGTCATGCATGTAACATGGAAATGGCTATAAGAGAGATATCAGTACCAAAACTGTTTCTTTTCTGTTATTCTGTATCATTGAAATTTATTGTCAAAAAAAAAAACAAAAACACAATAAGGAGAAAGACACCTTCATACCTTTAGTACATGTTGGTATCGCGGGCTCCCAAGTACTGTTTGCATTACAGACAGTCGTGTTGCTGCCACGAAGGGAAAAACCCTGGTTACATTGAAATACAACTTGCGCTTTGTAGTAAAATTTTCTTCTAAATCCTGATAATATCATTCCATGTTCAACAACTGGATAGTCACATTTGACCACTGAAAAGTGGAGAAATTCCAAAATTAATGGAAATCTGCTTCACATAGGAGCAAAAATCTAGTGCAAAGTAATAATTACCAGTGGGAAGAAAGAAGCAAAGAATGAAAGGCAGGATGTTAATTGGAAAAAAAAAAAAAGACTTTATTTGTGCATTTGACTTCAGGGAAACAGATTTAGAGGAATCTAATAATGTTTTTCTACTAGGAACAGACCATCATTATAGTTTATTGACTTTTCTACATTTTTTTTTTCCCCAGTGCTGGCAAGTTTTGAAAAGGTCTGACTATCAGATACAAATTCAGGGTAAGTTCAAAAGTGACTTTTGCTATTCTTCAGCTCTAGGATTTTTTTCAGCTCATGCTGAGACTAACTACATACCTTGTTCTTTTAGAAAGATAGTAAAGACTTTTGGAGAAGGTAATAGTTGGGCTCAAATTTAAAAGTTTAAAAGAAGCCAGTCATGAAAAAAATACGAAAAATAAAAGTTTTCATATGGCAAAAACACACAGGAACCGGGATGTTCAAGAAATACAAAGGCCAGTGTAATTAGGACAGTGTTTTCCAAACATTTTGGACTACAATCAAGAGATCAAGAAATAATTTTTAAGTTGTGAAGCAGTATCCAAGCACGCAGACCCAAGATCAGGTTTCAAGTTAATACTTAGCCCTCACACCAGTGTGCTCTGCTATTTCTCATTCTACTCTGCTTCTCCAGACCTCCCTGGTGGCTCAGAGGTTAAAGCGTCTGCCCACAATGCGGGAGACCTGGGTTTGATCCATGGGTTGGGAAGATCCCCTGGAGAAGGAAATGGCAACCCACTCCAGTACTCTTGCCTGGAGAATCCCATGGACAGAGAAGCCTGGTAGGCTACAGTCCACAGGGTCACAAAGAGTCAGACACGACTGAGCAACTTCACTTTCACTTTCTGCTTCTCCAGAAGTAAATTACAGATTATGACACTCTAGCTTGACTTCAGGATCTACTAATAGGTTTTGCAGAACTTGGAAACAAAGCAAAACCAAAAAGCGCTGGACAGGGCAGTGACTTCAAGAGAATGTTTTATGAGATTAAATCTGCAATAGATGCAAGTGAAAAAGTGACAGTGATAGTCACTCAGCCTTGTCCAACTCTCTGAGACCCTACAGACTGTAACCCGGCAGGTTCCAACTGACAGGAAATTCTCGCTTGTTTCCAGTGCAGGATGATTAAGAGTAAGGATGCTATGAACACTCTCATGGAGGTTTCCATTTGTACACGTTTTCATGTGACTTGGAGCGCTGAGTTGTACCTTGAAGTGTTAGTCTCTCAGTCACGTCCAACTCTTTCAACCCTATGAAACGTAGCCCACCAGGCACCTCTGTCTACGGATTCTCCAGGCAAGGATACTGGAATGAGTTGCCATGCCCTTCTCTAGCGGATCTTCCTGACCCAGGGATTGAACCCTTAAGTGGATGCTTAACTGTATAAATGCTAAATTGTGTTCCAAAATGGTCATACCACTTTGCATTCTTAACAGTAATGTACTGGAGTTTCAAATACATCATATCCTTACCAAAACATGGAATTGTTAGTTCCTCTTTTTAATTTCAGGCACTCTAATAGGTTTTTAGTGGTTTCTCATCATGGTGTTAAGTTTCTGTTATTACTAATGATATTGAGCAACATTCCATATACCTCACTGGCATTCACATTTCTTCTTTGGTGAAAAAATTTTATTCAAATATGTTCCCCCTTTTTTTGTAAATTGGGTTGCTTTTTTCATATTGTGTTTTAAGAGTTCTTTATTTATCATAGTTTGAAGTCCATTCAGCAATGTCCTTGGCAAACATTCTATCCCAGTCTATAGCTCTTTTTTTTTCCTCCAATGTGTTTGAGAGCAGCAGTTCTGAGATTTTAAGAAGTCTGGTTTATTTATTTTTCTTTAAAGGATAATGCTTCTAAGGTTTTCAAAGAAATCTTTGGTTACTCATAAATATTTTCTATCTCTTCCCATAAAGTCTTAGAGTTTAGGTCTTACATTTAAATATATGATCAAATATCTTTTCCAATTACAAATCAATCACAGAAGAAAACTGGGGAAAAAAATGCCACATGGAAACCAAAAAGCATGTGACTAAACAGTCAGTCATTTGCTAAAGAGATCAAAAAGAATATAAAAATGTGTTTAAGATTAATGTTTCAAATCTGTGCAACACAGGAGAAGCAGTCTAAGAGTGAAGATTATAGCCACACAGGTTTACCTCAGGAACAAGGAAAGTCTCAAGTAAATAATCTAAACTCACACCCATAGCAATAAAAGAACAACCCTCCCCACAAAATGTGTACAAGGAAGAAAATAATAAAGAACAGAGTGGAAATAAATGAAATTGAGCTAAAAAACAATGAAGATAAGAGATGGTTCTTTGAAAAGATAAAATTGACAAACATATAGCCACACTCATCAAGAAACAAAACACAGGATCCAAGCAAATGAAATAAAAAACAGAGGTTACAACCAATACCACAAAAACACAAAGGGTCATAGAGAATACTATGAACAACTACACATCCAAAGTTGGAAAACCTAGAATAAATGGACAAATTCTCAGAAACATTCACTCTCCCAATACAGAGTCCAGAAGAAATAGAAAATGTGAATATAATGACTGCTAGTAATGAAATTGAATCAGTGATCAAATAACTCCCAAAAAACAAAATAAGGATTATGTGGGTTCACAGGTGGATTGCAATAAACATTTAAAGAATAGTTAATTTCTACTTTGAAAGACAGTGTATAGAAATGAATACAGCGAGCCATAGCCTAAGGGAAAATAGAACTACCATATGATCTAGCAATTTTACTTCTGGGTATTAATCCAAAGAAAATAAAACACTAATTAAAAAGATTTGTGCAGCACTTTTTCCATTGCAGCATTTTTTTCAATAATAGCTAGCAAGGTAATGCTCAAAATCCTCCTCAGTTCAGTTCAGTCGCTCAGTTGTGTCCGACTCTTTGCGACCCCATGAATTGCAGTATGCCAGGCCTCCCTGTCCATCACCATCTCCCAGAGTTCACTCAGACTCACGTCCATCGAGTTGGTGATGCCATCCAGCCATCTCATCCTCTGTCTTCCCCTTCTCCTCCTGCCCCCAATCCCTCCCAGCATCAGAGTATTTTCCAATGAGTCAACTCTTCGCATGAGATGGCCAAAGTACTGGAGTTTCAGCTTTAGCATCATTCCTTCCAAAGAAATCCCAGGGCTGATCTCCTTCAGAATGGACTGGTTGGATCTCCTTGCAGTCCAAGGGACTCTCAAGAGTCTTCTCCAACACCACAGTTCAAAAACATCAATTCTTCGGTGCTCAGCTTTCTTCATAATCCAACTCTCACATCCATACATGACCACTGGAAACACCATAGCCTTGACTAGATGGACGTTTGTTGGCAAAGTAATGTCTCTGCTTTTCAACATGCTATCTAGGTTGGTCATAACTTTTCTTCCAAGGAGTAAGCGTCTTTTAATTTCATGGCTGCAATCACCATCTGCAGTGATTTTGGAGCCCCCAAAATAAAGTCTGCCACTGTTTCCCCATCTATTTCCCATGAAGTGATGGGACCAGATGCCATGATCTTCGTTTTCTGAATGTTGAGCTTGAAGCCAATTTTTTCACTCTCCTCTTTCAGTTTCATCAAGAGGCTCTTTAGTTCCTGTTCACTTTCTGCCATAAGGGTGGTGTCATCTGCATATCTGAGGTTATTGATATTTCTCCTGGCAATCTTGATTCCAGCTTGTGCTTCTTCCAGCCCAGCATTTCTGATGATGTATTCTGCATATAAGTTAAATAAGCAGGGTGAACTGCTTATTTATACAGCCTTGATATACACCTTTTCCTATTTGGAACCAGTCTATTGTTCCATGTCCAGTTCTAACTGTTGCCTCCTGACCTACATACAGGTTTTTCAAGAGTCAGGTCAGGCGGTCTGGTATTCCCATCTCTGACAGAATGTGGTCCACTGGAGAAGGGAATGGCAAGCCACTTCAGTATTCTTGCCTTGAGAACCCCATGAACAGTATGAAAAGGCAAAATGATAGGATACCAAAAAAGGAACTCCCCAGGTCATTAGGTGCCCAATATGCTACTGGAGATCAGTGGAGAAATAACTCCAGAAAGAATGAAGGAATGAAGTCAAAGCAAAAACAATACCCAATTGTGGATGTGACTGGTGATAGAAGTAAGATCCGATGCTGTAAAGAGCAATATTGCATAGGAACCTGGAATGTCAAGTCCATGAATCAAGGCAAATTGGAAGTGGTCAAACAAGAGATGGCAAGGGTGAACGTTGACATTCTAGGAATCAGTGAACTAAAATGGACTGGAATGGGTGAATTTAACTCAGATGACCATTATATCTACTACTGCAGGCAGGAATCCCTCAGAAGAAATGGAGTAGCCATCATGGTCAACAAAAGAGTCCGAAATGCAGTACTTGGATGCAATCTCAAAAATGACAGAATGATCTTTGTTCATCTCCAAGGCAAACCTTTCAATATCACAGTTATCCAAGTCTATGCCCCAACCAGTAACGCTGAAGAAACTGAAGTTGAACGGTTTTATGAAGACCTACAAGACCTTTTAGAACTAACACCCAAAAAAGATGTCCTTTTCATTATAGGGGACTGGAATGCAAAAGTAGGAAGTCAAGAAACACCTGGAGTAACAGGCAAATTTGGCCTTGGAATGCGGAATGAAGCACGGCAAAGACTAGTAGAGTTTTACCAAGAAAATGCACTGGTCATAGCAAACACCCTCTTCCAACAACACAAGAGAAGACTCTACACATGGACATCACCAGATGGTCAACACCGAAATCAGATTGATTATATTCTTTGCAGCCAAAGATGGAGAAGCTGTATACAGTCAACAAAAACAAGACCAGGAGCTGACTGTGGCTCAGATCATGAACTCCTTATTATCAAATTCAGACTCAAATTGAAGAAATTAGGGAAAACCACTAGACCATTCAGGTATGACCTAAATCAAATCCCTTATGATTATACAGTGGAAGTGAGAAATAGATTTAAGGGCCTAGATCTGATAGATAGAGTGCCTGATGAACTATGGAATGAGGCTCGTGACATTGTACAGGAGACAGGGATCAAGACCATCCCCATGGAAAAGAAATGCAAAAAAGCAAAATGGCTGTCTGGGGAGGCCTTGAAAATAGCTGTAAAAAGAAGAGAGGTGAAAAGCAAAGGAGAAAAGGAAAGATATAAGCATCTGAAAGCAGAGTTCCAAAGAATAGCAAGAAGAGATAAGAAAGCCTTCTTCAGTGATCAATGCAAAGAAATAGAGGAAAACAACAGAATGGGAAAGACTAGAGATCTCTTCAAGAAAATTAGAGATACCAAAGGAACATTTCATGCAAAGATGGGCTCGATAAAGGACAGAAATGGTCTGGACCTAACAGAAGCAGAAGATTTTAAGAAGAGGTGGCAAGAATACACAGAAGAACTGTACATAAAAGATCTTCACGACCCAGATAATCATGATGATGTGATCACTAATCTAGAGCCAGACATCTTGGAATGTGAAGTCAAGTGGGCCTTAGAAAGCATCACTACAAACAAAGCTAGTGGAGGTGATGGAATTCCAGTTGAGCTGTTTCAAATCCTGAAAGATGATGCTGTAAAAGTGCTGCACTCATTATGCCAGCAAATTTGGAAAACTCAGCAGTGGCCACAGGACTGGAAAAGGTCAGTTTTCATTCCAAATCCTCCTAGTTAGACTTAAACAATACATGAACCAAGAACTTCCAGAGGTACAAGCTGGATTTAGAAAAGGAAGAGGAACCAGAGATCAAATTGCCAACATCCGTTGGATCATATAGAAAAAGCAAGAGAATTACAGAAAAACATCTACTTCTGCTTCATCGACTACACTAGAGCCTTTGACTGTGTAGATCACAACAAACTGTGGAAAATTCTTAAGGAGATGGGAATACCAGATCACCTTACCTGTCTCCTGAGAAACCTGTATGGAGGTCAAGAAGCAACAGAACCAGATAAGTAACAATGGACTGGTTCAAAATTGGGAACAGAGAATGTCAAGGCTGTATATTGTTACCCTGATCATTTAACTTATATACAGACTACATCATGTGAAATACTGGGCTGGATGAAGCTCAATATGGAATCAAGATTGCCAGGAGAAATATCAATAACCTCAGATATGCAGATGACACCACCAAATGGCAGAAAGCTAAGAGGAACTAAAGAGCCTCTTGATAAAGTTGAAAGAAGAGAGTGAAAAAGCTGGCTTAAAACTCAACATTCAAAACAAGAAGATCATGGCATCTGGTCCCATCACTTCATGGCAAAAAACAGAAACAGTGACAGACTTTATTTCCTTTGGGCTACAAAATTACTGTGGGTGGTGGTTGCAGCTATGAAATTAAGACGCTTGCTCCTTAGAAGAAAAGTTATGGCAAACCTAGACAGTGTATTAAAAAGCAGATACATCACCTTGCTAACAAAGGTCCTTCTAGTCAAAGCTATGATTTTCCCAGTAGTCATGTATGGATATGAGAGTTGGACCGTAAAGAAGGCTGAGTGCCAAAGAATTGATGCTTTTGAACTGTGATGCTAGAGAAGACTCTTGAGAGTCCCTTGGACTGCAAGGAGATCCAACCAATCAATCCTAAAGGAAATCAACTCTGAATATTCATTGGAAGGACTGATACTGAAGCTGAAGCTCCAATACTTTGGCCACCTGATGCAAAGAGCCTACTCACTGAAAAAGACCCTGATGCTGGGAAAGACTGAAGGGAGGAGGAGAAGGGGATGACAGAGGGTGAAATGGTTGGATGGCATCACCGACTCAACGGACATGAGTCTGAGCAAGCTCCGGGAGATAGTGAGGGAGAGGAAATCCTGGTGTGCTGGAGTTCATGGGGTTGCAAAGAGTCGGACATGACTTAGTGACTGAACAAGAAGATAAGGAAGCCACCCAAGGGTAGTAACGGGTGAAAAAGATGTGGTTCGTATGCAATGGAATATCACCCAGTCATAAAAAGAATGGAATCTTCCCATTCATGATAGCATTGATGGACCTAGAGGGTATTATGCAAAGTAAAATGTCAGTCAGAGAAAGACAAATGCCATATGATTTCATTTATATGTGGGGTCTACAAAATAAAACAAATGGACTAACAAAACAGAAATAGATTCATAGATACAGAGAATAAGTAATAGACTGAGAGGAGGTGGTTGGGAGGATGCACAAAATAAAAGAAGTGGATTAAAAGGCACAGACTTCCAGTTATCAAATAGATAAGCCATGAGGTTATGACATACACAATAGACAATACAGTCAATAATTCTGTACTTACTCTAAATAGCGACAGGTGGGAACAAGACATCATGGTGATCAACTTGCTTTGATCTTGTAAATGTCAAATCGCTATCTTGTACACCATCTGGTTTTGGCGTCAGAGCAATGCTGTCCTCATGAAACGAGTTGAGGATTCCCTCTTCTTGTATTTTCTTCAGGCCTTGTGTAGAACTGCTATCATCTATTCCTTAAATGTTTGGTAGAATCTCCCAGTGAGGACACAGGGTTTATAGTACTCTTTGTGAGAAGGTTTAAGCTGTCAAATTTATAGGCATACAGTGGTTTGTTTCCTTTCTTATTTTCCTTCAAATGTCTGTAGGATATTTTGTGATGGCCTCCTTTTCACTCTTGTTATTGGTAATTTACATCTTTTTTCCTGTCAGACTGTCTATAAGTTTATCTATTTCATCTATTTTCTCTAAGAATCAGGCTGATTTCTTTGATTATCCCTGTTTTGTGTCTCTTCTCAATTTCATGGATTTCTAACTTTATTATTTCCTTGTGTTTTCTTGCTTTGGGTTTAATTTGTTCTTTTTTTCATTTCTTATGGTAGAACTTAGATGATTGATCTAAGACCGTTCTGTTTTTCTAACATAAGTATTTCACACTAAAAATATCTTTCTGGGCAATACTTTTGCTGTATCCCACATCTTTTGATATATTGATCTGCTATGTTCTAATTTTTATTTGATTCAAAACAGTTTCTAACTGTCCTTTTGACTGCTTCTTTGACTCATGGGTTCCTTAGTAGTGTCTTGCATACTTTTCAAATATTTGGGAATTATACATATAACTTGCTTTTTCTATGATCCAGCGAATGTTGGCAATTTGATCTCTGGTTCCTCTGCCTTTTCTAAAACCATCTTGAACATCTGGAAGTTCATGGTTCATGTATTGCTGAAGCCTGGCTTGGAGAATTTTGAGCATTACTTTACTAGCGTGTGAGATGAGTGCAATTGTGCGGTAGTTTGAGAATTCTTTGGCATTGCCTTTCTTTGGGATTGGAACGAAAACTGACCTTTTCCAGTCCTGTGGCCACTGCTGAGTTTTCCCAATTTGCTGGCATATTGAGTGCAGCACTTTCACAGCATCATCTTTCAGGATTTGAAATAGCTCAACTGGAATTCCATCACCTCCACTAGCTTTGTTCATAATGATGCTTTCTAAGGCCCACTTGACTTCACATTCCAGGATGTCTGGTTCTAGGTGAGTGATCACACCATCGTGATTATCTGGGTCATGAAGATCTTTTTTTGTACAGTTCTTTGCCACCTCTTCTTAATATCTTCTGCTTCTGTTAGGTCCATACCATTTCTGTCCTTTATTGTGCCTTTCCTTGCATGAAATGTTCCCTTGGTATCTCTGATTTTCTTGAAGAGATCTCTAGTCTTTCCCATTCTGTTGTTTTCCTCTATTTCTTTGCACTAATCACTAAGGAAGGGTTTCTCAACTCCCTTGCTATTTTTTGGAACTCTGCATTCAGATGGGAATATCTTTCCTTTTCTCCTTTGCTTTTCACTTCTCTTCTTTTCTTAGCTATTTGTAAGGCCTCCTCAGATAGCCATTTTTCTTTTTTGCATTTCTTTTCCATGGGGATGGTCTTGATCCCTGTTTCCTGTACAATGTCACAAACCTCTGTCCATAGTTCATCAAGTACTCTGTCGATCAGATCTAGTCCCTTAAATCTATTTCTCACTTCCAACATTCAGAAAACTGAGATCATGACATCTGGTCCCATCAATTCATGGGAAATAGATGGGGAAACAGTGGAAACAGTGTCAGACTTTATTTTTTTTGGCTCCAAAATCACTGGAGATGGTGACTGCAGCCATGAAATTAAAAGACGCTTACTCCTTGGAAGAAAAGTTATGACCAACCTAGATAGCACATTTAAAAGCAGAGACATTACTTTGTCAACATAGGCCCATCTAGTCAAGGCTATGGTTTTTCCAATAGTCATGTATGGATGTGAGAGTTGGACTGTGAAGAAAGCTGAGTGCTGAAGAATTGATGCTTTTGACTGTGGTGTTGGAGAAGACTCTTGAGAGTCCCTTGGACTGCAAGGGGATCCAACCAGTCCATTCTAAAGGAGATCAGCCCTGGGTGTTCTTTGGAAGGAATAACGCTAAAGCTGAAAGTCCAGTACTTGGCCACCTCATGCGAAGAGTTGACTCATTGGAAAAGACTCTGATGCTGGGAGGGACTGGGGGCAGGAGGAAAAGGGGATGACAGAGGATGAGATGGCTGGATAGCATCACCGACTCGATGGATGTGAGTTTTAGTGAACTCTGGGAGATGGTGATGGACAGGGAGGCCTGGCGTGCTGTGATTCATGCGGTTGCAAAGAGTCAGACGCAACTGACTGAGTGAACTGAACTGAACTGAACTGAATATTCCATTACACACATACACTATACCACACCACATCACACCACATCTTCTTTATCTATTCATATATTGAGGGATACTTAGTGGGTTAGTCTTTTAATATTCCTGTAGCCAGAACTCTCAGAGATCTTGTAATACAAGATAAAATTTTCTTATTTCTTAAGCCAGGGTGTGTTGAGTTTTCTGATGCTTTCAAACAAACAAGAAAACCAAAAAGTTCTAGCTCGTGCATATACACAGTAGCTCATGAGGTATAAATTGGAATGCCAAGGATATGTGGAGTGACTGGTGGTGAACTCTACAACTAGAATTATCTTTTAATTTGATTTGACCAATATTAAATTAAATTAGAAGTCAATTTAGCAAGAGGAGTAACTATTTATGACTATTTTATTTACTTATAGGTGAAACTATTTATGAAGTGCTTCCATGGTTTTTGCAGACTCAGGAGGAAATAAATGAAAATATTATTACCTTTACATTCTGGAGGATCACTGCTCCATCTGTCTTGATCAACACAAATAAGCCTACTCTCTCCAACAAGAGAATATTCATCTGGTCCATTTGAAGGATCACACATATAAGTTACTACCTCATTATATTCATATTCATCCTTGTAAATGGTAAATCTTCCATTTGTTATATTTCCAGGTGTGGAACACAAAATCTCTTTAAAGCAGGGAAAAGGACATGAAGCAAAGATAAAATTGTAAGACAGCATTAGCAAAGTCCTATGAACGTCCTTCAAATAATTCATAACATATGATTAATATAAGCTGGCTGTGAATCCAATATCCAATTAGAAGAAAGTCTCTATGTCAAAATGTATTATCTCAAATTCAAAGCATTAATTTAGAAATTAACTTTTAGAATGAAGCTTATTTCCCAAAATATGACATACATATATTTATCTGCAAGGCCATTCTAAGTTTTGTTTTCACCATCATAAAAGAGGCTGACAATTTAATGCTAAAATGTACTTGTGATTAAAAATAAAACTCTGTGCTAACAAAATCCTTTATGATTTATAAATATCTCCACTAACAAATTGATTGTTAACATCAATACTGAGTATTACTGTCATTTTTCAATTTCATCCCTATGAGAGTATGGTTAAATTTTTCAGAGGTTACAAACTGTGTGATTTTGCAATAGGCTGAATCCAGATGTCTTCCTTTAAGCCAGATATTAAAGTATTTTGCAGACTCCCTTGGCGTACAGAGGATAGGAATCCATGTGTCAGTGCAGAGGACATAGGTTTGATCCCTGGTCTGGGAAGATTCCACGTGCTGTGGGATGCAAAAGCTTGCAGCCCACAGCCTCTGAAGCCGGAGCGTTCCAGGGCTGCAACCCGCAACTAGTGAGCCCCTGCGCTGCAGCTACTGAAGCCCCGTATCCAGAGCCTGCGCTCTGCACCGCACAGAGGCCTGCGCACCGAAAGGAGGGTCAGCCTCACATGGAAACGTGCAAAACCACTGGCTATTACAGAAATTCCAATGAAAACGACAGTGAGATACCACCTCACACTGGTCAGAATGGCTATCACCAAAAAATCCACAAACAACAAATGCTGGAGAGGGTGTGGAGAGAAGGAAACCCTCCTGCGCTGTTGGTAGGAATGTAAATTGGTGCAGCCACGATGGAGAACAGGATGGAGGTTTCTTTAAAAACTAAAAACAGAGCTACCGTAGGACCCTGCACTCCCACTATTGGGCACATATCTAGAGAAAAACTTGGCTTAAAGACATACATGCCCCCGGTGTCCATCGCAGTACTGTCTACAGCGGCCAAGACTGGACACAGCCCAGATGTTTATCGACAGAGGAACGGATACAGAAGGAGTGGTGCGTGTATATACAGCCATTAAAAAGAATGAATTAGGCCGTTTGCAGCAAAATACAGATGGACCTAGAGAGTGTGATCTTGAGTGAAGTAAGTCAGACAGAGAAGGAGAAACATCATATGCCATCCCTTGTGTGTGGAAACTAAAAAGAAATGATGCAAATGAACTTACTTAGAAAACAGAAGGAGACTCACAGACTTCGAAAACGAGCTCATGGTTGCCGAGGGGAAGGGATAGGTGAGGACTTTGAAAAGGTCATGTGCACACTGCTATATTTAAAAAGGATAACCAACCAAAACCTACTGTATAGCACATGGAACTCTGCTCAATGTACGTGCCAGTCTGGATGGGAGGGGGCTTTGGGGAAGAATAGATGCATGTGTATGTACAGCTGAATTCCTTCACTGTTCACTGAAACTATCACAAAATTATTAATCAATTACAAGCCAATACAAAATGACTTTGGTGTGAAAATAAACAAATAAATTAAATTAAATAAAAAAGAGTAGCCTCTTGCTCACAGTAACTAGAGAACACCTGTGCATAGGAACAAAGACCCAGCATAACCAAAAATAAATTAACTTAAAAAAATTAAAAAGTGTGCATGGAATCTACAAAAAAATTAAGTAATATGGAAAAAAGTAAAACAGTACCATCATTCTCACTATTTGTTTTAAATTTTTTGATTTTTCATAAAAATTTTTTGCATATATTTACATGTATTGTGCTTACTCTTCTTAAAAAAGAATTAACAATTATTAAAAAAAATTTCAGCTTTAATTCCAGTATAATATTAATATCAATAGACATAACCCACATAAAGAAAAGCTCTTGGGTGTCTAGTTTAAAAGAATAAAGGGGTCCCTGCATCAAAGGGCCTTCCCCTGAGGTTCAACTGGTAAAGAATCTGCTGGTGATGCGGTAGACCTGGGTTCAGTTCCTGGGTTGGGAAGATCCCCTGGAGAAGGAAAAGGCTCCCCACTCCAGTATTCTGGCCTGGAGAATCCCATCAACTGGATAGTCCATGGGGTTGCAGAGTCAGACACGACTGAGCACCTTTCACTCACTCACACTCACCACATCAAAGACTTTTGAGAACTGCCACTCTATATTCTAAACAGAGGATATACTTACTTTCACATATTGGGGGATCATCATTCCAGTTCACATCACTTTCAGAAATTTCACAATGTAGAATTCTTGCTCCAATCATATAAAAACTAAATGAGAAAAGAAAAGTTACTATGTTCTTTAGCAATTAGAAGACATGGATAAAAATGAAAAAAATATTTATAGGGTTGTCTTTCTACACTATAGTAAATTGAAAAAGAAGTTTCTTAAAATATTATGGATATGCTAATCTGGAACTCAATTGAATACAGAGTTTCTGCATTTGGACCCACTTTGGCCTACAGTAAAATGTGTAAATTACTGTCACGCTGGTCAGTAGCCCCTCTGCTCCCTCTGGCAAGTGTATTACACACTGACTTCTACTCTTTGCTCACACCATTTTCCTCAGTAAGGACTAAGCAGAGAGATCAGGGCCCTAGAACTTGCCTGCCTGGATTCAAGTTCCAGCTCCACGACTGCCTCGAGTTTGAGAAATCCCATCAGTTCAGTTCAGTCACTCAGTCGTGTCTGACTCTTTATGACCCCATGAAACACAGCATGCCAGGCCTCCCTGTCCATCACCAACTCCCGGAGTTCACTCAAACTCATGTCCATCGAGTCAGTGATGCCATCCAGCCATCTCATCCTCTGTCATCCCCTTCTCCTCCTGCCTCCAGTCCCTCCCAGCATCACAGTCTTTTCCAGTGAGTCAACTCTTCACATGAGGTGGCCAGAGTACTGGAGTTTCAGCTTTAGCATCATTCCTTCCAAAGAAATCCCAGGGCTGATCTCCTTCAGAATGGACTGGTTGGATCTCCTTGCAGTCCAAGGGACTCGCAAGAGTCTTCTCCAACACCACAGTCAAAAGCATCAATTCTTCAGCGCTCAGCCTTCTTCACAGTTGAACTCTCACATCCATACATGACTACTGGAAAAACCATAGCTTTGACTAGACGGACCTTAGTCGGCTAAGTAATGTCTCTGCTTTTGAATATGCTATCTAGGTTGGTCATAACTTTCCTTCCAAGGAGTAAGCGTCTTTTAATTTCATAGCTGCAATAACCATCTGCAGTGATTTGGGGGCCAAAAAAAAAAAAAAAAAGTCTGACACTGTTTTCACTGTTTCTCCATCTATTTCCCATGAAGTGATGGGACCAGATGCCATCATATTTATTTTCTGAATGCTGAGCTTAGGCCAACTTTTTCACTCTCCACTTTCACTTTCTTCAAGAGGCTTTTTAGTTCCTCTTCACTTTCTGCCATAAGGGTGGTGTCATCTGCATATCTGAGGTTATTGATGTTTCTCCTGGCAGTCTTGATTCCAGCTTGTGTTTCTTCCAGTGCAGCGTTTCTCATGATGGACTCTGCATATAAGTTAAATAAGCAGGGTGACAATATACAGCCTTGACGTACTCCTTTTCCTATTTGGAGCCAGTCTGTTTTCCATGTCCAGTTTTAACTGCTGCTTCCTGACCTGCATACAGATTTCTCAAGAGGCAGGTCAGGTGGTCTGTTATTCCCATCTCTTTCAGAATTTTCCACAGTTTATTGTGATCCACACAGTCAAAGGCTTTGGCATAGTCAATAAAGCAGAAATAGATGTTTTTCTGGAACTCTCTTGCTTTTGCCATGATCCAGCGGATGTTGGCAATTTGATCTCTGGTTCCTCTGCCTTTTCTAAAACCAGCTTGAACATCAGAAAGTTCACAGTTCACGTATTGCTGAAGCCTGGCTTGGAGAATTTTGAGCATACTTTACTACCATGTGAGATGAGTGCAATTGTGCAGTAGTTTGAGCATTCTATGGCATTGCCTTTCTTTGGGATCAGAATGAAAACTGACCTTTTCCAGTCCTGTGGCCACTGCTGAGTTTTCCCAATTTGCTGGCATATTGAGTGCAGCACTTTCACAGTATCTCTTTCAGGATTTGAAACAGCTCAACTGGAATTCCATCACCTCCACTAGCTTTGTTTGTAGTGATGCTTTCTAAGGCCCACTTGACTTCAGATTCCAGGATGTCTGGCTCTAGATTAGTGATCACACCATTGTGATTATCTGGGTCATTAAGATCTTTTTTGTACAGTTCTTCTGTGTATTCTTGCCACCTCTTCTTAATATCTTCTGGTTCTGTTTGGTTCAGACTATTTCTGTCCTTTATCGAGCCCATCTTTGCATGAAATGTTCCCTTGGTATCTCTAATTTTCTTGAAGAGGTCTCTAGTCTTCCCCATTCTGTTGTTTTCCTCTATTTCTTGCATTCATTGCTGAGGAAGTCTGTCTTATCTCTTGCTATTCTCTGGAACTCTGCATTCAGATGGGAATATCTTTCCTTTTCTCCTTTGCTTTTCGTTTCTCTTCATTTCACAGCTATTTGTAAGGCCTCCCCAGACAGCCATTTTGCTTTTTTGCATTTCTTTTCCATGGGGATGGTCTTGATCCCTGTCTCCTGTACAATGTCATGAACCTCATTCCATAGTTCATCAGGCACTCTATCAGATCTAGGCCCTTAAATCTATTTCTCACTTCTACTGTATAATCATAAGGGATTTGATTTAGGTCATACCTGAATGGTCTAGCAGTTTTCCCTACTTTCTTCAATTTGAGTCTGAATTTGGTAATAAGTTCAGTTCAGTTCAGTTCAGTCGCTCAGTCGTGTCCAACTCTGCAACCCCATGAATCGCAGCACACCAGGCCTCCCTGTCCATCACCATTTCCCGGAGTTCACTCAGACTCACGTCCATCGAGTCCGTGATACCATTCAGCCTTCACATCCTCAGTCGTCCCCTTCTCCTGCCCTCAATCCTTCCCAGCATCAGAGTCTTTTCCAATGAGTCAACTCTTCGCATGAGGTGGCCAGAGTACTGGAGCTTCGGCTTTAGCATCATTCATTCCAAAGAAATCCCAGGGTTGATCTCCTTCAGAATGGACTGGTTGGATCTCTTTGCAGTCCAAGGGACTCGCAAGAGTCTTCTCCAACACCACAGTTCACAAGCATCAATTCTTCGGCGCTCAGCCTTCTTCACAGTTCAACTCTCACATCCATACATGACCACAGGAAAAACCATAGCCTTGACTAGACAGACCTTAGTCGGCTAAGTAATGTCTCTGCTTTTGAATGTGCTATCTAGGTTGGTCATAACTTTTCTTCCAAGGAGTAAGTGTCTTTTAATTTCATGGCTGCAGTAACCATCTCCAGTGATTTTGGAGCCCAAAAAGATAAAGTCTGACACTGTTTCCACTGTTTCCCCATCTATTTCCAATGAAGTGATGGGAGCAGATGCCATGATCTTAGTTTTCTGAATGTTGAGCTTTAAGCCAAATTTTTCACTCTCCTCTTTCTGATCTGAGCCACAGACAGCTTCCGGTCTTGTTTTTGCTGACTGTATACAGCTTCTCCATCTTTGGCTGCAAAGAATATAATCAATCTGATTTTGGTGTTGACCATCTGGTGATGTCCATGTGTAGAGTCTTCTCTTGTGTTGTTGGAAGAGGGTGTTTGCTATGAGCAGTGCATTTTCTTGGCAAAACTATTAGTCTTTGCCCTGCTTCATTCCGTATTCTAAGGCCAAATTTGCCTGTTACTCCAGGTGTTTCCTGACTTCCTACTTTTGCATTCCAGTCCCCTATAATGAAAAGGACATCTTTTGGGGTGTTAGTTCTAAAAGGTCTTGTAGGTCTTCATAAAACCGTTCAACTTCAGTTTCTTCAGCGTTACTGGTTGGGGCATAGACTTGGATAACTGTGATATTGAATGGTTTGCCTTGGAGATGAACAAAGATCATTCTGTCATTTTTGAGATTGCATCCAAGTACTGCATTTTGGACTCTTTTGTTGACCATGATGGCTACTCCATTTCTTCTGAGGGATTCCTGATCTGAGTTAAATTCACCCATTCCAGTCCATTTTAGTTCGCTGATTCCTAGAATGTTGATGTTCACTCTTGCCATCTCTTGTTTGACCACTTCCAATTTGCCTTGATTCATGGACCTGACTTTCCAGGTTTCTATGCAATATTGCTCTTTATAGCATCGAACCTTGCTTCTGTCACCAGTCACATCCACAACTGGGTATTGTTTTTGCTTTGATTTCATCCCTTCATTCTTTCTGGAGTTATTTCTCCGCTGATCTCCAGTAGCATATTGGGCACCTACTGACCTGGGAAGTTCCTCTTTAAGTATCCTATCATTTTGCCTTTTCATACTGTCCCAGCGCACTAACCGCGGACGGCTGAGACCCGGCGCACTAAACGCAGGTGACTGTGACCCGGGGCACTAAGCGCGGGCGGCTGCCACCGGCCGAGAGGAGTTACCCCCACATCTGAGGTCAGGGTCAGTGGCTGAGAGTGCCAGGCTGCGACAGTGCAGGAATGGCCGAGAGGAGCTACCCCGCGTCCGAGGTCAGGGGTGGTGGCCCAGAGGAGCTTTCCTGCGTCCGAGGCCGGGGGCGGCCAGGAGAAGGCACCTCGTGCCCGAGGCCAGGGGCGGTGGCAGGGAGGAGCAACCCGAGGAGCGGTGGCTGCGCAGGTGCAGGAGGGCCTAGAGGAGCTATCCCACGTTGAAGGTCAGGAAGGGTGGTGGTAAGGAGATACCCCTTGTCCAAGGTAAGGAGCAGCAGCTGTGCTTTGCTGGATCAGCCATGAAGAGATACCCCACACCCATGGTAAAAGAAACCCAAGCAAGATGGTAGGTGTTGCAAGAGGGCAACAGAGGGCAGACACACTGAAACCATACTCACAGAAAACTAGTCAATCTAGTCACACTAGGACCACAGCCTTGTCTAACTCAATGAAACCAAGCCATGCCCGCAGGGCAACCCAAGACGGGCGGGTCATGGTGGAGAGGTCTGACAGAATGTGGTCCACTGGAGAAGGGAATGGCAAACCACTTCAGTATTCTTGCCTTGAGAAACCCATGAACAGTATGAACAGTATGAACTAACTTAAAGGGGCTTAAATATTTAGGAGAAGGCAATGGCACCCCACTCCAGCACTTTTGCCTGGAAAATCCCATGGACGGAGGAGCCTGGGAGGCTGCCGTCCATGGGGTCGCTAAGAGTCAGGCACGACTGAGCGACTTCACTTTCACTTTTCACTTTAATGCATTGGAGAAGCAAATGGCAACCCACTCCAGTATTCTTGCCTGGAGAACCCCAGGGACAGAGGAGCCTAGTGGGCTGCCCTCTATGGGGTCACACAGAGTTGGACACAACTGAAGTGACTTAGCAAATATTTAGTGGCCTTTGTTCCCCCTTTGATTGTTTGCTTTTTCCCCTTTCAGGAGTCAGACATTCAACATCAGGACATTCGAAAGCAACTGCATATGTAGGGGAAATAAGTAAGTGATAGTGTGTGCCCAGGGAAAGGCTCAGGAAAGACCTGAGACAATCTTCAGTTTATATAGCAGGCTGATCTTCATCATAGAGACACAAAAAACATCAACACCAAAGAGCAAGCCCCAGGTAAGAGGGGAAATCTAATTTTCAGAATTACCAAAGTATTAGGTTCAAGGGTCTTTTGTTCAGTAAGAAAATCACAACACATGCAAAGAAACGAGAGTATGAGCCATTCAAAGGAAGAAATAAATCAAAATAAATTGTCTTTGAAAAAGAACTGATGGCAGATGAACTAGACAAAGACTTTAAAATAACTGTCTTATGAAGGCATTTGCAGTGGCAAATCAATTAATGCCAGTTCTGCTGTCTGATGTTTCTTCAGTGAGGGGGCGGAGTGAGAGACATAGAGCTGCAGATCTTTATGAACATCCTGCAAGTAAGAACATCACTCTCAGGGTCAAGTTCAATGTCATCATTGAGAATATCAAAGCTAAAATCCAAGAAAAGGGAGACATCCTGTTTGCCTAACAGTTTTGAATTTTGGGGGCAAATAGCTGGAGGTTGACCACATACTCTCAGACCACAAATTCAAGAAAGGATTCAACTTGTACTTGGTGCTTTGCCTGTGGGGTGGCATCACTGAGCCTTCCTTCCACAAGTTTGCCCCAAAATACACTGCTACTAAACGATCTCTCACAAGTGTTTGCTCACTTCCATCTCAGTGCTGCCGACTGCCACAAGAAGAAATGTGTCCACACCAACAAACTGCGCCTCCAGAACATTAAATGATGCCCATACCATGGTACCTCTTTGCCAGTTTGCCTAAACCCCAAGGTCCTGGGCCCCCAATGAAATTTGACAGAAAAAAAATGACTGCCTTAATGATGCCTAAAAAACTAAAGGAAGAAATCTAGAAAATCAAGAAAATACGTGTAAAACATGGAAATCTCAAACAGGAGACAGAAAAACTAGAAAGAAGCCTAAAGGAAATTCTGGAGTTGAAAAGTTGTTCCGTCGCTAAGTCATGTCCTACTCTTTGCGACCCCCATGGTCTGCAGCATGTCAGGCTCCCCTCTTCTTCACTGTCTCCTGGAGTTTTGCTCAAATTCATGTTCATTGAGTCACTGATGCCATCCAACCATCTCATCCCTTGCCGCTCCCTTCTCCTCTTGCCTTCAACTTTTCTCAGCACCCCTACATTCATTGCTGCATAGAGATGATATAGTAGCTAATTATATGCCTTCAGGAGACTAAAGGGATTAAAAACTCATAGATAAACAAACACAATGGACTATAGCTCAGCCATAAAAACAGGGAAATCTTGCCATTAGCAACAACATGGGATGGGCCTGGAGAATATTATGCAAAGTGAGAAAAGTAAGAAAGAGAAAGATAAACATTGCATGACTTCATCTATAAGTGCAATTACACACAAAGCAAATGAGAGACAACAAAACAGAAATGCACTCCAGCCACAGAGAACAAAAGAGTGGTTGCCGGAGGGAGGGAGTGGAGGGAGGAATGAATTAGGTGAGTGAAACTAGGAGGTACAACTTTCCAGTTATGAAAGAAAGAGGTTATGAGGATGAAAGTGGGAAACCAGTAATAACTGTGCAATAACCTCGTATGGTGACAGATGATAACTAGACATCATGGTAATCACTTTTAAATATATAGAAATATCAATCCCTATGTGATGTGCCTGAAATAATTTAGTTTGTAGGTAAATTATTCTTCAATTAAAGTAAGAAACCTAATGTTACAACTTAAGGAATTAGTGAAAGAAGATATCAACTCAAAACTACCAGATGGAAGTAAATAATAAAGATTAAAGCAGTAAAATAGAGAAGAGAAATTAGTAGAGAATGTCAATGAAACCAAAAGTTGGTTTTCCAAAAGAGGAAAAACACTGACAAACCCTTAGCTAGATGGACTAAGAGAAAAAGAAAAATCTAAATGACCCAAATCAGAAATTAAATGGGGATATTATCACTTAGTTCTACAGAATTAAAAATATTATGAGACCTCTATGAATAATTTTATGCCAACAAATGATAGCCTAGATACAATGAACAAATCCATGTAAACACAGTATCTACCATGACGTCATTAAAAAATTACAAAATTTGAACTGAATATGACAAGTGAGTAGATTGAATCAGTAACCAAAAATCTTCCATTAAAAATAAAGTCCTGGATCTGATGCTTTTCAACTCTTTAATTCTGCCAAATGTTTAAAAGAGAAGTTATACCAATCCTTCTATAAGAGGGGGATTTGAAGATGGCTGAGAAGTGAAACATAGAGACCGTCTTCCTCCCCACAAATACACCAAAGTAAATCTGCATGTGGAGCAACTTCTATAGAATATTGGAATGCTGGCAGAGACCCCAGACTTCCAAAACGGCAAGCTAATTTTCATGTAACGGGGTAGGGCAAAAGAAATTTGAAAAGGAGACAAAGGCATGGAGACATGACCTGTGCCTCTGGGAGGGAGCTATGAAGGAGGGAACGTTTCCACACACTAGGAAATCCCCTAATGGGAGTGGATGGGGTGAGCTTCAGAACCTCAGAGGGGAGCCCGCAAACAGGTCCTTGGAAAAAGAAGTGGAAGGAATCCACCACAGACCTCAGTGCTGACAGCACTTCCCAGTCTGAGACATTTGTTTGCATGCCTGCCGTGGTGAGTGGTGGTTGGGTGTTGAGGCTCGGGCTTTGGGGATCGGGCCATAGGGAGAGGACTGGAGTTGAGGGCCATGATGAAAGCCTGAAGGGCCCCATGCAGCACAGCCGAGGGATACCAGGGAAAAGTCTGTGCCAGCCAGAGAGGTAAAAGATCATTGCTGTGGGGACCTTCCAACTCTGTGGGCTTGCAGATGGCAAGACACTGCCTTCTTGAATGCCAGAGGTGAGATGGGCTGGGGTCTGTGGTCCCAGAGGTGGGCAAGCAGGCTGGCTGCCACCAAAGCACGTGCCAGAGATAGCGGACAAAGTGCCATGGCAGACCCCCGCCCTGGAGGTTGGCATGACGTCTACCACAGCCTCCATCCAGCTGTCAGCAGGCAAAAGTCACTGCCCGTACCTGTGCTGCTTGGCACTGCCAAGGGACCCTTGACCTGGGGCCAGTTCCCCTGGGGGAGCAGACGACTGCCTGAGGCTGTACTAACTTCCTACAGGTCTCTGCTGCCACAGGTTTTCCTTGCACATCCCAACTGTGTCCGCCATATTGCTCCCTTTGCCCAGACTGACTAAGCAAGTGAGCTCTAATAAGCCGCAGCCCTTGCCACCATTCCCTGGGCGGGGAACACACACCAGAGGATGGGCTGTAAAAGGAGACGGGGCCAAAACCAAGACTGAGCACCAGGGACTCAGAGGAAGGGAATTCCCCGTGTAGCCCCAGGAGCACCCAACTAAATCCCCACAATTAGCTTAAGGCTGTGGACCGTGAGACTTTGTAAGCAAGTAAAAGCTGGAGTAAACCCAGATCTGAACCTGAGTTGACCCCACAGTGCCCACAGCAGGTTCCAAAGACCTTCCTAGAATTTTTGGAGGCCTTTCTGAGTAGGCAGACTTACTGGAGCTCTCGGTGTGACGTGGACACGGACAAATGAAAGCCACAGGAAAATATTCTTAGTACAGTCTTTCTCTCTATGTTTTTTCTCCCTTCTTGTTTGTATTGTTTTATTGTTGTTCTTTACTACTGCTTTTATTTTTCCTTTACTTAATGCTTTTTGCTTTTAAATAAATTTTAAAAGTTTTTCCTATTTCCACAGTACTTTCTCATTATATTACAGTTTTCCCCATGCTTTTGATTCTGTATTTTTGCTAGTCTAGTTTCTACTGTTTGTTTTCATTTATGGGTTTGTTTATGGTTTAATTGCTCTCTTCATTTTTTTGTTCCCATTTTCATTCTTTAAAAAAATTTTTTTTTTTAGTTTGTGAGTTCGATAGTATGTTATTACATGCTAAGTGCTCCTTTTAATATTTGTCTTGGGCCTTTGTCCATTATTTGTTTGTTTGAATTTTTCTTTTTTTCTATCTTTTTCTTTCTCTTTCTCTTCTGTGCTGTATGGCTTGTGGAATCTTGGTGCTCCAGCAATGGGGTCAGGCCTGAAACTCTGAGATAGGAGACCTGATCTATGATGTTAGACCACCAGAGATCTTCCAACCTCATGGAATATTAATTGGCAAGAACTCTCCAAAAGGCCTCCATCTCAACCATAAGACCTGGCCTGACACAAAGGCCAGCAAGTTCCAGTGCTGGACACTTCATGCCAAACAATTAACAAAACAGGAATAGAACCCTACCCACTAGCAGACAGTCTGCTCAAAGCCATACCAAGTTCACAGACATCTCAAAATACACTATTGGATGTATAGCACTGCCCTTTAGAGACAAGATCCACCTCCAACCACCATAACAGGCACTGGCACTCCCTACCAGGAAAGCAACCCCACCCATGGGAGACAGACATCACAAGTAAGAAGAACTACATCCTTGCAGCCTGTGAAAAGTAGACCCAAGCACAGTAATTGAAACAAACTAAAAAGACAAAGAAGCAGGTAGCACATGAAAGAGCCTTGTAAGAACTCACAAGACCAGACAGATGAAAAGAGAATACGCAGTCTACCCGAAAAAGTTTAGAGTAATGAGAGTAAAGATGAGCCAAAATCTCAGAAATAAAATGGAGGCATAGACAGATAGGATGGAGGCATGGATAGAGAAGATACAAGAAATGTTTAACAAGGACTTGGAAGAAATAAAGAATTGTCAATCAGCAATGAGCAAGGCAATAGCTGAAACAAAGAGTACACTAGAGAGAGCCAATAGCAAACAACTGAGGCAAAAGAATGGTAAGTGAGCAGGAAGATAGAATGGGAGAACTAACTGAAGGAGAGAATAAAAAAGAATGAAAATAAGAGAGGACAGTCTCAGAGACCTCTGGGGAAACATTTTGCAAACCAACATTCAAATTACAGAGGTCCCAGGAGAGAATGAGAAAAAGAAAATTATGAGAAAATATTTGAGGAGATTACAATTAAAACCTACCTGACCTGCCTCTTGAGAAACCTGTATGCAGGTCAGGAAGTAACAGTTAGAACTGGACATGGAACAACAGACTAGTTCCAAATAGGAAAGGGAGTACGTCAAGGCTGTATATTGTCACCCTGCTTATTTAACTTCTATGCAGAGTACATCATGAGAAACGTTGGGCTGAAAGAAGCACAAGCTGGACTCAAGACTGCCAGAAGAAATATCAATAACCTCAGATATACAGATGACACCACCCTCATGGCAGAAAGTGAAGAATTAAAAAGCCTCTTAATGAAAGTGAGAGTCATGAATGAAAAAGTTGGCTTAAAGCTCAACATTCAGAAAACTAAGATCATGGCATCTGGTCCCATCACTTCATGGGAAATAGATGGGGAAACAGTGGAAACAGTGTCAGACTTTATTTTTTTCGGCTCCAAAATCACTGCAGATGGTGATTGTAGCCATGAAATTAAAAGATGCTTACTCCTTGGAAGGAAAGTTATGACCAACCTAGACAGCATATTAAAAATCAGAGACACTACTTTGCCAACAAAGGTCCATCTAGTCAAGGCTATGGTTTTTCCAGGAGTCATGTATGGATGTGAGAGTTGGACTACAAAGAAAGCTGAGCACTGAAGAATTGATGCTTCTGAACTATGGTATTGGAGAAAACTCTAGAGAGTCCCTTGGACTGCAAGGAGATCCAACCAGTCCATCCTAAAGGAGATCAGTGTTCATTGGAAGGACTGATGTTGAAGCTGAAACTCCAGTACTTTGGCTACCTCATGGGAAGAGTTGACTCATTGGAAAAGACCCTGATGCTGGGAAAGATTGAGGGCAGGAGGAGAAGGGGATGACAGAGGATGAGATTGTTGGATGGCATCATCCACTCGATGGACATGGGTTTGGGTGAACTCCGGGAGTTGGTGATGGACAGCAAGGCCTGGCGTGCTGCGGTTCATGGGCTTGCAAAGAGTTGGACACGACTGAGGAATGAACTGAACTGAACTGAACTGAACCTTATTTTCTGTAAGTAACATCTTACTTACCCCTGATTACAAACAAAGTGAGCCTGTGAACCAAACAGAACACTTCCATTGACGAAGTAAACTTGACCATTCAGTGGGTCTCCCAGATTAGGACACGATTTTCCTAAGAGAAAATATTAAAAATTTGTTGGTTTACAGCAATTTCAAAAATAGATTTAAATCAAATTTAAAATTCTACAATTCTTGTTTGAATCCATGGGGATCTTATTATTCATTTAATTATTATTTTCTTTCCATATTATATGGCCAATCATGATTCACATCTACCCAGGTACCCAATTGCCAAGATTATTCTCTGGGGATTTTTTAAGCCTGAAAAAATGCATTGCCATCTAAAACCTATATTCACATGAGAAAACCATTATTGCAGTAGATTAATATGTGCACTCAAATGTGTGAAACTCTCCAGAGCAATAATAATAATAAAAAAAGTTTACTTACTTGTACAGGCCTCCTCGAGAGCTGACCATGTATTGTCATCCTCACAAACAACAGATCTGGAACGAAGAGGAATTATGGGCTTGAAACCTAGGCGACAGTCATATTGTACACGTTCCCCAGGACGATACCTGGGTTTAGGCGCACCCCGGAGCCTCATAGTTTCAAACCTTGGTGGATCACCACAGGCACCTAGGAATGAAGAGAATAAGAACATGAAACTAAAGTAGTTTATTTCATCAGGCGGGGACTGTGGCCTGGCATCAGGTAGGTAGCACAGAATAAATCGAAAGATTCTTGGCAAGGTTTTAAATGACTGTTCTTGCTTTTACCCAAGTGGTAATTGTAGCAAAGGATGTGTCTTGCTTATTTTAAATGATAATCTATGAGCTTTTGGTTTGTTGAGGATTAAGGTGAAGTTGCATTCAACACTAAATTGAAGAGATAGCATCAATGTTTTTGGTTTTGAAATATGTTTATAGGTCTGTGTCCTTCCCCACTTCTTTCTAAATTCATTATTTTGACATTCACCTCTCCTCTAAGAGGTCTTCTGTAGTCTATAGCACTCTGCTCAGATTATGCTTCCATAGTTTGAAACACAAACCTACGATCACCTATCACTTTGGGCTCAGTTTCCCCTCAGAAACCAAGGCCCTAGAGGGCAGAGAGCATATATCTTCTTTTTATACTACACCCTGTACACACTGGGTGCTCAAGACATGCTATGGCAAGAGGTAAATATCACATAAGCCTTGTGGATATCAGAGATCAAAATAAATATTGGCTAAAATATTTAAAATTATGACTTCCTCTTATGTGTTTTGTATTAGTGAATTGAGCATTTTGCAAATAAATGGAAACCTTGAAATATCAAATTTTATTACTTTGAATAGCCTTAGTAAAAATTGGTTTCTTGGATGTTCCAGTAGTAATCATTTAATCTTCTTTCACTGATTAATGAATTATGCATTTCCTTAGAAGCCCCCTGCAGTAGCTCTTTGGGCTGTTTATCCAATGCATCCGGACTATAAAGCTGTTATATTGTTACATTTTTAGAATTTTTTTTTACCTCTGTCCTTTTTTTGTAGGGGGGAGTGGTTCTTCCCTAGAATAGTGTTGTTCCTACTTCAGCAAGTCCTCTTCCTTTTAATTATCTGTGCTCTTGAAAATCTTATAAATCTGTTAGAAAATAATGTAAAATATTATGGTGGAGACACATTGGTTAAAGTCTAAAGTGCTAAAAGGATGCAGAGGCCTCTCCTATAAGGTTATAGGACCTAAGGAGATGGGAGATAGACTATTTTGATCCTTGAGGGAAATTTTCTTTCTTATTCTTTGGGTCTAGGTCTTTAGATGGAAAGACTAGTCAAGAGAGAACTCTAAACAAGTGAATGTTATCCTCCTTTTTCATCATTTTCTAAATTCTAAGCTCCTCTCTTGACATTCGGTCCAACATTTCACTACACCACGTGCTGAAATCCACTTTTGGCAAAATGTTTTCAACATTTCCAGCATTCTGGTCTTAATACATGAATTCTCCTCAATCAACTGCCGAAAACAAAAGCAACAAACAAACAAACAAAAAAAGATGTAGTTATTAAAAACTTTGTTTAAAGATCAGTACTAAAGAGCCTCTTGAAGGAGAAAGAGGAGAGTGAAAAAGCTGGCTTGAAACTTAGCATTCAAAAAGCCAAGATCATAGCATAGGCCCCATCACTTCATGGCAAATAGATGTGGAAAAAGTAGAAGCAGTGACAGATTTTCATTTTCTTGGGCTCCAAAATCACTGCGGACAGTGACTGCAGCCATGAAATCAAAAGATGTTTGCTCCTTGGAAGGAAAGCTATGACGAACCTAGACAATGTGTTAAAAAGTAAAGACATCACTTTGCTGATAAAGGTATGTATAGTCAAAGCTATGGTTTTTCCAGTAGTCATGTACAGATATGAGAATTGGACCATAAAGAAGGCTGAGTGCCAAAAAATTAATGCTTTGGAATTGTGGTGCTGGAGAAGACTCTTGCAAGTCCCTTGGACAGCAAGGAGATCAGACCAGTCAATCCTAATATTCACTGGAAAGACTGGTGCTGAAGTTGAAACTCCAAAACTTTGGCCACCTGATGCGAAGAGCCAATTCATTGGAAAAGAACCTGATGCTGGGAAGGATTGAAGGCAAAAAGAGAACAGGGGGGCAGAGAATGAGATGGTTAGATAACATTACCGACTCCATGGACGTAAATTTGAGCAAGCTCTGGGAGAGAGTGAAGGACAGGGAAGCTTGGTTTGCTGCAAATCATGGGATTGCAAAGAGCCGAACACGACTTAGCGACTAAACAAGAACAACAAAAAGATCAGTATAGCGTTGAATTTTATTAATAACATTAAGTATACTGAATATTCTGAGCCATACATTGTCATTTTGCAATAGGAAAAAATGGATTAGAAATGCAATATGATTCCTATTAATAAGATAGAAATATATAACATCATTCAGAGTTTCCTGGAACCAAGAGAGAAATCAAGTTAATAGCATGTCCATAATTAAATTATACAAGTGTCATTTGTTTAGGTATTTGATTTCACTACCTATCTCGAAACCATATCATGAAAGAATTTCTAATATGAAAAGAAAAGAAATGTCAATGTGATGGTTTAATCCATTCAGCTAACGAGTATTTCTTCCCACTAACAAGCATCATGAAAGGCACACTTTCAACTATATACAGTTCGGACTGTGTGCTTTGGTAACCAGTTGAATACAAGGTTTAAACACTATAATGATTGAGTCCAATATCATGCTTTTCAATTACCAAATTTCTACTCTTACTCAGAATACTGAATTCTTTACTCCTGTGAGGATTTTCAAACTAAACATTTCTCATTTCAGAAAAATAGTGACTAAGCTTTTTTCTAGATAGTTTACAATATAATAATTATTAGGTTGCAATGCTATACATTAACAGCAGATGCCATTACATAATATGATAGGCTGCATTCATAAAATTCCCTAGTTTTCCAGATGAGTTTCAAGAAGATGAAACAGTCTCTACTACATATCAAGAGAACTGTTTACCTTCTGTACACTTAGAAAAGTCGTGCAGAGACTCTCTACCTGCTCACTAAATTTAAACATTACTCTGGTACTCGAGCACAAAACCAGATCCCTGCCCAGGTAGTACCTTCAGGAAAATTTTGGTCTCTGATCAAAGTGAAATCTCATTGAAACCTGACCATCTTGCCTCCTTCTCTCACTGTCTACACAAACTATTTTTTTAAATGAATATAAAAAACAAAAGTTTATTGAAATTAATGTCCATGCTTGATTAATGAACTTTTTAGAAGGCTGGCACAATGTTTGTAAGCAAGAACATCTACATTCTATAACACTGCACACCTTTTTATCAAACTTGGAAAATGTGCTACAAAATCATGGTTCCAGTCGGTGGGAAAGATGAGACTGGATGGTAGATGCATCATCAGTTGTAAAGAAAAAACACTGAATCCAAGTCTTCAGAAACAATTCACGACTGTTTCTTACTTTCTGTCTGTTTGCCTTCCTTTGCAGGTAGGCCCCCAGCAGGTGGGTTGGGGTATAAAAGGCTTAATGTTTTTATAAAACACCACATACAGTATTTTGATTAGTTAGAATTCACCCCTATACATGGTTAACTTACTTCTTTGGAACTTTAACATGCATAAAAAGTATGCAGGGTAACTAGGTGGAGAAGGCGATGGCACCCCACTCCAGTACTCTTTGCCTGGAAAATCCCATGGACGGAGGAGCCTGGTAGGCTGCATGGGGTCGTGAAGAGTCGAACACGACTGAGCAACTTCCCTTTCACTTTTCACTTTCATGCATTGGAGAAGGAAATGGCAACCCACTCCAGTGTTCTTGCCTGGAGGATCCCAGGGACAGGGGAGCCTGGTGGGCTGCCGTCTATGGGGTCGCACAGAGTCGGACACGACTGAAGCGACTTAGCAGCAGCAGCAGGTGCAGTAAGGCAGGAAAAGAATGATTCAACCCATTAGAAATTAAAAGATTTTTTCCCCAGCAGGTGGCACTACAGCACAAGTCTTTGGTTTCTCTCTTCTGTGCTGCCTCTGGCAATATCTGCAAGTGGGAGCTTTCACCCTCCACTGCCTCTTTCACAGGTCTTGCCCAGTGGCCACCTTATTACTTTCTATACGTCTTGGGTGTTGGTGCCTTGCTGCTGCCAGCGTCAATGGCATCACCACGTGGGGCACAAGGATGGTGACTTCTGCTGCCTCCAGGATCCTGAGTTACAGCCTCCACCACCAAAGAGGAACTGGGAGGGTGGGGGGAGTGGGTGGGTGGCCCGGGTGGGTGGCCCCACCCAGCACACGTTCTTACCTGACCTCCAAATGAACTTCCCAGGCCCACACAAAGCAAGCAGTAGCTTCCTGGGCCCACACTTGGCACCACGGGGCGGCCACTTCTACAAAGTGCACACTAGGGAACACTGTGTGGGCTCCCTTAGCCCAGCCAAGCCCCAGGGGCACAAACACCCCTACTCCCAAGTTATCAAACTGCCCAGAGAATATAGGGCAAACCCTCCCCACAGGCACAACAGCAGCCTAACTATATTCCCAGGCACCTGGGAACTCACGAGCAAACCGTCACCACCAGCACCAGATCAGCAGTCCTGTGGTTCGAGTCTGAGTGAACTCCGGGAGTTGGTGATGGACAAGGGAGGCCTGGCGTGCAGCGATTCATGGGGTCTCAAAGAGTCAGACACGACTGAGCGACTGAACTGAACTGAACTGATGAGAACTGACTCGTTGGAAAAGACCCTGATGCTGGGAAAGATTGAAGGCAGGAAGAGAGGGGGATGGCAGAGGACGAGATGGTTGAATGGCATCACCGATTCAATGGATATGAGTCTGAGCAAACTCCAGGAGATGGTGAAGGACAGGGAAGCCTGGTTTGCTGCAGTCCATGGATTTGCAGAGTCAGATACGACTAGCGACTGAACAACACCAGCCTGGCCCTTGGTAAGCCTCAGCTTCGCCCATCACCCCGCACCGCTGAGTGCCCACCGCAAGCAAGACTTCTCTTCCAGCGCTATGTGGTCCCTACTCCACGCAGCACGACCCGGGGACGCTCTGGTGACGCTTTCTACCCCAATTCCTTGTGACCCCGGAGTGGACCCAGCCCCGCGACTCTCACGAGAGACTAAAAGCAAATCTCCCACCCTCGGTTCCAGTCGGCCGGCCTCGCGAGCCGCTCCGGTTCCCCACCAGCGCGCACACTCTGCAGGCTCCTACCGGAGACTGTGGGCAGCAGGAGCACGAGGACCACCGAAAGCATCCCTGCGAGGCACCAAAAAAAAGGGGACTCCCGGGGCGACCAGGAGGGGCTTGCGCGATACGAAAGCCTCTGTCACTTTCGGGGAGACCAGCGGGAAAGCTGAGCCCAGCCGGTGGAGCTCTGAGCTCGGTTGCAAGACGCAACAATCCTCAGACTCACAAGGTGTCTAGGAGCTGTAACGCTGTGGGGCGTGGCCGAGCCGTGCCGGGGGCGGGGTTAGGGTCTAGCGGGGCCAATGGGCTGGCTGCAAGGCGGGGCCTCGGCGCCTGGAGGGGCGGTCCCCGCGCCTTAGGGGCGGTCCCTGCGTCTGGTGGGGGCGGTTCCTGCGCCGGGGGGGCGGGGCGCGGCGCTTCAGAGGGTTCCTCGTGGGCGCGGAGACGTCGGAGCGCCTCCGCCGGCACAGGGTGTGTGTCTAGTTCCTCTGTCTGCAGACCTGAAGGAGAGCCGCGGCGATTCGGCGGGAATAGCTGGTTCACTGGCTCTTGGTGAAAAGACTGTTAACCACCCTACGCAGGAAGGGTGGAAAGGAATCAAGGGCTGGCGTCGTCATTGTCCTTTTTCCGGAAAAATCAAGCGTAACGACCTGAAAATAGAAATCTAGAGCTTAGGCAGTGGTCACCGTGGGACAGACACTCGTCATGTCTCCTTTTGGGACCTGGGGCCCTCCAGATTGTCAGGACACCTGGGCCCTCCTTGCTCGGTCTTTGCCATTAGGCATCATTCACGACAGTATTTGAAATTTCCGTGGCTGAGCCTTTGCTACTGAAGCCTCTCATGGCCGGATAGATTCCAAAATCACGAAAGGTTTGGCCATCGCTCTCCCAACTGCTAAAATCTGTTTGTTCTACCCTGTGTTCCCAGGAGAGCATGTCTGGGAAAGTAAATGGTTAAACAACCCCGGGCCATTAGCATAATGGGTCTCAACTCTGTGGAAGCCTTGCTATTGAGGGACTAAATGTTTTATGGAAGATGAAATATACATACACGAAAAAGGTAAAAAGAAAGGTGCATTAAGGGCCAAATTCTTGGAAGCAATGAATGTCATTATAGTTGGGAGAAGTAGGAATTGGTTGGGTGAAATGGATAAAGGGGAAAACTTCTCTGTTGAAACACTCTTACACACAATGCTGGAAAATTGAGTGAGAATAGTTTATGTGTAAAGTCGTAAGTAAACCTGTATGACTAGTAGAAGAAAAATGAATGTAACCTGACTGGCATTAAGGAGCAAACAAAAGGGGCTGCCATTTTCTTATTACTTGGCAAAGAATAAAAAGGTCAACCAGTGTGAGTAAACGTGTTGAGGGGACCAATACCCCCAAACTTTTCGTTTTTAACATAACAGTTTTGTATGTTAAAAGTTTTAATACGGACATGACTTTTAAATCATCAGTCCCATTGAGAATTTATTCCAGAGAAATCACCGAGCCATTATAGTTTGGGGAAAAATTTAAACCTTATGTGTCTAGCAGAAGTCTTAAGGATTTTATGATAGGTAGTTTACAGCATGGAAGTCTGTGCAGCTGTGTAAAAAAAATATGAATGTGAGAAACTATGATATATTTTAAGTGGAAAAAGAAGGCTCCAAATCACTACATAACTTTTGTCATTCTGTTAAAACAAAAGTCCTACTTGAGACACATAAAGGGATTGGCAGGAAATATTCCAGAATTAACTAGTAGTTGATAGGATTATGGATATTTCATTTTCTTTGTGCTTTTCAGCTTTCTGTATTGACCCTATGTTACCATTTCTAATCAGGTAAAGGAAAAAAAACATTTACATGTGACCGGCATTTGGACAGAGCCTGTATCATATAGAATAAAGCAATGAGAGGATGGTGAGGAAATGGAAATTCTCCCTGTAAAAGTCAAAGGCATCAGCTGGAATTACAATACTTTATATACATTTAAGCAATTTTATATCTGAAATATGCTAAAGATATTCTGGGATACACAAACCATGGGATTTCTTCTTCCTCCCAGAACAACACAGTTTTTTTTTTTTAAATTCTTGGAGGAGCTTATAAAACTCAAAGTGTGGGTGTGATAAAAAAACATCTTAGTGTCTTGTTTTTGTGGCCTGTGCATTTCTCTAATTGTGGCATGCAGAATCTGGGGTGTGCAGGGCCGGTAGTTGTGAAGCACAGGTTTAGTTGCCTCATGGGCACGTGGCAATCTAGATCCCGAGACCAGGGATCAAACCTGCGTCTCCTGCATTGGAAGGTGGATTCTTAACCACAGACCACCAGGGAAGACTGTACCTTAGTATCTTGGGTTAAAAAATCCAGACTTTCTATGATAACACAACTAAATGAGATATAAGGAGACATATGAAAAAAAATATAATGAGAGGGCATTGTCATTTCTTTTAATTCTTATGGTTGTGAAAGATTGATATAAAGGAAATGTTTTGTGGCTCAGTGTTGGCAATACTTTATGAGAAGAGGGAATCCTTTTATTGTTCTCTGCAACCATCTGTACACAATATTCCATCTAAAGTATATATCATAAAGCTAAAATAACTTCTCTTTTATTTTTAGACTTGAAAGTAAGTTTCTTTTTAATTTAGCATGGTTTTCTATTTACAGGTGATAGATTAGATTCAAAGGTTGTGTCTATTGAAACTTTATGACCAGTGAAATTTCTGCACCTAGGATCCATCAAATCATTCTAAGTATAATTGAAGACTTCACATTGATTTCTGAAATTATTTTTGACCCAACGGAGGTTCCATTTGAAAGGTTTTGGGCCTTGTTCCCTATTTTTCTGAACAAGCTCCATGTGGCAAAGATGTAGTTTTCTTGCTGTATCTCCAGTACTGAGACAGTTCTAGATCTATACTAAGTACATAAAAGTACCCACTAGATACTGAAGGAAATAAATGAGTGTTGCCATCAAATGCATTTAACATGTGTCTGTTGATCCTCCCCTTGCCTGGATTTACCAAATTCTGGGAAATGCTGAGAAATTTTGATTTTAATAAGGTTAGACACTAAAAACAAAGCAGGATTTGTCTCTGAAAGGAATGACCTACAACTGTCTGCACAGAAAACTATCCTAAATCAGGCAGACAAGCTGACCTATGAAGTGAATCTGTTCCCTGTGTAACACTTAGCCTTGAGATCATTTTAGTGACAGAGTTCAAAGGGGGAGGGGCGGGTATTGACTGTGAACTTCCTAAGGTCCCGAGAGGAACAGAACTCAGGAGTCTAGGCTTTGAGTGAAGTAGGGGCTTAAACACTAGTGGTCTCTCCAACAAACTGCCAACAGAAAAAGGAGAGAATGGAGAACATGACTGTTTGTGGACCAGGTTTTGAACCATGCAGTAGCTCTCCTGCAAGCTTTAGGAATGGTGGTAAGTAGAGGGAGGTGTCTGGGGATGTTCACTAAATTAAGTGATGTTAAATGATCCTTCGCCTCCTCAATGGGTATATTTGCATTCTGCTTTTCAGAAGTGGGCACCGCAGCATGGAGGGACCTGTGCACGCTCTCAGAAGGGGCTTGCCCCTCCCTCTCTGCAGGTTAGGCATTTGCGGAAACCTGAAGGAAAATGGCTTAGCGAAGCACAGTTAAGCCGCCTTTCTGATGTTGGTCCTGGGAGCCCCGCCACCTCTGCTTGCACCTGGTAGGCGCCTGCCAGACCTCAGGAGAATCACTGTGGAGCCACACCCGACACAGGGATCCGAACCGCCAGGCACAGAGAGGAGGGCCTTGCTCAGAAGGACCACACACTCACTTTGTTTCCTCTTGGCTTTTGGAAGCTTCACACTGAAAATATGTTACAAACCGTATTCCAGAAGTAGCCTTGCAAAGATAGTATCTTTTAGTCCTTTCTCATTATAATGGTGGAGACAGTACATTTAAACATCGTGGACTTTAACTTACAACTCACACGTAACTGTGCAAAAAGGCAAATGAAACAGAAAAAATTAGAATGCTATCACTAGGAATAACTTCAAGACCCATTGTTCCAATTCCTGCTTTTCAGATGAAAATGTAAGGCCAGAGGTGAGCAGAGCCTTTCAATAATACAAGCAAAGTCAGGCAAAATAGTATTTTACCCATAGTTAGTATAGGGCTGCCATCTATGGGGTCGCACAGAGTCGGACACGACTGAAGTGACTTAGCAGCAGCAGCAGCATCAGCAGCAGCAGCAATATATAAAATATTTCCTATAGATAACTGAAGTTAAAAAAATTATGTGTCTCTAGAAATTACATTTTTTCCCTTGAGAAAGTGTGAATTGATACAGCATATTATTGTGACAGCATATTATTGACACAGCATGCATTACTCTATCTGGAGAAATATATTCTGATCTTAAAAGAATAATACCTATTTAAAAATAACTATTTAACAAAAGTATGTGCATTAGGAAACATATGAAGAAAGATTATCAGAAAAAGAATTAAAATATTTATTAACAGTGGTTATCACTAGGTACTATAATTACACATAACTGACAGTTTTACATGTCTTCCTCATGCATTTTCCAAATTCTCCTCAATTACCCTTCTATATTAAAAATATTAATTAAAATATTTGACAATAAGTAAGAAAAATGACTGGGCTTCCCTTGTTGCTGAGCTGGGAAAGAATCTGCTCACAATGTGGGATACCTGGGTTCGATCCCTGGTTTGGGAAGATCCCCTAGAAAAGGGAAAGGCTATCCACCCCATGGCTGTATAGTCCATGGGTCCCAAAGAGTCAGAAACGACTGACTGACTTTGACTTTCACTTCACTTTCACAAGAAAAATGACAAACATGTAAACAGAAATCTTGGGTGACATCTTTCTTTAAGTCATTGTTCAGTTCAGTTCAGTCTCTCAGTTGTGTCTGACTCTTTGCGACCCCATGAACTGCAGCACGCCAGGCCTCTCTGTCCATCACCAACTCCCAGAGTTTACTCAAATTCATGTCCATTGAGTTGGTGATGTCATCCAGCCATCTCATCCTCTGTCATCCCCTTCTCCTACTGCCCTCAATCTTTCCCAGTATCAGGGCCTTTTCCAGTAAGTCAGTTCTTTGCATCAGGTGGCCAAAGTATAGGAGTTTCAGCTTCAGCATCAGTCCTTCCAATGAATATTCAGGACTGATCTCCTTTAGGATGGACTGGTTGGATCTCCTTGCAGTCCAAGGGACTCTCAAGCGTCTTCTCCAACACCACACTTCAAAAGCATCAGTTCTTCAGCACTCAGCTTTCTTTATAGTCCAACTCTCACATCCATACATGACTCAGAAAAACCACAACTTTGACTAGATGGATCTTTGTTGGCAAAGTAATGTCTCTGCTTTTTAATATGCTATCTAGGTTGGTCTTTGTAACTACTTATAAATCCTAAGTGTAGTTTTCCCTGACTAGATAATCTATGCTTTCAGCACAAGAGAAGAGGGTGAAGGGGTGACCAGAATCCAGAGTAAGAGGAGGGAGCTTTGTTGCATGCTGGGAGAGCTTCAACATCTTCGAGGGTACATGTTTGCATTTCTGTGAAGTCACTTCAAACATTTTACGAGTCTCAAATTTCACTCTGGTGACATGAATTGGCTCCTTCCCAATCAGTATTTTAATTTGAGGTGTTTTTCAGCTTTGTAGTACTTTGTTAAGAAAGGACACTGAAATAACAGATTTTCATTGAGATGAAAGCAAGATCAACAACTGAATTACCTAGAATTAATAGGCTAATAATTAGAGCCAGACATCCTGGAATGTGAAGTCAAGTGGGCCTTAGAAAGCATCACTACGAACAAAGCTAGTGGAGGTGATGGAATTCCAGTGGAGCTATTTCAAATCCTGAAAGATGATGCTGTGAAAGTGCTGCACTCAATATGCCAGCAAATTTAGAAAACTCAGCAGTGGCCACAGGACTGGAAAAGGTCAGTTTTCATTCCAATCCCAAAGAAAGGCAATGCCAAAGAATGCTTAAACTACCGCACAATTGCACTCACCTCACACGCTAGTAAAGTAATGCTCAAAATTCTCCAAGCCAGGCTTCAGCAATACATGAACTGTGAACTTCCTGATGTTCAAACTGGTTTTAGAAAAGGCAGAGGAACCAGAGATCAAATTGCCAACATCTGCTGGATCATGGAAAAAGCAAAAGAGTTCCAGAAAAACATCTATTTCTGCTTTATTGATTATGCCAAAGCCTTTGACTGTGTGGATCACAAAAAACTGTGGAAAATTCTGAAAGAGACGAGAATACCAGACCACCTGACCTGCCTCTTGAGAAACCTATATGCAGGTCAGGAAGCAACAGTTAGAACTGGATATGGAACAACAGACTGGTTCCAAATAGGAAAAGGAGTATGTCAAGGCTGTATATTGTCACCCTGCTTATTTAACTTCTGTGCAGAGTACACCATGAGAAATGCTGGTCTAGAAGAAGCACAAGCTGGAATCAAGATTGCTGGGAGAAAATACCAATAACCTCAGATATGCAGATGACACCACCCTTATGGCAGAAAGTGAAGAGAAGCTAAAAAGCCTCTTGATGAAAGTGAAAGAGGAAAGCGAAAAAGTTGGCTTAAAGTTCAACATTCAGAAAACGAAGATCATGGCATCTGGTCCCATCACTTCATGGCAAATAGATGGGGAAGCAGTGGAAACAGTGTCAGACTTTGTTTTTTTGGGCTCCAAATCACTGCTGATGGTGATTGTAGCCATGAAATTAAAAGACGCTTACTCCTTGGAAAGAAAGTTATAACCAACATAGACAGTGTATTAAAAAGCAGAGACATTACTTTGCCAACAAAGGTCCATTTAATCAAGGCTATGGTTTTTCCAGTGGCCATGTATGGATGAGAGAGTTGGACTGTGAAGAAAACTGAGTGCCTAAGAATTGATGCTTTTGAACTGTGGTGTTGGAGAAGACTCTTGAGAGTCCCTTGGACTGCAAGGAGATCCAACCAGTCCATTCTGAAGGAGATCTGTCCTGGGTGTTCATTGGAAGGACTGATGCTGAAGCTGAAGCTCCAATACTTTGGACACCTCATGCGAAGAGTTGACTCATTGGAAAAGACCCTGATGCTGAGAGGTGTTGGGGGCAGGAGGAGAAGGGGACGACAGAGGATGAGATGGCTGGATGGTATCACTGACTTGATGGACATGAGTTTGGGTAAAGTCCGGGAGCTGGTGATGGACAGGGAGGCCTGGTGTGCTGCGATTCATGGGGTCACACAGTCGGACACGCCTGAGCGACTGAACTGCCTGACTGACACACGTGCACTGTGCTCTCTGTGCTGAGTGCTAGAAAGTATGGCATAAACTGAGACACTGAGCAAAAAAGAGAAAGATTACCTGACTTTTCTGCATGGCTCCTTTGTCAGCAAAAAGTGTTCATTAGAGTTGAGCAATTAAATAAATAGAGCCTCGTTCCAGAATACACACAGGTCACGTATATCACAGAGTGTGATTCCTGTGCCAGTAGCATTAGAGTTCTGAGACCCCATTTCTAATGAGCCCCCCAGTGAGGCTGCTGCTGGGCCTGGGCGACACAGAGAAACGGGGGTGTGGACTGTTACTGACGTGCCCACGCTCTTTAGCTTTGAAAAATCACCAAGCTTATTGAGAAATGTTCCACCTGTTCAAGATAGCTGGATTTTTGAAAGACTGCTCAGCTATGTGTGTGCTTTCCAAAAGAATGTGGGGGTAATAACCTAGCTTTAGTTTGCTTTCCTTTTAAAAAGGTGAATATTTTTATTATGTTACTTGCACTGTTGAATGCCCACTCTCTCTCCAAAATTGTATTTGTTGTTCATTTAAATTATGATGAAAAATGGCCACAAGGTTCAAGCATTCGGCTGTAGCTTTCTGTTTCTTAGCTCCCAATCCAATTCCAAACATATACAAAAGCATAGAGAGAAGGTAATGAACCCAGTGTTCCCATCACTGCATTCAACAAATGTCAACATATGGATAATCATATTTTATCCAGACACTCCATTTTTCCCTATCAGATTTATTTTTAAAATAATCACTGACATTATGTCGTTACTTTATTTTTTTGAAAATCAAAAAATAAATTTTTGATTTCTCAATTTTTTTAAAGAAAAAAATGTAAATTTAGGTAACATATAACATTATATAAATTTCACGTGTGCAACATTTTATTCCTAGCTCTGTACTCCTAAAGCGTGCTTGCCATAAGAAATTTAGTTTCCATCTCTCATCACACAGCCGATCCCTTTGCCCATTTCACTCTCCCCTCTACTCCTCCCCTCTGCTAACAGCTCCTCAGTCTCTGTATATGCCTGTTTCTTTTTGCTTGGTTTATTTATTTTGCTGGTTTTTATATTTCACATGTGACTAAAGCATATGTATTTATCTTCTCCATCTGACTTTTTTCACTTACGTAATACCCTCAAAGTTCACCCATGTCATTGCAGTTGTCAAGATTTCATATTTTTTCCTGGCTAGGTAGTATTCTCTCTCTCTCTCTCTCTCTCTCTCTCTATATATATATATATATATATATATATATATATGTATGTATATGTATAATATAAGATATAGGAGAAGGCAATGGCAACCCACTCCAGTACTATTGCCTGGAAAAATCCCATGGATGGAGGAGCCTGGTAGGCTGCAATCCATGGGGTTGCTAAGAATCGGGTACAACTGAGCGACTTCACTTTCACTTTTCACTTTCATGCATTGGAGAAGGAAATGGCAACCCACTCCAGTGTTCTTGCCTGGAGAATCCCAGGGACGGGGGAGCCTGGTGGGCTGCCGTCTATGGGGTCGCACAGAGTCGGACACGACTGAAGCGACTTAGCAGCAGCAGCAGCATACACACGTATGTGTGTGTGTGGATGATCTGTCCATTGATGTAAGTGGGGTATCAAGTCCCTATTATTATTTTTTTGCTGTCCATTTCTTCTTTTATCTATTAATATTTGCTATATGTGTTTAGGTGGCCAATTTGATATATATATATTTACAATTGCTATATTTTCAACTTGGATTGATCCCTTAATCTTATGGCTTTCTTTGTTTCTTCTTACAGTCTTGTGTTAAAGTCTCTTTTGACTGATATAAGTATTGCTACCCTGGCTTTATTTTGATTTTCATTTACATGGAATACCATTTTCTATCCTCTTGCTTTCTTTGTGTGTGTGTCTTTGGATCAGAACTGAATCTCTTGTAGGCGGAATATATATATGCGTCTTATTTTATATCTATTCAGTCAGTGTATGTCTTTCAATTATTTAGTCCATTTACATATAAAGTAACCATTGATAGGTATGTAATTGTTGCTATTTTATTATTTTGGGGTTTTTTTTAAGTTCTATTTTATATTTTTTCTTATTTCGTTCTCCTCCCCTGTGATTGGATGGCTATCTTTACTGTTAGTGTTCCTAAAGGAAATCAACCCTGAATATTCACTGGAAGGACTGATGCTGAAGATGAAGCTTCAGTACTTTGGCCACCTGATCAAAGAACCGATTCATTGGAAAAGACCTTGATGCTGGGAAAGATTGAGGGCAGGAGGATAAGGAGGCAACAGAGGATGAGATGGTTGGATGGTATTAGTGACTCAATGGACATGAGTTTGAGCAAACTCCAGGATAGGTTTAATTATACTTATCAAAGAGCTTTTACTATCTAAATGGTAATTACGTCAATCACAAATTCTTTGTGTTTGATCACCAAAATCATAAAATAACTGCATTAACCAAGTTAGTAATTACTTACATTTTGCCAGAACAAAAACTGAGCTATGATTGTTACTGCTGTCTGTGACTTGCTCATGTGATTCCAAACTCCGGGAGATGGTGAAGGACACAGAAGACTGGTGTGCTTCAGTTCACGGGATCACAGTCGGAAACGACTGAATGATTAGAAAAGAAGAGCAGCTGCAGCACACCTCTGCTGGTGGGTGAGGCTGGTATTGGGGCTAGTACTGGCCCACTGGTGAGTGAAGCTTCTTCTCAGAGTCTCTGGTTGCAGGGTGTCTGGTGTGTTAGGGCTTGGTCTGGTGCACAGATGTGTGGGGCATGGACACTCTGATGGACAGGGCCATGACCTGGGCAGTTCAGTGCTCAAGGGGTCTTAAGGCAGCCAGCCTGCTGATGGTTGGGGCTGTGTCCTTGCCTTGCTTGCTGCTTGGCCTGAGGCATCCCATCACTGGCGCTGACAGTCTGGGGAGGTGGGTTGGGTCCAGAAGCTAATAAGCTAGAGGGAGGAGCTCCATTGCCAGCGTTCTCGTGATAGAACCAGCTCCCCCAAATGACTGCCACGAGGCTCTGTGTTCCCAAGGTGAGGTACAGCTGCATCCTGCCTCTCTGAGACTCTCAGGATCACTTCAAATGATTGCTTCTGCCTTGGGTACCAGAGTGTGTAAGATTTTGTGTGTGCCCTTGAAGAGTGGAGTCTCTATTTCTCACAGCCCTTTGGGTCTCCCAGATGGAAGTTCTCTGAATTCTAAAGCCAAACATTCTGGAGGCACAACTTCCTGGTGCAGGACGCCTGGGCTGTGGAACGTGATGGGGCTCAGAACCCCTGCTCCTTGGAGAGACCCCTGCAATTGCAATTATCCTCTTGTATGTGGGTTTCCCCCTGGGGGTGTATGGGTTTTTACTATACCCATATACTAACCCCACTATACCCATGTTTCTGCCCCTCCTATCTTATTTTGACTCCATTGGGACTTTAGTTGTAGAAGATATTTTCTACTAGCTTTCCAGTCTCTCTTATTCACAGCTGTTCTAGATATAGTTGTAAAGTTTGTTCTCCTGTGGCAGGAGATGAGCTCAGGCTTTCCTGCTCTATCATCTTGGCTACACACCCCTTTGTATAATTATATATTTATATTACTTATTTATATTCAGCTTTATGTCTGTAGAAGGTTGAGTTTGTTGTATATATGAGTTTTATACACATTGAATGTTCTTGTAAATTTCCACCATAATCCTGTAAGATGTCCAAATAGATTTCTAGCAAGCTATTTTAACAAATACCAAAATGAAATAAACATTTTTCAATTATCAAGAAAAAATTTTTTTTAAATCTTGCCTTGCTCTAGTAAATACTGTAGGATAACTCAGTAATGTATTGATATATAAAACACTTTTCAGTTCAGTTCAGTTCAGTTAAGTCGCTCAGTCATGTCCGACTCTTTGCGACCCCATGAATCGCAGCACGCCAGGCCTCCCTGTCCATCACCAACTCCCGGAGTTCACCCAGACTCACGTCCATCGAGTCCGTGATGCCATCCAGCCATCTCATCCTCTGTTGTACCCTTCTCCTCCTGCCCCCAATCCCTCCCAGCATCAGAGTCTTTTCCAATGAGTCAACTCTTCGCATGAGGTGGCCAAAGTACTGGAGCTTCAGCTTTAGCATCATTCCTTCCACACTTTTACCTATTTTTAATGATTGATTTTTTGGTATATTTTATTGTAGTGTATGGTTTGGAGATTTAGGGCACCTTATTTCATTTCAGTTTGTTTCACCTCCATGTTGTTGTTGAGTTGCTAAGTTGTATCTGTTTGCAATCTCATGGACTGCAGCACTCCAGGCTTCCCTGCCCCTCACTATATCCTGGAGTTTTCTCAAACTCATGTCCACTGAGTGGGTGATGCCATCCAACCATCTCATCCTCTGCTGTCCTCTTTTCCTTTTGCCTTCAATCTTTCCCACCATCATGGCCTTTTCTAGTGAGTTGGCTCTTATTGGCCACCTCTTATATGGATGGACAAAGTATTGGAGCTTCAGCTTCAGCATCAGTCCTTCCAGGGCTGATTTTCTATATGATTGACTGATTTGATCTCCTTGCAGTCCAAGGGACTCAATTCCTTATACCATACTAATTTATGATAAACTCTGTTTTCTTTTCCCTATAACATATCATATTTTATCATAACACACCACTTTATATATTCATTTTAAGCTTGTTTACTGATTTATTTTCTTGTTTATTTTCTGCCCCCCCAAATAGAAATGAGCTCCATGAAAATAGGGATAAGACTCTCCTATTTAGCACTTTCCCAACATGGATAGTTCTGGCACATGGAAAGCCTTCCTTGATCAACGTGCTTAATTGCTTAGTCCTGTCTGACTTTGTGACCCCATGGACTGCAGCCCGCCAGGCTCCTCTGTCCATGGGGATTCTCCAGGTAAGAATACTGGAGTGGGTTGCCATGCCCTCCTCCAGGGGATCTTCCTAACCCAGGGGTTGAACCCAAGTGTCCTGTATTGCAGGCGGATTCTTTACCAGCTGAGCCACCAGGGAAGGCCTCCTTGATAAATACTGTGGACTAAATGAGAGGCTGGATAAATAGTTCAAATATGTGAGGGGATAAAAGGACACAAACATTTAAGAGAGATTACTCCTTCACAGTGAAACTTTAAAAAGTGCATAATTAAAGTTTGATGTACAGTTATGTTTTCTTTCTCCCCACATATTCCCTACAAAATTCAACACTGGCAGTAAACAAATGACTTACCATATTGGTAACATGAGCATATGATGTATAAGACATACCAAATCTTTTAAAAATTCTTACAACAAAGAAGTGTTTTGCCAGTAATTCAGTTAAATAAAGATCCAGGCAACAGGTGATTTCATGAAGTGGATAAAAATCAAAACGAGATACCCAGGCTGCAGAGTCATTCTTTATACTCATAGGAACACTGCTGTTCACTCACAGGAATGCTGCTGTTCCAAGGGCCTTTCATTCCAACCAAAACACAATGACTAGTAGAGCTGCCTTTTAATTGGAACCTAAGGAAAAAAGGGTGAAGTCGCTCAGTCATGTCCGACTCTTTGAGACCCCATGGACTGTAGCCTACCAGGCTTCTCAGTTCATGGGATTTTCCAGGCAAGAGTACTGGAGTGGGTTGCCATTTCCTTCTCCAGGGGGTCTTCCTGACCCAGGGGTCGAACCCAGGTTCTCCCGCGTTGTAGGCAGATGCTTTAGCCTCTGAGCCACCAGGGAAGCCCTAAGGAAAAAAGGGTAGCAAGTAGGGGAGAAATTCCCATCTCTCCATCTCTCCACTGATACATGCTCAGCTTTCTCACTTCAGCCTAAATACCATTTGGTTCTTAGGCTCAGAACAAGTTGGAAGTCTCAGTTCATTAGGCACCTGAATTTAGTAGCTGCCAGAAATTCAGAAGCCAAATTATGCCAAAGTATCATGGTGTCCTGTGACAGACAAAGCAATCAGAATGTGTACACTTAATAGTCAAACAGACATCATACCCCAGCGTCACTTCAGGAGTTTCTGATCTCAGACTGGATTCTCCCCTGTGCCCGAGACCCTCCCCTATGTGTCAGTGACAGACCTCTGACACCCCTCTCATCCTGAAGCAAGAATGGCTCCTGACTGGGGAAGCAAAGCAGAGAACATCTGGAAATGAACCAACATTGTTCTTACTGCTGTGGCTGTAATGGCCAAGAGAGGCTCACAGAGGTCTCTGCCACCCTGAAATGCCCAGATTATTATTGTATCCTATTGTTCTTATGAAATCTGCTCATTATTATTGGGTGGCAGACTTTGTAAACATCAAAGATTCATTGGAAATTGTTTAAATAACTACTATAGTGGCTGATGGCATTAGCTCCCACAGACTGAATTTTACTGAGAGGACTAGATCCAGAGAAACAACTACTACTACTCCCTGAAACAGTGACATTGGCCATCATAATCCCCAAATCCAACACACTGCTGATGCAGACATGTGACTGCATTAACTCTTATCCATACACTATTACAAATTCCACTTTGTTTTTTTTTTCCTGAAGCAACCTTTGCCTGATTTATCACATTTCAAACAATTTTTGTCTTATATGGCCAATATATGTCCTATCTATATAGCAGGTTTCCCAGAAAATTACATGCTCCTGCCTTCAGACTACTATCTCCCCATTTACTTCAAGTTCTAACCATGAATTCAAACTCAGTGTCTATATTTATGGTTGTATTCAACATTGAATTACATGTGGCATTTTCTTTATGTCCTTAATAGTGGTGCCCTCTTCCTTTCAAAACTGCTGAGTAGTCAGTCAGTCTGGGTACTTCTTTTCCATAGGTCAGCTTCCCTTTGTGGATTAACCCCAGAACCCAAGAGAGTCACTATTCATCACAGGGTCTAGCCTCCATTCTAGGATTCCCTCATCCCAAAAGAAGGATACTTTTATGCCATGTTGGAAATGAAGTGGAAAGAGCATGTGTCCATTAAGGAGTGGGTCCAGGAAGTCAGCACATGCTTTCACTAGGGAAAAATAGCACAGGAGTGAGACGTCCACACAGGGGAGAGACAGGCTGATCCTCAAACCAGATGAGGACATGGGCACCTGTGCCTCTGGGGGCTGCCTGGTTCCACTCGCACTGGGAGGAACAGTGCAGAGAAGCAGACCCCCAGAGGCCACAGCTGTGAAATACTTCCTGCCCAGAACTAAATTCAGCCTTGTGTCTTGGGATGTGCTGACCAGGCAGGATTTCTGGAGGTGGCTGGCATAGTGAGGAAAGAGTAGCAAAGTGCCTGTCGACTATGCAAAATAGTTTCTGCTGTATCCTGAGTAGAAAGTCAAAGTGAAAGTCGCTCAGTTGTGTCCAACTCTTTGCGACCCCATGGACTAAACAGCCCATGGAATTCTCCAGGCCAGAATACTGGAGTGGGTAGCCTTTCCCTTCTCCGGGGATCTTCCCAACCCAGGGATCGAACCCAGGTCTCCCGCATTGCAGGTGGATTCTTTACCAGCTGAGCCACAAGGGAAGCCCGAAAATACTGGAGTGGGTAGCCTATCCCTTCCCTAGTGGATCTGCCTGACTCAGGAATTGAACTGGGGTCTCCTGCATTGCAGGCGGATTCTTTATCAACTGAGCTATCAGGGTAGCCCCATGCTTACTAGGGAGCTTAAAGATCTGACTTACAGAAGTGGATCTCAAAGATCTGCTTTGAGAATACCCATGTTTTACTGATAAGCAAACTAAGGCCATGGGGCAGAGCTGTGAGTATGAACGATTCTCCAGCACCTTGTCTGTGTTGCTTTCTACTAAAACATTCCAAAGACTGCAAGCAGAATTTTCCTTTGCTTTCCTGGACTGGCTATGCAGGACAGAGCTGAGTGCTGGTGGGTTGTTCTACTCTTACACTTTCTAGAAAGCTCTCCTTTCTGGCCTCAACAGGGGACACCTTTGCCCAAGTGTCATTGAACAGGCCCCTTACCTAGCTTAATGTTTGTCAGCCTTGCATCCCCCTTCATCTTTACTCTGAGCTTCTCCTCCGGAACTGTAAGCCTCTGCTTGGTCTGTATATCTCAGCCTGTTTTCTTCCCATTCCACAGCTAAATCAGTCACTTCAGCATAAGGCAAGAGAAGCCACCAGGAACAAAATCTCCACGAAAGAAAAAAGCTGTACACTTTGAGACTATATTGTATAGCATCACGTGCGCTAAGTCACTTCAGTCGTGTCTGACTCTGCGACCCTATGGACCGTAGCCAAGTTCCACTGCGCATGGCATTCTCCAGGCAAGAATACTGGAGTGGGCTGCCATCCCCTCCTTCAAGGGATCTTCCTGACCCAGGATCAAACCTTCCTCTCTTATATCTCCAGCATTGGCAGGCAGGTTCTTTACCATTAGCGCCACCTGTGTAGAGCAAATTTTGACTCAAGTTGTAGCTGCCTCCATTCACAGCCCAACTGGTGTGTGCTCATGGCATCAGAACACATCTGAGTCTCTATCTTAACCATCTGCAAGGTATTACAAGTGAATTAAAAATAGGGTTTATTTCAGAATGGAAGCAGAAAGTCTTGTACTCACATCCTCCCACGGACACACTTGAGTCTATAGCTACATCTGAACAATTTCCTCTTAAATCATGTGAAGACCTGGCTGAGTGACACATTATCTAAATTCACTTGGGGACCTCAAAGTGGGTAGGACACCCCAGGAAACCATCTTACCATAAACCCTAGCTCAGTACGGTGTTCCACAACCAGGAGGACCTTTGAACCTCGAGTTTCTCCCTGTTGAGCAAGGATTTCAGACCCCACATCAGGGATTCCCACTTTGCGGACATACACTTGAGAGAGGAGCCTCCAATTATCTGGTTTTGGAAACCAATAGGATCACCTCCCAAGACCCACAAGATGGCAGCGATATGACAGGCCACTCTTAAAGGGCTCCCACTCAGAGTTGCCCACTCCAGAGCCCAGCTCACAGTCAGCCAATACTGTCCAGACTTAAAGTGAAAAGAGTCATCTGCTTACATTACAGCCGAGGGCCAAGGGGGAGGCATCTAATTAAGCAGACGTTTGGGGCCTCAGGCACCCCGATAACACAGGCTGCTTTGTGCACCCTCGTTGTGCCGATGTGTGCACCCTCGTCGTGCCGCTGTGTGCACCCTCGTCGTGCCGCTGTGCCCCAGATCACTGCTGTCTCCGGGGTGGGGGAGCTTCTGCATGTGTTTAGCACTCCTGCTTTTTGTGGCTTCTTTCTTGGGAACATCTCTTCATCCATGGCTCATTTCTCTGGGGGAAGCTTGTGTTCCTATTCTTTAACGTTTGTTTCTTTAATATTTGGTGTCACCTAGAAAGGATCTCATATCTCTATCTGGTGCCCCGATTTTCCAGACTGCTGCCAGGGGACACTTCTGCGACACTTGGCTCTGGAGGCCAGTGGGACTTACCCTAGTGGGTGTCACAGGCCTGTAATCCACGGAGAGAGAGTTTTTAAGGACCATCCCCTGGCCACAGCAAGAGGCAACAGGCTCAGGAGCTTGGTTTTCCTGTGAAGGTTTTTAAACTGGTCATCCTGAGTCCTGCTCAAGGGGTGGGAAGCTGACTAGGAGGGATCTTGTTGCTGTTCAGTCGCTCAGTTGTGTCTGAGTCTGTGACCCCGTGGACTGGAAAAGAGTTTACACATTTGTCTGAAGCCCTAATGTCTGTGATGGTTACTCAGGGAGCACCTCCAGATTGGCTGGCTCTGGTGATCAGTGGAGGTTATGCCTGCGGTCCCAAAAGACTGTATGTATTTCATACTGTTAAAAGCTGATGCCTGACAGTCTGTCTTCTAGTCAGCCTGAATCTAGGTGCTGAGATCCTGCCTTTGGGTCACTGACATGTCTTGGCACATCCTTAATTGTTGGGAGCTATTAAAAATACAGTGGGTAGCTTGGCCTAGCACAGAGATTTGAGAGAAAATGAGAAGCTGAGAAAGAGTTGAACATGGTTTGTTTCCTACATGAAACTACTCCCTCAATACTGAGACAAGTGGTGGTTTCATCTACTATAAAGACAAAGAAAAGAAAATTGCCGAGAGAATGCACTGATCATAACAAACACCCTCTTCCAACAATGCAAGAGAAGACTCTATACATCACCAGATGGTCAATACTAAAATCAGATTGATTATATCTGTCGCAGCCAAAGATGGAGAAGCTCTGTACAATCAGCAAAAAGAAGACTGGGAGCTGACTGTGGCTCAGATCATAAACTCCTTATTGACAAATTCAGACCTAAATTGAAGAAAGTAGGGAAAACCAGAAGACCATTCAGGTATGACCTAAATCAAATCCCTTACGATTATACAGGGGAAGTGAGAAATAGATTTAAGGGATCAGATCTAACAGACAGAGTGCCTGAAGAACTATGGATGGAGGTTCATGACTTTGTACAGGAGGCAGTGATCAAGACCATCCTCAGGAAAAAAGAAATGTAAAAAGGCAAAATGGTTGTCTGCAGAGGCCTTATAAATAGCTGAGAAAAGAAAAGACGTAAAAGGCAAAGGAGAAAGGGAAAGATATACCCTTTTGAATGCAGAGTTCCAAAGAATAGCAAGGAGAGAGAAGAAAGCCTTCCTCAGTGATCAATGCAAAGAACTAGAGAAAAACAGCAGAATGGAAAATATTAGAGATCTCTTCAAGAAAATTAAAGATACCAAGGAAACATTTCATGCAAAGATGGGCACAATAAAGGACAGAAATGGCATGGATCTAACAGAGGAAGAAGATACTAAGAAAAGGTGGCAAGAATACACAGAAGAACTGTACCCAGATAGCCAAGATGATGTGATCACTCACCTAGAGCCAGACATCCTGGAATGCAGAGTCAAGTGGGCTTTGGGTAGTATCACTACAAACAAAGCTAGTGGAGGTGATGGAATTCCAGTTAAGCTATTTTAAATCCTAAAAAATGATTCTGTGAAAGAATTTTTGGAAAATTCAGCAGTGGCCACAGGACTAAAAAATGTCAGGTTTCATTGCAATCCCATAGAACGGCAATGCCAAAGAACGCTCAAACTACCGCACGATTGCACTCATCTCACACGCTAGTAAAGTAATGCTCAAAATTCTCCAAGCCAGGCTTCAGCAATATGTGAACTGTGAACTTCCAGATGTTCAAGCTGGTTTTAGAAAAGGCAGAGGAACCAGAGATCAAATTGCCAACATCTGCTGGATCATCGAAAAAGGAAGAGAGTTCCAGAAAAACATCTATTTCTGCTTTATTGACTATGCCAAAGCCTTTGACTGTGTGGATCACAACAAACCCTAACCCTAACTGAAAAATTCTTCAAGAGCTGGGAATACCAGAACCACCTGACCTGCCTCCTGAGAAATCTGTATGCTAGGTCAAGAAGCAACAGTTAGAACTGGACATGGAACAATAGACTGGCTCTAAATTGGGAAAGGAGTACGTTTAGGCTGTTTGTTGTCACTCTGCTTATTTAACTTATATAGAGAGTACATCATGAGAAATGCTGGACTGGAAGAAGCACAAGCTGGAATCAAGATTGCTGGGAGAAATATCAATAACCTCAGATATGTAGATGACACCACCCTTATGGCAGAAATCAAAGAAGAACTAAAGAGCTTCTTGATGAAAGTGAAAGAGGAGAGTGAAAAAGTTGGCTTAAACTCAACATTCAGAAAACTAAGATCATGGTATCTGGTCCCATCACTTCACGGCAAATAGGTGGGGAAAATAGTGGAAACAGTGGCTGATTTTATTTTTCTGGGCTCCAAAATCACTGCAGATGGTGACTGCAGCCATGAAATTAAAAGACACTTGCTCCTTGGAAGAAAAGTCATGACCAACATAGACAGCATCACCGACTCAATGGGGATGAGTCTGAGAAAGCTCCGGGAGTTGGTGATAGATGGGGAAGCCTCGCATGCTGTAGTCCACAGAGTCACAAAGAGTCGGACATGACTGAGCAACTGAACTGAAAGACAAACAGTCTAAAAAAGTGAAGAAATCAAGGGATGTCTTCAGATGAATGAATGAGAAAAAGCCTCAGGAAATACCTTAATGAAATTGTGGTAAGTTATTTACCTAATAAGAATTTAAAGTAATGGTCATAAAAATGCTCACCACTGGTGAGAAGGATGGATGAACCTAGTAAGAACATCAAGGAGGAGATGGAAAATACAAGAAAGTAAAGACAGAAATCACAGAGCTAAAGAATACAATGACTGATCTGAAACATACAATAAGGGACTGAAAACAAAGCAAAGAATCAGTGTATTGGAAGACACTGAAAACAAACCTGTAGTTGCCAAGGGCAAGGGGATGGAGGTGGGATAGTTTGTGAGTTTGGTGTTCAGTTCAGTTCAGTTCAGTCGCTCAGTCTGACTCTTTGCGACCCCATGAATCGCAGCACGGCAGGCCTCCCTGTCCATCACCAACTCCCGGAGTTCACCCAGACTCACGTCCATCGAGTCCGTGATGCCATCCAGCCATCTCATCCTCGGTCATCCCCTTCTCCTCCTGCCCCCAATCCCTCCCAGCATCAGAGTTTTTTCCAGTGAGTCAACTCTTCTCATGAGGTGGCCAAAGTACTAGAGTTTCAGCTTTAGCATCATTCCCTCCAAAGAAATCCCAGGGTTGATCTCCTTCAGAATGGACTGGTTGGATCTCCTTGCAGTCCAAGGGACTCGCAAGAGTCTTCTCCAACACCACAGTTCAAAAGCATCAATTCTTCAGCACTCAGGTTTCTTCACAGTCCTACTTTCACATCCATACATGACCACAGGAAAAACCATAGCCTTGACTAGACGGACCTTAGTCAGCAAAGTAATGTCTCTGCTTTTGAATATGCTATCTAGGTTGATGCAAACTATTATATATAGGATGAATAAATAAGATCCTACTGTGTAGCACAGGGAACTGTATTCAATATCCTGTAATAAACCATAACAGAAAAGAATATGTAAAGAATGTATTTATATGTATAACTGAATCACTTTTCTGGGCAGCAGAAATTAATACAACACTGTAAACCAGCTACACTTCAATAAAATAAATCTCCTTAATGGAAAACAAAATGTGTCCTAGTTTATAAAATACATAAATTACAGAATAATTCTAATGAACTCAGCAAACTCTTATTTATCCTGTGGTGATTTAATTGGAGTAAGCTAAATCATTCATTTATGAAAGAAAAATCACTACAAATAAGTGAAAACATTATATAAACAAAGGGTATCTTGTTTTTGGAACCACACAGTCCGGACTTGCAAGATAGGACTCAGGCAGTGGCAAAAGAGATGGCGAAGGTTATGATTCACAAGTCTGGAAAGTGTGTTAGAAGAGTTAGTTAAGAAAGCAGCCCGGGAGAGGAAAAGAGTGTAGACGGAGACCAGCAGACCAACTGGGATCCTATTCTATCCTTAGATGAGCGCTAAGAAACAGAAAGCTACAGCAGAATGCTTGAACCTTGTGGCCATTTTTCATCATAATTCAAATGGACAGCAAATGCAATTTTGGAGAGAAAGTGGGCATTCAACGGTACAAATAACATAATAAAAATATTCACCTTTTTAAAAGGAAAGCAAACTAAAGCTAGGTTATTACCCCCACATTCTTTTGGAAAGAACACACATAGTCAAGCAGTCTTTCAAAAATCCAGTTATCTTGAACAGGTGAGCCATTTCCCAATAAGCTTGGTGATTTTTCAAAGCTAAAGAGCGTGGGCACGTCATTCACAGTGTACACCCTGGTTTCTCTTAGTATCGCCCAGGCCCAGCAGCAGCCTCACTGGGGGACTCATTAGAAATGGGGTCTCAGAACTCTAATGCTACTGGTACTTTATCCTGGGGGTACATTGCTCACATAATTGTTTGGCTTTAAAAGACTCATTACAGCTAGAGAGAGCTTGGTTAATACTTGTTTGAGAACTTTTAAGTATTTTGGTGCAGTGATGTTTTAAAAAACAGACGGAGAGTGAGGAGCAGAAAGCTATTTTATTTTGTTTCTTTAGAGGTTATTTCTACACAGGTCTTTTGGACGTTTAAAAATATTTCACCTAGGACTTTCCTGGTGGCCCAGAGATTGAGGATCCAGCTTCCACTGCAGGGGATGAAGGTTCAATCTCCAGTTAGAGAACTGAGATCCCACAGGCCTCAGGGCAACTAATCTTGTAGGCCACAGCCACTGAGCCTGAATTCTCTAGAGCCCACGCTCTGCGACAGGAGAAGCCTGCAAGTAACAAGAGAAAGCCCACACGGCACAGTGAAGAGGCCCCGGGCCACAAGAGGGCATAGCACAGTCAAGAAAAGGAAAAAAGTCACCCATAGAATTTTCCATGCAGACTGCTGTGCTTGTGTATTTTTAAAAATATACACGGACAGAGAAATCAAATATGCCCATCATGTATTCTATAAATATAAGGTTTAAGATCCAAATCAAGACACTGTGGGTATTTAAAAAAGATAACCAAGCAACACTGAAAAAATTTGAGCTCCATATGAGTGAAGAAGATATTTTTATACTTAGTCCAAGCCCAGTCATCAATATAAAAATTTTATAATATTAAAACCACAAGTAAAACCATTAATATAAAAATTATATATTAAAATCACAAATAAACCATGAGTTGCAAAAGTCTTAAAAGTATTAGTTTTATTTAAAAACTATTTCCAAAGCATTAAAGGGGGAAAGAAATCATTAAAAACAATAAATCATAATCTTAGTCTATGCTTCATGATTTATGCTAGGTCTTTCAATGAGTTGTAAACTACTTCATTATAATCTAAGCTTGATTAAAAAACCCTATTCTGCTTAGAATATATGCATTTGTACTTAAAAATCTAAGTTCCCTTTGTTTTTGTTCACGTATATAGATAAACAGAGAGAGAATATTAATGAGGTGACGTGTAAATCTTATCCCACTCAGCAACTTAGTTTAACCCCATCAGCTTTACTACAACCCAGCAAATTAAAAGAACATAAGAGGGGAATCAAATAGTGTTGCTTTTAATTCGCTAGTTTAACTTGTATAAATTACAACTCTAAATGAAAAAAATAAAACAAGGTATTTTAATTTGACAGCTACGTACCTTCTCTCAACTACTTAAGTTATACAGGCAAATGAAACTTTTGCCATAAGAATATCAGGGACTAGAGTTTTTAAATCAGTTTTTAAACAGTGAACTGTTTCAAATTTAATCTTGGATACTCGTCCAATCTGGGCAGTAGGGTATATCTAGGGGCGGGAAGGCCCCATGACAGTCCATGACTTGCTATGGCACTTAAACCTCTACTCCCACAGAAAGTTTCCTTACATCATAATAGCTGAAGTGACCACTATGGATTATTTTCTTGAATTGACATTAAAAGCAGCTAAAAATATTTCTAGTAAAGAAATGCAACCCAAACAGCATACACATGCAGGCAGTTATTTTTTTTAAGTTGGCATATAAAACAGAGTATAAACAAAACTGCATAAAATTATGTTAAGAGTGAGAAAGACCAATAAGTTAAAGAAAAATGCTTTAATGTACCCCTCTATGTCCGCCGTGTGGAAAATCTGTACAGACAGGCAGTAACTATTGCAACAGCACCAACTACAAGAAATCAGGAAAAACTGGCATGTAACTGAAAAATCACTGCTTAATGTTCAAAATCTAACATAAGAAAAAAATGTTGGTTAGATTCCCGTGGTCAGAAAATGATATTTTATTTAACCACATATACATTTTATTCTGTCTGGTCTCTTTACTATTTGAATCCAGTTCCCTGGAATCACTTAAACAGTTCACAGTAAGTCAGAGCAGTCCTTGACTAATTTAGAAAATTACCCAAAGCATATCTGGGATGCAAACTCATATGGCTATGCATCTTGAGACAACATGTATTATTTATGGTTGTTCATAGGTGGACATATAGAACATAAAAGAATATACGATCACCAACAAAAAGTAGTATATTATATAAAAGGCTATTTTTCATAAACAGCTTTACTTAATTTCACACTATTAAAATTAAACAAACTGAAAAAACACTGAAAAAGATAATGCACTTCACAGTAATATCTTGATTTAAGTCATATCAAAGTTTGGGCTACTCACATACAGAAAGAACAATCGCTGTAATGAGTGCTATATCTGGGGAAAACAAAAAAAAAATTGATGATAATTAAACACACAGGTGTCTTCAAATAGCTGCTGCATTTTAATGATCTGATCATAGATCAGCTATCATTACAGCAAAGAAAAAAATTACCGACCTGGTTTTAGCATGACTGCTACTGCATCCAGGTCATTTCGACCCCAGAACACTTCAAAACATATTCCGGGGCCAGGGTCTGTCTCATGAAACTCTTAGCAGGAGCCTTACTTTTTCAGTGTGCTATAGCGACCACACCAGCTTATTCAGTAAGGTAGCCGAAACAATTAGAATTCACTAGAAGAAAACTGTTTTAAAATGTATTATCCTATTTTCAGTTCAGTTGCTCAGTCATGTCCGACTCTTGGCGACCCCATGAACCACAGCACGCCAGGCCTCTCTGTCCATCACCAACTCCCAGAGTCCACCCAAACCCATGTCCACCGAGTCGGTGATGCCATCCAGCCATCTCATCCTCTGCCCTCCCCTTCTCCTGCTGCCCTCAGTCTTTCCCAGCATCAGAGTCTTTTCCAGTGAGTCAGCTCTTCGCATCAGGTGGCTAAAGTACTGGAGTTACAGTTTCAGCTTCAGTCCTTCCAATGAACACCCAGGACTAATCGCCTTTAGGATGGACTGGTTGCATCTCCTTGCAGTCCAAGGGACTTTCAAGACTCTTCTCCAACATCACAGTCCAAAAGCATCAATTCTTCGGCGCTCAGCTTTCTTTGTAGTCCAACTCTCACATCCATACATGACCACTGGAAAAACCATAGCCTTGACTAGACGGACCTTTGTTGGCAAAGTAATGTCTCTGCTTTTTAATATGCTGTCTAGCTGGTCGTAACTTTCCTTCCAAGGAGTAAGCGTCTTTTAATTTCATGGCTGCAATCACCATCTGCAGAAAAATAAAGTCAGCCACTGTTTCCACTGCTTCCCCATCTATCTGCCATGAAGCGATGGGACCAGATGCCATGATCTTAGTTTTCTAAATGTTGAGCTTTAAGCCAACTTTTTCACTCCCTTCTTTCACTTTCATCAAGAGGCTCTTTAGATCTTCTTCACTTTCTGCCATAAGGGTGGTGTCATCTGCATATCTGAGGTTATTGATATTTCTCCCAGCAATCTTGATTTCAGCTTGTGCTTCTTCCAGCCCAGCGTTTCTCATGATGTACTCTGCACAAAAGTTAAATAAGCAGGGTGACAATATACAGCCTTGACATACTCCTTTTCCTATTTGGAACCAGTCTGTTCTTCCATGTCCAGTTCTAACTGTTGCTTCCTGACCTGCATACAGGTTTCTCAAGAGGCAGGTCAGGTGGTCTGGTATTCCCATCTTTCAGAGTTTTCCACAGTTTATTGTGATCCACACAGTCAAAGGCTTTGGCATAGTCAATAAAGCAGAAATAGATGTTTTTCTGGAACTCTCTTGCTTTTTCCATGATCCAGCAGATGTTGGCAATTGATCTCTGGTTCCTCTGCCTTTTCTAAAACCAGCTTGAACATCAGGAAGTTCACGGTTCACGTATTGCTGAAGCCTGGCTTGGAGAATTTTGAGCATTACTTTACTAGCGTTTGAGATGAGTGCAATTGTGTGGTAGTTTGAGCATTCTTTGGCATTGCCTTTCTTTGGGATTGGAATGAAAACTGACCTTTTCCAGTCCTGTGGCCATTGCTGAGTTTTCCAAATTTGCTGGCATATTGAGTGCAGCACTTTCACAGCATCATCTTTCAGGATTTTAAATAGCTCAACTGGAATTCTATCATCACCTCCATTAGCTTTGTCCGTAGTGATGCTTTCTAAGGCCCACTTGACTTCACATTCCAGGATGTCTGGCTCTAGGTGAGTGATCACACCATCGTGATTATCTGGGTCATGAAGATCTTTTTTGTACAGTTCCTCTTTGTATTCTTGCCACCTCTTCTTAATATCTTCTGCTTCTGTTATTATTATAGTTTGGTATTCAATCTAGTCCTTATGATTTTATTAAGAATTTAACACACTATTCCAATAGTGTGATTTTTGAATAAATGGCAATAAAGCTCTATAACTCTTATCACACAAATGCTATTTGCAGTCTTCACAAACAATGCCTTAACTTACCATCAGCCCTTCTTATTTCCCTGTCCCCAGATTAAGACACAGTCCTAATTACAAGAAGATTTTGTCTAATAATGCTAATGAAACATCAGGGCACATGGATAAAAATTTTGTGCAAAAATGTAAACATGCATTTTTGACAATCCAGAGGGCAAGAAATAATACTAACACGTTTTTATGAATGTTTGTCAGTAGGAACTCTGCTTCTACCTTTAACTCAGAGTATAAAATGTCATGGTAGTTCTGCTCTTTTTATTTCTTAAATGTTAACTGTAACCATCTTATGATGACACCAGGTCTCCATGGTGGTATAGTGGATAAGAATCCGCCTGCCAATGCAGGCGACACAGGTTTGACCCCTGGTCTGGGAAGATTCCACATGTCGTAGGGCAACTAAGCCTGGGTGCCATACCTACCGAGCTCTAGAGCCCACGAACCTCCACTACTCAGCCTGCGAGCCACAACTCCTGAGCCCGTGTGCCCAGAGCCTGTGCCCCGTGACAGGAGAGGCCACCGCAACAAGAAGCCTGTGTGCCACAATGGAGTGCCCACTCGCTGCAACTAAAGAAAGTCTACACGCAGCAATGAAGACCCAGTGCAACCAAAAATAAAAATACACAAATACATTTGAGAGAAGAAAAGCTCAACCAGCTTTACCCCCCGCCCCCCAAAAAGAAAAATGGCCCTGGGTTCACCTGGCACACTGGCAAGTTGACCACAGTTTTCAGAAGGAAACGTAACAAGCCTGAAGTGCATTTGATGAAAAGACAAACTTGACTACCTCACTCTAATATAAAGAAAAGTAATAGATCTTTTCTTATCAAGAAATCTTTTCATTTTCTTATCAAGAAATCTTTATATTCCAAATAACTTCACCACTATACTTCACCATGTTCTTTAACACATACTGTGTGAACTATGGGAGACAAGCTGAAATGTGCTACCCCTGCCTGTTATAGAAAAACGATCCCAAAATATGGTACATAAGGCTTGTGTATACAACACACCAACAGAAAGAAAATGTATCTACAAATCTCCATGATAGGAGAATACTATCACATGATAAACAAGTTACATTTTATATATTTTAACCTGCACGTGACCAAAGCATTTAAGAAAGTTATCTCACTTCACTGGGAATCCTCAGTACCGGCACTTCTTGAAAATCGTGTTAGTTACAAGTCTACACTGGAGAAGGAAATGGCAACCCACTCCAGTATTCTTGCCTGGAGAATCCCATGGACAGAGAAGCCTCGTGGGCTGCAGTCCTTGAGGTCGCAAAGACTCAAACACAACTGAGCAACTAACACTTTCCACTTTACATACCACCACTTAAATTTGTCATGGGATCTACACTATTAAAATAACATGATTGCCAGTTAACACCAATTTGTGATATGTTATCTCTTCTCTAGTTATGTATTATTGCAACAGTTCCATGTAGAACTCTGGAGTTTCATAACGCAGGGCTATTTATAACCAAAATAATACCTAAATCTTCAAAACCTTCAGGCTGTAAATCATCACTTGGATTGGGATATGCTGGAAAAAGAAAAAAAAAATGGAAATAAGAATAAAAGGTAGAAGAAAATAATAAAGCTTAAAGACCTATACATTTATGGGTTTTGATTTTTTTTTGCCTTTGTACAAAACGCCTGATAATTTCACTTTCCCTATATGCATTATCTCAATGCATCTCTTTAAAAGTAGTATCATAAAAAGCCAAGGGCGAGCACCTAAGGCAGGGAACAAAATGCCGGTCTCAGAGGCTGCAGCTGTCAGCAAGCCAAGAAGAGGCCCAGGTTATGATGCACAGCTTCCTGGGAGCCTGTGCAGCCTGGCTTTGCCAAGGGACCCCAGACCTGCGACCAATCCTCCTGGGAGAGCACACGGCCCGCCTCAGACGGTAGCAACTTCCCGCAGGCCTCAGCTGCAGCAGGCACTCCCCAAACACCCCAGCTGTGGCCTCCACAGCCCTTCCTCTCCCCAGGCCGACTGAGCAAGTGGACCCTAATAAGCCACTACTATTGCCTGCTCTGGTCTGAGTGGGAAACAGGCACCGGGGGGAGGCCTACAAACAGAAGCAGGTGCCAAACCAGAGGAGAGCACCAGGGGCTGTGTGAGTGCAAGGAAGGGAACTCACCCCTGCAGCTGCAGGTGCAGCTGACAAAATCCCCGTAATTAGCGAGACTGTGGACTCTGGGGGCAACTGTGAACTTTGGGAGCAAGTACAAGCTGGAGTGAGGCCAGATCTGAGTCAGAGCTGACCCCACAGAGCCCACAGCAGGTCCAGAGACCTTCCTAGAAATATTGGATGACTTTCTGGGTAAGTAGATTGGCTGGTGTGCACTGTGTGGATTGGACAATGGAGGACTCAGGAGGACATTCTTCATACTACCGGTCTCTCTCTATATATATATATGTATATTTTTTTGTATTGATCTAATGTGGTTATTATTCCTTTAGTTTTTGTTTGTTTTAAATAACATATTTTTAATGTCTTTTTAAAAAATTATATACAGTTTAGTTTATTTTAAATTACATATATACAATGGAATATTACTCAGCCATAAAATAGAACGGATTCCAGTGAGGTGGATGAACCTAGAGCCTGTTACACGAGTGAGGAAAGTCAGCAAGAGAAAGGCGAATATTATATATTAATGCACATCTATGGAGTCTATAAAAATGTTACTGATGAACCTGTTTTCAGGGAAGGAATGGAGATGCATATATAGAGAACGGATTTGTGGACACAGTAGGGGAAGGAATGAGAAAGTGGAAGGAAGGGGAAAATAGCACAGCCGTAAGAACACCACCATGTGTAAAATAGCTAGCTGGTGAGAAGCTGCTGCATAGCACAGGGAGCCCAGCCTGCTGCTCTGTGATGCCCTGGAGGGTGGGGTGGGGAGGGCGGAGGGAGGTGATACACGCATAATTATGGCTGAAATATGGTGTTATACGGCTTCCCTGGTGGCTCAGGTGGTAAAGCGTCTGTCTGCAAAGCGGGAGACCTGGCTTCAATCCCTGGGTCCAGAAGATCCCCTGGAGAAGGAAATGGCAACCTACTCGTCTTCTTGCCTGGAGAATCCCATGGACGGAGGAGCCTGGTGGGCTACAGTCCATGGGTCTCAAAGAGTCAGGCATGACTGAGTGACTTCACTATGGCAGAAACCAATACAACATTATAAAGCAATTTTCCCTCCAATCAAAACATTAAAAAAAAAAAAGATTGAAAAACAAAAGACATGCAATGGCCTAAAACCATTTAAGAGCTGATCTGCAACAGAACGAAATTCAACATAATAAAGACCACTTATTAAAAAAAAACAAAACGTAGATAACATCATACTCAATAGTGAAAGACTGAATTTATTTTCCTTAAGTCAGGAGCCATACTGGATGTTCATATTTGTCACTTCAATCAATACAACAAAATATTTTAACTTATTTTTATTGCTTAGTGAGAGCAGTGGTAAGAGAAAAAAATAAAAATCATCCAAACTGAGAAAGAAGAAATAAAACTCTGTTTCAGATTATATAATCTTTTAAATGGAAAACTCTAAAGATTATGCATGCTCACACACCAACACACACACACACACACACACACACATATAGGAACCTATTAAATAGAACTAATAAATTAATTCAACAAAGTCAGAAGTTACAAAATCAACAAAGATCAGCCGCATTTCTATACACTACCGATGAACAATTTAAAGAGAAAAATTTAAAAACCATCTCCACACAAACACACAGTAGCAGCAAAGACGATAAAGTACTTAGGATTAAACATTAACTAACAAAGTGAAAGACTCGTTCCCTGAAAACCACAAAGCGCTGCATAAAGAAATTGAAGAAGACATAAGAAAATGAAAGGACATCCTGCATTCATGGATTGAAAGATAATACTGTTAAGACATCAATACCACACAAAGCAATCCACAGATTAAATGCAGCCATTTGACTATATTGAAAATGTGTTGTGCAAAATAGAGAAATTAAACTGAATATGGAATCTGAAGGGAGTAATTTTAATAAAGAAACGGAAAGTTGAGAGGACTCACATTTCCCAATTCCAAAACTTACTAAAAAGCTACAATAAGGATACACTGTACACCACAGGGAAATATAGTTATTATTTTGTAATAGTTTTACCTGGAGTTAAACTTTAAAAATATTGAATCTCTATGTTTGGAAATAACAGAATATGGCAAAGCAACTATATTTCTATTAAAAAAAATAATAAAAGAGCAGAGAGACCAGAAATAAACTTTCATGTATATGGTCAAATGATTGTTCACAAAGGTTCTAAGAACCTTTAATGGGGAATGGACAATCTTTTCAACAAGTGATTTTTGGAAAATTGGATATCCATATGCAAAAGAATGAATTTTGACACCTATCTTACACCATACACAAAAATTAATTTAAAAGATCAGGAACTAAACTTAAGGCCTAGGGAAGTTGTTAAGTCAGTGGAGTAGAAAGACTCTGAGTTTGCACCCTTCCTTGGGAACATGAACATCACCACTATTTACAGAACAACAAGGGATGAGAATGACCTGAAAACTAGCATAAATGATTTTCTGCAACCAGAGATATAAAGAAGGAACCAACATGAGACAGGAAAGAAGACCGGAGACATGGCACAAACAAGACCCATAACAGCAGGAAGGTGACCCACAGACTAGGAGGATCATTGCAGTCGCACAAGCTCTCCCCAGGGAAGGAGGCTCTGAGATTCACATCAGATTCCCCAGCACAGGGGCCTTGCACCAGGAGACAAGCTCCTAGAACGCTGGGCTTTGAAAACCAACATGGCATATTCTGGGGAGATCCAAGGGGCCGTAGGAAAAAAGACTCTGCTCTTAAGGGGCACGGACAAATGTCACACACTCTTGAGACCCAGTGCAGAGGCAGTAATTTGAAAGGCGTTTTGGTCAGATTCACTTGCTCATCTTGGAGAGGCGGAGGACAATGTGGACTCGCTCTGCGGACAGAGATTCTGGCAGTAGCCACTGGTGGGCTGCTGCTGCTGCTGCTGCTAAGTCACTTCAGTCGTGTCCGACTCTGTGCGACCCCAGAGACGGCAGCCCACCAGGCTCCTCTGTTCCTGGGATTCTCCAGGCAAGAACACTGCAGTGGGTCACCATTTCCTTCTCCAATGCATGCAACTGAAAAGTGAAAGTGAAGTCACTCAGTCATGTCCGACTCTTCGCGACCCCCTGGACTGCAGCTTACCAGGCTCCCCCGTCCATGGGATTTTCCAGGCAAGAGTACTGGAGTGGGGTGCCATTGCCTTCTCCGCCACTGGTGGGAGTGCATACCAAAAGGAGTCTGGGGCTGGCAAGTGGCATTTTGGAATCCTCCCGCTAGCTTATTAGCACCATGATATGACCTTGGCCTCAAGCAGGTGGGCACAAGTTCTGGGACACCCCAGGCCCAGCAGTTACTGGAGCGGGGACAGAGCCTGACCCAAAAGCAGGCTGACTGCCTTAAATCCCCTCATCCTCCAGCTGCCTGGACCCATCCTTGTCCAATAGAAGGCCCACTACACCGCAACCAGACCCGAGCACCCAGCTCTGCTCACCAGTGGGCCAACATCAGCCCCAGAAGCCCATGGGCCCAAGCCCAGCAGTCAGATTTCAGCTCCAGGAACAATGGGCCCCTCAACCAGCCTCCCCAAGGGCAGACCCCATCCACCCGTAGGCCAACATCACCTCCAGGACCCCCTGGACACTATGATCAGCCAAGTCAGGAAATGATGTTGCCTGCCAGCAGGGTGACACCAGCCTTAGGATCCCTCAGGCCATGGCCCCACGTACCAGTAGGCCAACACTTGCTCTGGGACCACAGCCGGCTTCCCCAGGACCCAGCTCTACCAACCAGCTGGTCAGTACGAGTCATCCTGGTAATACACATTTATAACCACAGTAAGTAGTTAAAGGACAAAAAATACAAAAAGTTGTAAAACACGATGATACAAACATTAAATGGGGTGGTATGGAGTAAAAGTGCTGAGTTGTTAGAATGTGTACAAAATAGAGATTAGCGACTTAAAATAATCATATATATATATATATATATATATGTATTGCTACGTATAAACCTCATGAGAAGGACAAAACTCTAAAACAGATACACCCATAAGAAAGAGTAAGAGTCCAACATAACATTAAAGATAGTCATTAAACCACAAGTGAAGAGAGAAAAAGAAGCAAGGAGCAAAAATGAAGCACAAACTTAAGAGCTAAAATTACAGAATGCTTAGAGAACACAGAGGACAGCTTCAGGATGTGGGGTCTGGCAGTGATTTCTCGGATGTAACACTGAAAGCACAGACACACCGGGTTTTGTCAAAACCGAACACAAGCTGTTTACAAAGGGACCCTGTCATCAGAGAGCGAGCAGGCCACAGAATGGGAGGGAACTGCATTACATATCTGATAAGGGGTTAACGTTCAGCATCTATTATGAGCTTTTAAAAATGGGAAAAAATTAAATTAAAAAATGGGCAAAGGACTTGAACAGATATTTCTCCAAAGAAGATACACAAAAGACCAATAATATGCACATGAAAAGATGATCAATCACTAATAATTGTAGAAATGCAAAGAAAAACCACAATGAGATAGTACTTCACATGTACTGGTATGGCTTTTATCAAAAAAAAAAAAAAAAAAAAAGGAAAAAAAGAAAGACAACAAGTGCTGCAAAAAAGGTTGAGAAAATGAAACTTTTGTACTTCACTGGAGGGAATGTAACATTGTGTAGCCACTGGGGAAGATTCCCTGGTTGTTCCTCAAAAAAAATAAATAAACATAGTAATACTATGAGGAAAAAGTGAAAGTGTTACTCAGTCATGTCAGACTTTTTGCCATCCCTGGATGGTAGCCCACAAGACTCCTCTGTCCATGGAATTCACCAGGCAAGAATACTGGAGTGGGTATCCATTTCCTGCTTTAGGGGATCTTCCTGACCCAGGGATCAAACCTGGGTCTCCTACATTGCAGGCAGACTCTTTACCATCTAAGCCATCAGAGAAGCCCAGCGTACTATTATATAACACAGCAATTCTATTCCTAAGTAAATGACCAACAAAATTAAAAATAGGGACTCAGATAGCTGAATGCCACTGTTCAGAGTAGTGTTATTCAGAATAGCCAAAAGGTGGAAAAAAAAACAAGGGTCTTTCAACAAATGAGTGAATTAAGGAATTGTGGTTTATACAAAGAGATATTCAGTTCAGTTCAGTTCAGTCGCTCAGTCGTCTCCGACTCTTTGTGACCCCATGGACTGCAGAACTCCAGGCCTCCCTGTCCATCACCAACTCCCGGAGCTTACACAAATTCACATCCATTGAGTCAGTGATGCCATCCAACCAGCTCATCCTCTGTTGTCCCCTTCTCCCACTTTCAATCTTTCCAAGCATCAGGGTCTTTTCCAATGAGTCAGTTCTTCGCATCAGGTGGCCAACATACTGGAGTTTCTGCTTCAGCATCAGTCCTTCCAATGAATATTCAGGACTGATTTCCTTTAGGATCGACTGGTTGGATCTCCTTGCAGTCCAAGGGACCCTCAAGAGTCTTCTCCAACACCACAGTTCAAAAGTATCAATTCTTCGGCACTCAGCTTTCTTTATAGTCCAACTCTCACATCCATACATGACTACTGGAAAAACCATAGCCTTGACTAGATGGACCTTTGTTGGCAAAATAATGTCTCTGCTTTTTAATATGCTGTCTAGATTGGTCATGACTTTTCTTCCAAAGAGCAAGCATCTTTTAATTTCATGGCTGCAGTCACCATCTGCAGTGATTTTGGACCCCCCTAAAAATAAACTCTGTCACTGTTTCCCCATCTATTTGCCATGAAGTGATGGGACCAGGTGCCATGATATTAGTTTTCTGAATTATGAGTTTTAAGCCAACTTTTTCACTCTCCTCTTTCAATTGCATCAAGAGGCTCTTTAGTTCTTCTTGTTTTCTATCATAAGTGTGGTGCCATCTGCATATCTGAGGTTATTGGTATTTCTCCCAGCAATCGTGATTCTAGCTTGTGCTTCATCTAGTCCAGCGTTTCTCATGATGTACTCTGCATCTAAGTTAAATAAACAGGGTGACAATATACAGTCTTGATGTACTCCTTTCCCGATTTGGAATCAGTCTATTGTTCCATGTCCAGTTCTAACTGTTGCTTCCTGGCCTGCATACAGGTTTCTCAAGAGGCAGGTCAGGAGGTCTGGTATTCCCATCTCTTTAAGAATTGTCCACAGTTTGTTGTGATCCACACAGTCAAAGGCTTTGACATAGTCAAAAGGTCTTCCAACAAATGAATGAATTAAGAAATTGTGGTAAATATGAAGACATATTACCAAGTTAGCAGTGAAATAAAGTTCTGATACATGTTGCAAGGTGGATGAACCTTGAAAACAACATGCTAAGTGAAATAATCCAGAAGCTTTGGATTTGACATAGTCCAGAAGCTTTTGGACTTGACCAGAGTCCAGAAGCTTTTTTGGATTTGACATGATCCAGAAGCTTTGCTTTGGCATAGTCAAAGGGTCTTCCAACAAATGAATGAATTAAGGAATTGTGGTGTATATGAAGACATATTACCAAGTCATAAGTGAAATAAAGTTCTGATACATGTTACAAGGTGGATGAACCTTGAAAACAGTGTGCTAAGTGAAATAATCCAGAAGCTTTAGATTTGACATAGTCCAGAAGCTTTTGGACTTGACCAAAGTCCAGAAGCTTTTTTGGACTTGACCAAAAGTCCAGAAGCTTTTTTGGACTTGGCCAGAGTCAAGAAGCTTTTTTGGATTTGACATCATTCAGAAGCTTTGCTTTGGCATAGTCAAAGGTCTTCCAACAAATGAATGAATTAAGGAATTGTGGTATATATGAAGACATATTACCAAGTCATAAGTGAAATAAAGTTCTGATACATGTTACAAGGTGGATGAACCTTAAAAACAGTATGATAAGTGAAATAATCCAGAAGTGATCCAAGTCTATGCAGTATGTAGAACAGTCAAATTAATCAACACGGAAAATAGGTAGTGGTTAGCATGGCTGGGAGGAGGGAGAATGGAGAGTTATTGTTTCGTAGGTATAATGTTCATTTTGAGGTGATTAAAGGTTTTAGAGATAGATGGTAGTAATGACTGCACAAACGTGAATATACTTAATGCCACTCAAATGTACAATTAAATTAGCTAAAATTGTCAGTTAAATAAAATAGAAGTTGGTCTAGAAGAATTAGCACAGAGAGTAGCCTGAGCATCTGAAAAGGAAGTGTTCTGCCAGATATTAAAACGTATCATCATTCTGTAATTAAAGTATTGATTTGGTGTTGGGGCAGGAATGGGCAGAATTCAAGGGAACAGAAAGATCAGATCATGTATGAATTTAATGTGTGATAAAAACTGGTAGTTCAACAAAGCTGGAAAGAGAAGGACTTACTCAACAAATGGAGCTACTTCACACATGATGAAAGTAAGTGGAGTAAAGAGAAAGCCAACCGCACTTCAGATACCCTAAAGAAAGTGAGATTAATCAATGATTTGATGCAATCACAAAAGCACTATGATGGCAACGTTTATATAATTTCAGCATGGAGAAGACCTGAAGCTTTTATAAGAAAAACACAACACTCTTGGCCATTAGGGAAAACATCAACACATCCAACTTCCTATTAATATAAATATTCTGTAAATTTAAATGACCACTGATAGAAAAGTCAGGTGAAATATGGTACATATTAATTACTCAGCCATTAAAAAGAATACATTTGAATCAGTTTTAATGAGGTGGATGAAACTGGAGCCGATTATACAGAGTGAAGTAAGCCAGAAAGAAAAACACCAATACAGTATACTAACTCATATATATGGAATTTAGAAAGATGGTAATGATAACCCTGTATGCGAGACAGCAAAAGAGACACAGATGTATAGAGCAGTCTTTTGGACTCTGTAGGAGAGGGAGAGGGTGGGATGATTTGGGAGAATGACAATGAAACATGTATAATATCATATAAGAAACGAATCGCCAGTCTAGGTTCGATGCAGGATACGGGATGCTTGGGGCTGGTACACAGGGATGACCCAGAGGGATGGTATGGGGAGGGAAGTGGAAGGGGGGTTCAGGATGGGGAACACGTGTACACCCATGGTGGATTCATGTTGATGTATGGCAAAACCAATACAATATTGTAAAGTAAAAATAAATAAAAATAAATAAAAAAACAATATGTGAATCACATAAAAAAAATTAAAAGAGGCATTGTTTCCAAAAATAAATAAATAAATAAAATCATATAAAAAGATAGGAATAAATCTAACTACAGCTCCAATTCAAGACATTAAGTGGAAAAAGTACAAATTTCAGAAAAATATGAACAGCGTGATGACATTTTTGGATAAGAATAAAGCCAAATATGTAAACTACACATAAGAATGTTTACGTGTAGAAGTAGATTAAAAAGACTCCCTAAACTATAAAGATATTAACTTTAGTAATTAGATGAGAGAAATAAGTGGAGAACCAATCTTTTCACTATGTATGCTTTTGTAATATCTGAAATTTTAAAAATTCATATTAGTATGTGTGCATGTTCAGGCACTCAGTCGTATAAAGCTCTTTGCTGCCCTAAGGACCATAGCCTGCCAGGCTCCTCTGTCCGTGGGATTTTTCAGGCAGGAATACTGGCATGGGTTGCCATTGCCTCCTCCAGGGGGTCTTCCCGACCCAGGGGTGGAATCCACATCTCCTGCAGCGGCAGGTGGATTCCTTACTGCTGGGAGCCACCTGGAAGCGCCTCAGATTAGTATACTAATATAGTTTAAAGGTATAGGAAGCAATCGATTTTCAATAGTGTAAAATCTTCAAAGAAAACTGACTTTAAATAATGACAAACTAGAGAAACATTCTACTTCCTGATAAAAGGATTTTAACTTATAATGAGCTTTGTTAAATCAACATGAAAAATATTTCAGAAATCACATAGAAGAGTGAACAAAAGACCAATATCAGTTCAGTTCAGTTCAGTCGCTCAGTCGTGTCCGACTCTTTGAGACCCCATGAATCGCAGCACGCCAGGCCTCCCTGTCCAGCACCAACTCCTGGAGTTCACTCAGACTCATGTCCATTGAGTCAGTAATGCCATCCAGCCATCTCATCCTCTGTTGTCCCCTTCTCCTCCTGCCCCCAATCCCTCCCAGCATCAGAGTCTTTTCCAATGAGTCAACTCTTCTCATGAGGTGGCAAAAGTACTGGAGTTTCAGCTTCAGCATCAGTCCTTCCAAAGAAATCCCAGGACTGATCTCCTTTAGGATGGACTGTTGGATCTCCTTGCAGTCCAAGGGACTCTCAAGAGTCTTCTCCAACACCACAGTTCAAAAGCATCAATTCTTTGGCGCTCAGCCTTCACAGTCCAACTCTCACATCCATACATGACTACTGGAAAAAACATAGCCTTGACTAGATGGACCTTTGTTGGCAAAGTAATGTCTCTGCTTTTCAATATGCTATCTAGGTTGGTCATAATTTTCCTTCCAAGGAGTAAGCGTCTTTTAATTTCATGGCTGCAATCACCATCTGCAGTGATTTTGGAGCCCCCAAAAATAAAGTCTGACACTGTTTCCACTGTTTCCCATCTATTTCCCATAAAGTGATGGGACCAGAGCCATGCTCTTTATTCCCTGAATGCTGAGCTTTAAGCCAACTTTTTCGCTCTCCTCTTTTACTTTCATCAAGAGGCTTTTTAGTTCCTCTTCACTTTCTGCCATAAGGGTGGTGTCATCTGCATATCTGAGGTTATTGATATTTCTTCTGGCAATCTTGATTCCAGCTTGTGCTTCTTCCAGCCCAGCGTTTCTCTGCATGTAAGTTACATAAGCAGGGTGACAATACACATCCTTGATGTACTTCTTTTCCTATTTGGAACCAGTCTGTTGTTCCATGTCCAGTTCTAACTGTTACTTCCTGACCTGCATACAGGTTTCTTAAGAGGCAGGTCAGGTGGTCTGGTATTCCCATCTCTTGAAGAATTTTCCACAGTTTATTGTAAACCACACAGTCAAAGGCTTTGGCATAGTCAATAAAGCAGAAATAGATGTTTTTCTAGAACTCTCTTGCTTTTTCCATGATCCAGCGGATGTTGGCAATTTGATCTCTGGTTCCTCTGCCTTTTCTAAAACCAGCTTGAACATCAGGGAGTTCACAGTTCATATATTGCTGAAGCCTGGCTTGGAGAATTTTGAGCATTACTTTACTAGCATGTGAGATGAGTGCAATTGTGCAGTAGTTTGAGCATTCTTTGGCATTGCCTTTCTTTGGGATTGGAATGAAAACTTTTCTACTTCTGTGGCCACTGCTGAGTTTTCCAAATGTGCTGGCATATTGAGTGCAGCACTTTCACAGCATCATCTTTCAGGATTTGAAATAGCTCAACTGGAATTCCATCACCTCCACTAGCTTTGTTCGTAGTGATACTTCCTAAGGCCCACTTGACTTCATATTCCAGGATGTCTGGCTCTAGGTGAGTGCTCACACCGTCGTGATTATCTTGGTTGTGAAGATCTTTTTTGTACAGTTCTTCTGTGTATTCTTGCCACCTCTTCTTAATATCTTCTGCTTCTGCTAGGTCTAGACCATTTCTGTCCTTTATCGAGCCCATCTTTGCATGAAATGTTCCTTTGGTATCTCTAATTTTCTTGAAGAGATCTCTAGTCTTTCCCATTCTATTGTTTTCCTCTATTTCTTTGCATTGATCACTGAGGAAGGCTTTCTTATCTCTTCTTGCTACTCTATGGAACTGTGTATTCAGATGTTTATATCTTTCCTTTTCTCATTTGCTTTTCACAGCTATTTGGAAGGCCTCCCCAGACAGCGATTTTGCTTTTTTGCATTTCTTTTCCATGGGGATGGTCTTGATCCCTGTCTTCTGTACAATGTCACGAACCTCTGTCCATTGTTCATCATGCACTCTATCTATCAGATCTAGGCCCTTAAATCTATTTCTCACTTCCACTGTATAATCATAAACGATTTGATTTAGGTCATACCTGAATGTTCTAGTAGTTTTCCCTACTTTCTTCAATTTCAGTCTGAATTTGATAATAAGGAGTTCATGATCTGAGCCACAGTCAGCTCCTGTTCTTGTTTTTGTTGACTGTATAGAGCTTCTCCATCTTTGGCTGCAAAGAATATAATCAATCTGATTTCGGTGTTGACCATCTGGTGATGTCCATGTGTAGAGTCTTCTCTTGTGTTGTTGGAAGAGGCTGTTTGCTATGACCAGAGCATTTTCTTGGCAAAATTCTATTAGTCTTTGCCCTGCTTCATTCTGTATTCCAAGGCCAAATTTGCCTGTTACTCCAGGTGTTTCCTGACTTCCTACTTTTGCATTCCAGTCCCCTATAATGGAAAGGACATTACTTTTCCCCCCTCATCTTATTAAATTCTAAACAGTGTTGGTAAGATAAAGAGGCACTGGATCTGTAGGACTTGACTCTGGGGCTGTAGTTGTTTTAGGACCTGGGAAAATTAATTTTGATTCAATTCACCAGTCTCTTCAATACAAAACTGTAGAATTAAATGTGATTATTTTCGTTTTTGAATAAAATTATTTCTCAAAATGACTTACTTCTCAGAATGAAAATATACATACTTTCCAAACTATGCTATTCTATTTTTGGGAGGTTAACCTAAATATATATTTATACAAGTACATTAGAATGTATGCATAAGAATATGCACTATGGCTCTGTATTACATAGTGGAAACCCTGGAAATGAACAAATAATAAATCATAGAAATTATGTGTTCAGAATAAGTTTACAAATCTTAAAAAAATACCATCCACATAGTATCATATTACATAATTTGTATTCTTAGTTTGTCCCTTCATACTTGCCCCAATTTTTTCACATTCACGTAATTCGATCTATCTTATCAACATTTTATGTCACTAATGATGCTCTTCAGAGTCTCTTACTGATAAAAAATGATTGAAAACCTCACAAGGGACTTTGATTTATGATATTTAGAACAAAATCCCTATAGTTTATCACCTGTATAAACTTGCCCTCACAGTTCTCCTGTTATTTCCAATGCTAAACTGAACATATGTTTTAGAAATTCATTATGAGATGCTTATGGTCAGCTCTCAGAAGAGCACATCAATAAGCATAATGTACCACAGTGCACGTTCTCACTAGGACCATGTGAGCAAACACGAGTGAGTCAGTGAGTGTATATTTCATATGCATCTTTATGTATCCTCCACAGACACTGCTGTCTCCACAGAACGTCACAGCAACCCCCAAGGTACTCGAGGAAGTTATGGAGTACCAGATTTACAGGAATTATAAACAGGTGTTCGGATTACCATGCTAATATGAATAATTCCCCTCAATCCTTAAAATTATATGACAATAGGACGTACACAAGTTGGAAGCCAGTGATTGACATTTGTTTGAGTCATTCAACAGGGAGAAACTAGAAACCACAGAATTGATGTGACTTGAATAAGCAGAGCGGTCTGCTCAGGCTAATGCTCTTGCCACTGTTCTCTTGCTTCTGTTGCATCCAAAAAGAAGCCAAAGGTAACAGCCTGGACGCGGGAAGATAATTCCTTTCACCATATCAAAATAGTCTCAAGTCTTAGGCAGAGCAGCTGCTCAGTAAACCCTGCCAGAGATCCTCCATTTCTTTTCCACCAATAAGGACTTTTGCTGCCCTTCTATTGTTATACAATTCCCTTTCTGTTGCCAAAATAAATAAATAAATAAAAGCCAGTAAAGAGAAAAAAATAATTGTATGAGGTGGTTAGGTTGAGATGGAGAGTAGAAACACAAATCTTGTTCTGGAGACAGTAGAAATTTCCCAGTTAAAACTGTACTCTATAAAAAGAACCAAACTGGCTGTTGGCAGGAAAATGAGACACATTCCTGAACCCAGATGATACCCTGTACAGATGTCAACAGATCACTTTTAAAATGAATAAATTATCAACGTTGATGATACAGAAAACATACATATTAAAAAACAGAAGCTGTGGACCTTAATTCATATTGATTTCTACATTAATATTGACTCCAATGAAACTGTAAATTAGGTGAGCTACCTTTAAGACCTTTCTAGACGCCAGACACTGTGCTAAGTGCTTTAAATGCATCCCACTGTTAACTTTAATACCCCACAGTGAGGAAGGCATTCAATCATTATACATGTATGTAAAGAAGTTTACATAAATTACCTAAGTTTACAGACCTGTTTACATCTGTGGACTATGACCTATAATTTTAGATTCACTAAGTGTACTAGCAAAAATGGCTATAAATGCATTCTTCCTCCTTTTATTACTAAAAGTTCTAGTGAGTGTAAATCACCAGACATTTAAAGGATTTTAAAACATCACAAGGAATTTAAAGGATATTGACAAATATAAGCAGGACTTTATGAAACCTGAGGCACTGGAAGTTGTAGACACCATGGTGGTAGCAATTGCTTCTGGAAAACAAACAAACAAAAAATATATATAAACTCACTTAATTACTTGGGATTTATTGCTTTCTACTAATATTCACTTATATGAATTATGCTTTTCATACTTATTTAGGTAAAAATGCACATGTTTTAATTCGGGCTTCCTTGGTGGCTCAGATGGTAAAGAATCTGCTTGTATTACAAACCCAGGTTCAATCCCTGGATCGGAAAGATCCCTTGGAGAAAGGGAATGGCAACTTACTCCTATATTCTTACTTGGAGTATTCCATGGACAGAGGAGCCTGGTGGGCTACAGTCCCTCATGGGGTTGCAAACAGTTGGACACAACCAAGCTACTAACACTTTAACTTACACTAAAAAATGTTTGCAGGTAAAGATGTTGAACAAGAGAAATTTATGCATCTGTGTGATGTATGCAACATGCTAAAAGTCTATAAAAGGAAAATCAAAACAAGTTTCTTTGTGAATTAGAAGTCAAACATGTAACATGGAAATGAATGTAAGACAGACATAAGTACTAAAACTGTTCCTTCCCAATTGCTCTATATCATTGAAATCTATTGTGGAAAAAATAAAATCTTTTAAAAAAGAAAAAGGAAACAGACACCTTCATACCTTTAGTAGTACACTTTGGTAGCTCAGGCTCCCAAGTCCCGTTTGCACCACAGACAACTGTGCTACTCCCGTGAAGGAAAAAACCATCATGACACTGAAAAACAACTTCCACATTGTAGTAATATTTTCCTCTAAATCCTGATACTATTGATCCATATTTGACGATGGGATAGTCACATTTGACCACTGAAAAGTGGAGAAATTCCATAATTACTGAAAGCCTGCTTTCATATAAGACCAAATATCTAGTGCAAATAATAACTACCAGTTGAAAGGAAGAAATGAGGAATGAAAGGCAAGATGTTAATTGAAAAAAAGTAAATAAAACAACACAAGACTCTGTGCCTTGAAATTCCAGGGAAACAGATGTAGAGAAATCTAATAATGTTTTTCTACCAAAACAGTCTATCATAATATTTTTGGCTTTCCTACATTTTTTTTTCCAGTACTGACATGTATTGAGAAAGGTCTGACTATCAGATACAAACTCAGGGTAAGTTCAAAAATGACTTTTGATGCTCTTTAGCTCTAGGATTTTTTTCAGATCATGCTGACACTAATGACAGTACCATGTTCTTTTAGAAAGATAGTAAACACGTTTTTGAGAAGGTAATACTTGAGTACAAATTTAAAAGTTGAAAAGAAGCTAGCCATTAAAAAAAAAAAAAAAAGGAAATAGTTCTCAGGTGGCAAAAACATATAGGAACTGGGATGTTCAAGAAAATCAAAGGTCAGTAGAGTTAGGGCAGTGTTTCCCAAACATTTTGGATTGTAAACCCAGAGATCAACACGTTTTAAGTTTTAAAACACATTTTAAGTGTTAAACCAGTATGCAAACACATATGCCTGAGATAATGCTAGAAGTTAATATTTAGCACTCACAACAGTATACTTTGGTATATTCCATTCTCCTCTACCTCTCCAGAAGTAAATTAAAGGTCAGAGCCTTCTAGACTGACTTCAGATCTACTGATGGGTTTTGCAGAATTTGGAAACAAATCTGAAAAAACACTGGGCAGGGAAGTGACTTCAAGAGAACACTTTGTGAGATTAATCTGAGCAATAGACGAGGGCCAGAAATACAGCCTTTTAAGCCAGAAAGATGTTTTCTCCTTTCCTGGGGATCTGAATTTTCATTAGGTATAATTTTTGTTCAGCCAGAAGAAATTATCAATTCTTTTAGTTCAGGTTGTCTAATGACAAATTCTTAGCTCTTCTTTATCTGAAACTGTTTTCATTTATTTCAGTTTCAGTTTTGAAAGATTTCTCCTTGAGGGGGAATTCTAGGATATTCTTTCAGCACATGAGCGGAAGTTATGTCTTCTGTTCGTCACAGTTTCTTGAGAGAAGTCGGCTGCTACTCTTTCTTTGAGGTGAGGAAGGAAGAATGTAACATGCTCTTTTCCTCTCTTATTGGCAGCTTTTTCTTTTGTTTTTAGTCTAATGGGGATTATTTGGTAAATTTTTAGAATTTATTTATCCTGCTAGGGTCAATGAATTCCCTGGCGGTGGATCTCTGGGGTGAATGTTGTGGCTCAAATTCAAATAATACAGAATAAAACAAATAGAGAATAAAAAATAAATAAAGAACAAACTTGTGGGTACCAGAGGGAAAACAGGGGTGGGACGAATTGGGAGATTGGGATTGACATATATACTCTACTATGCGTACAATAGATAACTAATGAGAAACTACCGTATAACAAAGGGAACTCTACTCAATGCTCTGGGTGATGTAAATGGGAAGAATACCTGAAAAATAGTGGATATATATGTATGTGTGTATATATATATATATTCTGCTGCCGCTACTGCTAAGTCGCTTCAGTCGTGTCCAACCCTGTGCGACCCCATAAACAGCAGCCCACTAGGCTCCTCTGTCTCTGGGATTCTCCAGGCAAGAATACTGGAGTGGGTTGCCATTTCCTTCTCCAATGCATGAAAGTGAAAAGCGAAAGTGAAGTCGCTCAGAGTCGTGCCCGCCTCTTAGCAACCCCATGGACTGCAGCCTACCAGGCTCCTCCGTCCATGGGATTTTCCAGGCAAGAGTATTGGAGTGGGGTGCCATTGCCTTCTCCGCTGTATATATACATACACACACACATATATATACATCTGATTCACATTGCCATACAGTAGAAACTCACACAACATTGTAAAGCAACTATGCTCCAATATAGAACAGACGAATAAGTGTCTATACTGTACTTTCTCTATGACACTCCAATTACATGTACGTTTAGTGCTTGCTACTCTTCCACAGGTGTATAAATTTCTCTCTCTCTCTCTCATGTAATATTTCTTTTGAAATCAGGTTACATTTGTACTGTATTGATTTCAGGTTCACTGATCTTTTCTCTGTTGTGCAACACTGCTGATACTTGTGCTAATGATTTTCTTGAAGTTAGGTTTCCGTTCACTTCAGTCGCGGGATCGTGTCCAACTCTTTCTGACTCCTTAGACTGCAGCACGCCGTACCTCCCTGTCCATCACCACCTCCCAGAGCTCACTCAAACTAACACATGTCCATCGAGTCAGTGATGCCATCCAACCGTCTCATCCTCTGTCATCCCCTTCTCCTCCTGCCTTCAATGTTTCCCAGCATCAGGGTCTTTTCCAGTGAGTCAGTTCTTCACATCAGGTGGCCAAAATATTGGAGTTTCAGCTTCAGCATCAGTCTTTCCAATGAATATTCAGGACTCATCTCCTTTAGGATGGGCTGGTTGGATCTCCTTGCAGTCCAAGGAACTCTCAAGAATCTTCTCCAACACCACAGTTCAAAAGCATCAATTTTTCTGTGCTCAGTCTTCTTTATAGTCCAACTCTCACATCCATACGTACTACTGAAAAAAACCATAGCTTTGACTAGATGGACCTTTGTTGGCAAAATAATGTCTCTGCTTTTTAATATGTTGTCTAGGTTGGTCATAGCTTTTCTTCCAAGGAGTAAGTGTCTTTTAAATTCATGGCTGCAGTCACCATGTGCAGTGATTTTGGAGCCCCCCCAAAATAAATTCTCTCACTGTTTCCATTGTTTCCCCATCTATTTGCTATAAAGTGATGGGGCCAGATGACATGATCTTAGTTTTCTGAATGTTGAGTTTTAACTGTATTACATACAGTTAAACAGTAAAAGTGTACACCTGCTTGCTGTTTAATACATGCAAATAATCATGTATTACCAATACAATAAAATATAGAAAGTTTCCATACCCTCCCCAAATTTCCTCACGCCACTTTGTAAACAATGCCCACCGATAACTCTGCCTTCCTCAACCAGCCTACCAGTAATCAATTTTCAATCCCTATAGTGTTGTTTGGTCATCAGTATGCTTCTGGAGAAAAGCAGAAATAGCTCCAGAAGGAATGAAGAGGCTGAGGAAAAGCAGAAACAATGCCCAGTAGTGGATGGGACTGGTGCTGAAAGTAAAGTCCGATGCTGTAAGAACAATACTGCATAGGAACCTGGAATGTTAGGTCCATGATCAAGGTAAATTGGAAGTGGTCAAACAGGAGATGGCAAGAGAACATCGACAATTTAGGAATCAGTGAACTAAAATGGACTGGAATGGGCAAATTTAATTCAGAAGAACATTATATCTACCACTGTGGGCAAGAATCTCTTAGAAGAAATGGAATAGTCCTCATAGTCAACAAAAGAGTCTGAAATGTAGTACTTGGGTGCAAGGACAGAATGATCTCTGTTCATTTCCAAGGCAAACCATTCAATATCACAGTAATCCAAGTCTATGCCCCAACCACTAATGCTGAAGAAGCTGAAGTTGAATGAGTCTATGAAGACCTACAAGACCTTCTAGAACTAACACCAGAAAAAGATATGTCCTTTTCATCACAGGGGATTGGAATGCAAAAGTAGGCAGTCAAGAGATACCTGGAGTAACAGGCAAGCTTGGGCTTGGAGTACAGAATGAAGCAGGGCAAAGTCTAACAGAGTTTGGCCAAGAGAATGCACTGGTCATGGCAAACACCCTCTTCCAACAACACAAGAGACGACTCTACACATGGACATCAACAGATAGTCAATATTGATTGATTATACTATTTGCAGCCAAAGATGGAGAAGCTCGGTACAGTCAGAAAAAAAAAAAAAAAAAAGACCAGGAGCTGACTGTGGCTCAGGTCATGAACTCCTTATTGCCAAATTCAGACTTAAATTGAAGAAAGTAGGGAAAACCAGTAGTTCATTAAGGTATGACCTAAATCAAATACCTTATGATTATACAGTGGAAGTGACAAATAGATACAAGGAATCATATCTGATAGACAGAGTACCTGAAGAACTATGGTTCATGACAGGAGGTGGTGATCAAAACCATCCCCAAGGAAAAGAAATGCAAAGAGGCAAATGGCTGTCTAAGGAGGCCTTACAAATAGCTGAGAAAAGAAGAAAAGTGAAGGGCAAAGGAGAAAAGAAAAGATATACCCATCTGAATGCAGAGTTCCAAAGACTAGCAAGGAGAGATGAGAAAGCCTTCCTCAGTGATCAATGCAAAGAAATAGAAGAAAACAATAGAATGGGAAAGACTAGAGATCTCTTCAAGAAAATTAGAGATACCAAGGGAATATTTCATGCAAAGATGGGCTCGATAAAGGACAGAAATGGTCTAGACCTAGCCGAAGCAGAAGATATTAAGAAGAGGTGTCAAGAATATACAGAAGACCTGTACTAAAAAGATATTAATGACCCAGATAATCATGATGGTGTGATCACTCACCTAGAGCCAGACATCTTGAAGTGTGAAGTCAAGTGGGCTTTAGGAAGCATCACTACGAACAAAGCTAGTGGAGGTGATGGAATTCTAGTTGAGCTATTTCAAATCCTGAAAGATGCTGCTGCTAAGTGCTGCACTCAATATGCCAACAAATTTGGAAAACTCATCAGTGGCCACAGGACTGGAAAAGGTCAGTTTTCACTCCCAAAGAAGGGAAATGCCAAGAATGTTCAAATTAATGCACAATTGCACTCATTTCACAGGCTAGCAAAGTAATGCTCATTATTCTCCAAATGAGCCTTCAACAGTACCGAGTCATGAACCGAGAACTTCCAGATGTTCAAGCTGGATTTAGAAAAGGCAAATGAAACAGTGATCAAATTGCCAAGATCCATTGGATCACTGAAAAAGGACAAGAGTTCCAGAAAAACATCTCCTTCTGCTTTATTGTCTACACCAAAGCCTTTGACTGTGTGGATCACAATAAACTGTGAAAAATTCTTAAAGAGATGGGAATACCAGACCACCTTACCTGCCTCCTGAGAAACCTGTATGCAGGTCAAAGAGGAACAGTTAGAACTGGACATGGAACAACAGACTGGTTCCAAATAGGAAAAGGAGTATGTCAAGGCTGTATATTGTCACCCTGCTCATTTAACTTATATGCAGAGTACATCATGAGAAATCCTGAGCTGAATGAAGCACAAGCTGGAATCAAGATTGCTGGGACAAATATCAATAACCTCAGATATCTAGACACCACCCTTAAGGCGGAAAGTAAAGAGGAACCAAAAAGCCTCTTTGACGAAGGTGAAAAGAGAAGAATGAAAAAAATGGCTTAAAACTCAACAATTATAAAATGAACATCATGCCATCCGGTCCCATCACTTCATGGCAAATAGATGGGGAAACAATGGAAACAGTGATGGGGTTTATCTTCTTGGGCTCCAAAATCATTGCAGATGGTGACTGCAGCCATGAAATTAAAAGATGCTCCTCCTTGGAAGAAAAGCTATGACACACCTAGACCACGTATTAAAAAGCAGAGACATTGCTTTGCCAACAAAGGTCCATCTAGTCAAAGGTATGGTTTTTCCAGTAGTCATATATGATGTGAGAGTTGGACCATAAGAAAGGCTGAACACCAAAGAATTATGCTTCCGAACTGTATGGTGTTGAAATAGACTCTTAAGAGTCCTTTGGACAGCAAAGAGATCAAACCAGTCATCCTAAAGAACTCAATCCTGAATATTCATTAAAAGGACTGATGCTGAAGCTGAAGCTCAATAGTTTGGCCATCTGATGCAAAGCGCCAGCTCATTGGAAACAACCCTGATGCTCAGAAAGATTGAAGGCAGGCCGAATAGGGGATGGACGACAGAGGACAAGATGATTGAATAGCGTCACTGACTCAATGGACATGAATCCCAGCAAGCTCCAGAAGATGGTGAAGGGAGGGAAGCCTAGCGTGCTGCAGTCCATGGGGTCTCATAGAGTCGGACACAACTGAGTGAGTACAATAGTGTCGCTTTTCCAGAATGTCATACAGAATCACATCCTCTGAGTTTGACTTACTTAGGACAATGCATTTGAGATTCATTCCTGTTGTCTGAATTAAAAAAGCTCATCATCCTTTCCTTCAGAGTATTATAACTATCTTTATGTACCAATGACGTTCCTCCGTTTACCAGTTATAGGACATAAGAGATGTTTCCAGTATAGGATGATTATGACTAAGGATACTATGAATATTCTCATGCAGATGTTAAGTATACGTGTTTTCATTTTACCCTGGGTAGCTGAATTGTACCTTAAGTATATGTTTAATTGTATGAGAAGTTGCTAAATTGTGTTCCAAATGCATACCACTTGGCTTCTCATCAGCAGTGTTATCAGAGTCCCAAATATAATATATTTTCACCAAAACATGGAATTGTTAATTTTTTTCTTTTTAATTTCATGCATTCTAATAAGTTCTTAGTGGTTTCTCATCATGGTTTTAAACTACATTTTTATTATTACTAATGATATTGAGCAATGTTTCATGTACTTTTTTTAACATCCACATTCTTCTTCGGTGGGAAAAATTCTATCCAAATGTTATCCCTTTTTTGGTAAACTGGGCCGCTTTGTTCTTATTGTGTCTTTAGAGTTCTTTATACATCATAGCTAGAAGTCCATTCAGAAATGTTCATTTTCTACCAGTCTATGACAAGTTTTTTCTTTCTTCAAACAGTGTGTTTGAAAGAAGTTCTCAGTTTTTAAGAAATCCAGTCTTTTTTTGTTTTCTTCTTTCATTAAAGAATAATGCTTTTAAGGTTTTTGAAGAAATCTCTGCTAACTCACAGATATTTTCTGGTTTCTCATAAGTCTTACAGTTTAGGTTTTACATTTGAATCTGTGGTCCAGCACCTCTTCCAGCCATGACAGTATGAAACTACCAATCAACCACCAGAAGAAAAATGGCCCAAAACACATGGAGATCAAAAGAAACACGTTACAAAACAATCAGTAGTTGACTGAAGAAATTAAAAAGGAAATAAAAGATATCCTAAGACTAACAAAAATAGAGACAATCCATTCCAAATCTATTTAACACAGGAAAAACAGTTCTAAGACAGAAGTTTGTAGCCATACAGGCCTACCTTAAGAACAAGAATAATCTCAAGTAAACAATCTAAATTTACACCTATATACAAAAAATAGAACAACCCTCTCTGCAAGTGTGTGGAAGGTTAAAATAATAAAGAAAAGAGTGGAAATAAATGAAATTGAGACTGAAAATCAACAAAAATAAGAGCTGGCTCATTGAAAAGATAAAATTGACAAACATATAGCCATACTCATCAAGAAACAAAAGAAAGGATTCAAATAAATAAAAAATAAAAGAGAGGTTACTATCAATACCACAGAAATACAAAGGATCATAAGAGAATACTATGAATAATTATATATCCAAAATTGGAAAACCTGGAATAAGTGGATAAATTCCTAAAAAAGGTATTATCTGCCAATGCTGAGTCAAGAAGAAATAGAAAATGCTGCTGCTGCTGCTGCTGCTGCTAAGTTGCTTCAGTCATGTCCAACTCTGTGCGACCCCATAGACGGCAGCCCACCAGGCTCCCCCGTCCCTGGGATTCTCCAGGCAAGAACACTGGAGTGGGTTCCCATTTCCTTCTCCAATGCATGAAAGTGAAATGTGAAAGTGATGTCCCTCAGTTGTGTCTGACTCTGCACAACCCCATGGACTACAGCCTACCAGGCTCCCCCGTCCATTTTCCAGGCAAGAGTACTGGAGAGGGGTGCCATTGCCATTTCCAAATAGAAAATGGGGATAGAGCAATTACTAGTAATGAAATTGAATTAGTAAATAATTTCCAGCAAACAAAATCTAGGACTCCATGGGTTCGTAGATGAATTCTATTACACATTTAAAGAATGGTTAAATTTTGCTTCAAAAGATACTGTATAGGAATAAATAAAATGAGCCATAGACTGAGGAAAATCGAACTACCATATGATCCAGCAATTTTACTTCTGGGTATTAACCCAAAGAAGACAAAACACTAATTTGAAAAGATTTGTGCAGTCCTTTTTTCATTACAGCATTTTTTTTTTTGCAATACCTAAGAACCTAACATATGAAAGCAACCTAAGTGTCCTGATAGAATAATGAATAAAGAAGATATGGTACATATAAAATGGAATATTACCTAGTCATAAAAAGAATGAAATCTTGCCACGTGAAACAGCATTGATGGACATAATGGGAATTATGCAACGTGAAATAAGTCAGTCAGAGAAACACTGTGTGATTTCAGTTATATGTGGGATCTACAAAATAAAAAAAATAAACTAATAAAACAAAAAGGAAACAGATTCATGAATACAGAGAACTAGTGATTGGCAGAGAGGAGGTGGCTAGAAAGAGGAGGAAAATAAGTGGATTAAAATACAAAATCTTCTAGTTATAAAATAAATTAAGTTATGAGGTTACGATACACAGACTAGACAATACAGTCAACGATTCTGTACTTACTTTAAATGGTGCCGGACGGGAACTAGACATCATGGTGACCATCTTGTTATGTATGTAAATGTGAAATCACTATGCTGTACACCTGGTTTTTGCATCAGGGCAATGCTGTCCTTGAAATGAATTGTGAAAGATTCTCTCCTCTTGTATTTTTTTAAGGCTTTGTGTTTGTGTGTGTGTGTGTGCACGCTAAGTCATTTCAGTCATGTCCAACTCTTTGCGACCCTATGGACTGTAGCCCCTCAGGCTCCTCTGTCCATAGGATCCTCCAGGCAAGGATTCTAGAGTGAGTTGCCATCCCTCCTCAAGGGGATCTTCCCAACCCAGGGATGGAACCCGTGGCCCCTAACGCTTCTGCATTGCAGGCGGAGTCTTTACTGCTGAGCCACTGGGGAGGCCCAGTGGCTTTGTGTAGAACTGCCATTATTTATTGCTTAAATGTTTGGTAGAGTTCACCAGTAAGGATACATGGTTTGCAGTACTCTTTGTGAGAAGGTTTACATTGTCAAATTTATAGGCATACAGTGGTTTGTTTTTCTTCCTTATTATTCTTTAAACATCTATAGGATATTTTATGATGTTCTCCTTTTCAATCTTAGTATCAGTGATTTTATCATTGTTTTCCTGTCAGACTGTCTATGGATTTATCTGTTTTGCCCATATTCTCCAAAAACCAGGCTGATTTCTTTGATTATCTCTGTTTTGTTTCTCTTTTCAATTTCATGGCTCTCCAATTTTATTATTTCCTTTTGTTCTCTTGTTTTAGATTTAATTTGCTCTTCTTTTTAAATTTCTAATGATAGAAGCATAGATGACTGATTTGAGACTTTTCTGTTTTTCCAACATAAGTATTTCACATTATAAACATCCTCTGAGCAAAACTTTTGCAAAACTTTTCCTGTATCCCACACATTTTTGTATATTAATATGCTGTTCATTTTTAATCAATTAAAAACAGTTTCTATTGTGACTGCTTCTTTGACTCGTGGGTTACTTAAAAGTGTCTTGCACACTTTTCAAGTATTTGGTTTGATTTCCACAATCATCCCATTGTGATCAGGTTGACGTACTGGTACTAGTTTCAATATATAGGAAATAAATATGTTAAAAATATTATCTAAAAATGATATTACAGCATGGCCCATTGTACACTGGGAGAAGATAAATATTTTGCTACCATTCAGTGGATCCTTCATCAAGAATCACATCCCCTCCAGTGTCTCCCCACTTTTAGTTAAGGTGAAGTTGTTAAAATCAGCTTTGTCCAGAGTTTAACAATCTTATCAGTGAGAAGGTTAGTCTTTTAAGGTGCCTGTAGCCCGAACTCTCAGAGGTCTTATACGACAAGATAAAGCTTTCTTATTTCTTAAGCCATGGTGTGCTGAGTTTTCTGATGCTTGCAAACAAACAACAACAACAACAAAAAAACCCAAAAGTTCTAGCTCGTGCATATCCATCGTAGCGCATGATGTACAAGCTGAAACGCCAAGAACATGCCGAGTGACTGGGGGAGGACTCGACAATCAGAACTGTTTAAATTTGATTTGAGCAATATTAAACTAAATTAGAGGTCAATTTAGCAGGAGGAGCAATTACACGGGAATCTTTTGTTTACTTGTAGATAAAAATATTTTTGAAGTGTTTCCACAGTATTTAGATTCAGGAGGAAATACATGGAAATATTATTACCTTTACACTCTGGTGGGTCACTGCTCCATCTGTTATGATCAACACAAATAAGGGTGATTTCTCCAATAAGAGAATATTCATCTGGTCCATTTGAAGGATTACACCTATACATTACTACTTCACTGTATTGATATACTTCCTTATAATGGGTGAATCTTCCATTTGTTATATTTCTAGGTGCTGCACACAGAATTACTTAAAAAGGGAGGAAAAAGGACATGAAGTAAAAGTGAAATATTAAGACAGCATTAGCAAAGTCCTAAGAATTGCCTTCATATAATTCATTAACATATGATTAATATGCTCCAGTTGTGAATTCAATATCCGTTTAGAAGAAAGCCTCTATGTGAATATATATTATCCCCAAATCAAGCCATTAATGTAGAAAAAACTTATTTTCTGAAATATGAAATACATATTTATCTGCAAGGCCATGCTAAGTTTTGCTCATATCATCATGAAAGATGCTGACAATTTAATGCTAAAATATACTTGTGATTAAAAAGGTAACTCAGTGCTAGCTGAAAAATACTTTATGATTTATAAATATCTCATTCACAAATTGGTTGTCCACATTAATATTGAGTATTACTGTCATTTTTCACTTTCATCCCGATGATGTATGGTTAAATTTTTCATATACAGCTGTCTGATTTTCCAGTAGACTAGATCCAAATGTGCTCCTTTAAACCAGATATTGAAGTAACTTGAAAAAATATAAAACAATGATACAATTCCCACTATTTGTTTTGGAAAATTTTGACTTTTCATAAAAATATGTTGCATATATTTATATGTATTACAGCTAACACTTCTTAAAAATGAGTTAATAATTATTTTTAAAACTTTTCATTTTTAACTGCAATATAATAAATATCAAGAGACATAACCCATATGAAGAGAAGTTCCTTGGTGTCTATGTTAATTTAAAAGCATACAGAGGTCATAAAGTTTGAGAACTGCTGCTCTATATTCTAAACAGAAGACATACTTACTTTCACAAATTGGGAGATTATCACTCCAGTTCACATTATCTCCAGAAATTTCACAATATATAATTTTTGCTCCAATCAGATAAAAACTAAATGAGAGAAAAAAGTTAGCACGTCCTTTAAGCAATTACAAGATGTATATAATAATCAAAAATGATTTATATGATGGGTTTTCTGTACTATAGTAATTTGAGTGAGAAATTTCTTAATATAATGGATGTCCTAAATCTGCAACTCAGTCAAAGAAAGAGTTTCTGCATGTGGACCCACTTTGGCCTACAGTAAAATGTGTAAATTACTGTCACGCTGGTCAGTGTAGCCCCTCTGCTCCCTCTGGCAAGTGCATTACACACTGACTTCTACTCTTTGCTCACACCATTTTGCTCAGTCAGGACTGAGCAGAGAGATCAGGGCCCTAGAACTTGCCTGCCTGGATTCAAGTTCCAGCTCCATGACTGCCTCGAGCTTGGGAAATCCCTTGCTGCTGCTGCTGCTGCTGCTGCTGAGTCGCTTCAGTCATGTCTGACCCTGTGCGACCCCATGGACAGCAGCCCACCAGGCTCCTCTGTCCACGGGATTCTCTAGGCAAGAATACTGGAGTGGGTTGCCATTTCCTTCTCCCAGAAATCCCTTAATGCTTCCTTAATGCTTCCCCTACATAACTCATGGGATTGTTCTGAGGATTGGATGGGTTAGTCTCTGGCACATAGTGAGTACTAGGTAAATTTTAACTTTTATTAATATTTTTTTAGATCAGAATACACACCCACCTTATTTTATTGCTCTTAACTTTTTGAGGTTTTAACAAACTGAAGGTGTATGGCAACCCTGCAATGAACAAGTTTATTTGTGCCATTTTCCTAACAAGGTTTGCTCACATTCATTTCTCTTGTCACATTTTGATAAATATCACATATTTCAAACTTTATTACTACTATGATATTTGTTGTGGTCATCTGTGATCAACACTATTTAATGTCACTACTATGACTCACTGAAGGTTCATATTATGACCATTCCCTTCTCCAGGAGATCTTCCCAACCCAGGGATTGAACCTGGGTCTCCCACATTGCAGGCAGATTCTTTACCATCTGAGTCACCAGGGAAGCCCTAACAATTTTTGGCAATATGCCATTTTAAAATTAAGGTATGTACATTTCTTAGACATAATTCCATTACGTACTTAGTAGACTATGGTATAGTGTTCAGTTCAGTTCAGTTCAGTCACTCAGTCGTGTCCGACTCTTTGTGATCCCATGAATTGCAGTACGCCAGGCCTCCCTGTCCATCACCAACTCCCGGAGTTCACTCAAACTCACGTCCATCGAGTCAGTGATGCCATCCAGCCATCTCATCCTCTGTCATCCCCTTCTCCTCCTGCCCCCAATCCCTCCCAGCATCAGAGTCTTTTCCAATGAGTCAACTCTTCGCATGAGGTGGCCAAAGTACTGGAGTTTCAGCTTTAGCATCATTCCTTCCAAAGAAATCCCAGGGTTGATCTCCTTCAGAATGGACTGGTTGGATCTCCTTGCAGTCCAAGGGACTCTCAAGAGTCTTCTCCAACACCACAGTTCAAAAGCATCAATTCTTTGATGCTCAGCTTTCTTCACAGTCCACCTCTCACATCCATACATGACCACTGGAAAAACCATAGCCTTGACTAGACAGACCTTAGTCGGCAAAGTAATGTCTCTGCTTTTGAATATACTATCTAGGTTGGTCATAACTTTTCTTCCAAGGAGTAAGCGTCTTTTAATTTCATGGCTGCAATCACCATCTGCAGTGATTTTGGAGCCCAAAAAGATTAAGTCTGACACTGTTTCTACTGTTTCCCCATCTATTTCCCACGAAGTGATGGGACCAGATGCCATGATCTTAGTTTTCTGAATGTTGAGCTTTAAATGTAAACATATGTAAAAAATTCATTTGACTTGCTCTATTGTAGTGGTCTGGAACTGAACCTGTAATATCTCCGAAGTATGTCTTCACCTTCCTAGGAGTAGCATAGGAATACTCCTACTTGATGAAATCTTCTCTGATGATTTAAATTCACAATTATACTCTCCTTCTTCTGGAAGTTCACTGTAATGATTATGAGTGATTCTATGTATTTAATACTTCTTCTCACTATTATTCTTTGATGCCTCTCTGTATATGCTTTTTCTCAAGAAGGATACAACCTCTTTAGGAAGAACCTATGTATTAAACTTTTGGCATTCTTCAAAGTACCTAGCAGGGTCTCTCTCTATAAATACTCACTGAATGTTCCATTATTTCTAATTGATTAAGTCAAATATACCCTATCTGCTTCCAGCTGACTCTTCTACAAGACTCACTCATTGATTCCAGATTATAATGTGTATTTCTGGTATGATGGCAATTTAAGAGGCATCAGGAATCTGTCTCCCCACCTTGATAACAATTGCACGGGTAGAATCTGCCTGATGTCACTATTTTGGAACTCTGACTTCTGTTGATGGTTTACAATGTCCAGGTGAAGACTTAGGTAAATTGGCTTATTTTGGTCCATTTCAACTCTTACCTTAGCACAGTGGTAGCTACCCATCCTCACCCATAGCAGTGTGGCAGGGTTCTCTGCATGTGTTCCCAGAACAGCTTACAAGTTGCTTGTGGGAGCCAAGGTGTTCAAAAAGGACCCTGTCCTCCAAATATAAGGATCTGTGTTCTTATCACTAATAGCTGCTTCCGATCACAGATAATTAGACAAAGAAACAGGTAGCCATTTTTGACACACCTCCCCGTACTTTTGTAATCCCCTTCTGCCCTGGCTGAAGTAACTTTCAAGGGGCTTAAATATCCAATGCCCTTTGTTCCCCACTTCATTTTTAGTTTTTCCCCTTATAGGGGCCAGACATTAAATACTCAGACATTCAAAAGCAAGTGCACATGCAGGAAAATAAGAAAGTGATAGTCTATGCCTAGGGAATGGCTCAGGAAAGACCTGAAATATTTTTCAGTTTGTACATCAGGCTGATATTCAGCACAGAGCCATTAACTAACAATTAAAAAAAATAATCCGCCTTGCATTTGGTGCTTTGCCTGGGGGGTGGCATCACTGAGGACTTCCTTCTGCAAGGTTGCCCCAAAATATACTGCTACAAATGATCTCCCATTTAGGGACGCCCATATTTAGGTATGCTCACCTAAATCTTCATGCTGCCAACTGCCACAAGAGCAAATGTGGCCGTCCCAACAAACTGCCTCCAGAAGGACGTCAAATAATGCCTCTCCACTGGCGCCTGCTTTGACTTCACAGAGGCCTCCTGCCTAACCCCCATGGGTAGGGCCTCAGTAATATTTGAAAAACGAAAACAAAATGACTGGCTTAAGGATGTTTAAAGAACTAAAGGAAGAAATCATGAGGTCAAGAGAATATGTGTGAAACATGGAAATCTCAAACGGGAGGCAGAAGGACTGGAAAGAAACCTCAAGGAACTTCTGAAGTTGAAAAGCACAATAATGGACGTTAAAAATCCATGGGAGGCACATTTGACCAAAAAGAAGAAAGGATCAGAGAACTTGAATACAGGATAATGGAAATTAGTGTCTCTGAGGAACAGAAAGAGAAAAGACTAAAGAAAAATGGACAGAGCCTAAAAAATCTTTGGAACTGTGGAACACCAACAGATTTATCAACATATACAATGTAGGACTCTCAGAAAGAGACAATGTAGAGAAGATGGCAGAGAGAGAGAACATTTGAAAAAATAATGGCAGAAAACTATCCAAATTTGATTAAAGATGTGAATATAAAATGGCAAAATCTCAATGCACCCTAGGATGAACTCAAAGAAACCCATAATACTCATGCTTTCAAAAGACAAAGAGAGAACATTGAACGTTGCAAGAAAGAGAGAAGAATCACATAGAGAGGATTCTAAACAAGATTATGAAATTTCTCATTAGGAACTCAGAACTCCAAGACAGTGAGTATATATACTCAAAGTGCTAAAAGAAAAAAAAAAAAAAAACAATCGAACAAAAATCCCTTATCCAGAAAAAAAACTGTTCTTTGAAAGTTATGGAGAAATTAGGGCCTTTCCAGGAATAAAAAGAGAGAGAGACTGTGACCACTAGGCCACTGTTGACCCACACCTCCACTGGAGACTCCTGGACACCCACAGACTTCTGGGGAAATGAGGTGTGTGTGGTGCTGGCCGTGCTTTGGAACAGAGAATCTGGACGTGTCTCAGAGAATTTCTGACCTTTTTAAGAATATTTTCGGTTATAGCTGTTGAACATGACAACCAATGTAATGAATACTCATTCTCATGCTCTTCAGTTCAGTTCAATCACTCATTCGTGTCCGACTCTTTGTGACTCCATGAACCGTAGCACGCCAGGCCTCCCTGTCCATCACCAGCTCCTGGAGTTCACCCAAAGCCATGTCCATTAAGTCAGTGATGCCATCCAACCATCTCATCCTCTGTCATCCCCTTCTCCTCCTGCCCTCAATCTTTGCCAGTATCAGGGTCTTTTCAAATGAGTCACCTCTTTGCATCAGGTGGCCAAAGTATTGGAGTTTCAGCTTCATATCAGTCCTTCCAATGAACACCCAGGACTGATCTCCTTTAGGATAGACTGGTTGGATCTCCTTGCAGTCCAAGGGACTCTCAAGAGTCTTCTCCAACACCACAGTTCAAAAGAAACAATTCTTCAGCGCTCAGCCTTCTTTATAGTCCAACTCTCACATCCATACATGACCACTGGAAAAACCATAGCCTTGACTAGACGGACCTTTGTTGGCAAAGTAATGTCTCTGCTTTTCAATACGCTGTCTAGGTTGGTCATAACTTTCCTTTCAAGGAGTAAGCGTCTTTTAATTTCATGGCTACAATCACCATCTGCATTGATTTTGCAGCCCAGAAAAATAAAGTCAGCCACTGTTTCCACTGTTTCCCCATCTATTTCCCATGAAGTGATGGGACCAGATGCCATGATCTTCGTTTTCTGAATGTTGAGCTTTAAGCCAACTTTTTCACTCTCCTCTTTCACTTTCATCAATAGGCTCTTTAGTTCTTCTTCACTTTCTCCTATAAGGGTGGTGTCATCTGCATATCTGAGGTTACTGATATTTCTCCTGGCAATCTTGATTTCAGCTTGTGCTTCTTCCAGCCCAGATTTCTCATGATGTACTCTGCATAGAAGTTAAGTAAGCAGGGTGACAGTATACAGCCTTGATGTACTCCTTTTCCTATTTGGAACCATTCTGTTGTTCCATGTCCAGTTCTAACTGTGGCTTTGTGACCTGCATACAGGTCTCAAGAGGCAGGTCAGGTGGTCTGGTATTCCCATCTCTTTCAGAATTTTCCAGTTTATTGTGATCCACAAAGTCAAAGGCTTTGGCCTAGTTTATAAAGCAGAAGTAGATGTTTTTCTGGAACTCTCTTGCTTTTTCCATGATCCAGTGGATATTGGCAATTTGATCTCTGGTTCCTCTGCCTTTTGTAAAACCAGCTTGAACATTTGAAAGTTCACAGCTGATGTATTGCTGAAGCCTGGCTTGGAGAATTTTAAGCTTTACTTTACTAACATGTGAGATGAGTGCAATTGTGTGGTAGTCTGAGCCTTCTTTGCATTGCCTTTCTTTGGGATTGGAATGAAAACTGGAAGTATGATTTATATTTGACTCCAAGATGGCAGAGTAGGAGGATGTGCACTCCTCTTCTCCTCTGAGAACTCCAAAATTACAACTCACTACTGAACAACCATCGACAGGAGAATGTAGGATCCCACCAAAAAAAAGATACCCCACATCTAAGAGCAAAGGAGAAACCTACGTAAGACAATAGGAGAGGTGAAAACACGTTTAGAATCAAACCCCACAGCTGCCAGAGATGCTCAGAGGCTCAAACAAACCTTGTGCACACCAGGACCCAGAGACCTCACAGAGACTGAGCCAGAACTGTGTTTGAGTGTCTCCTGTGGAGGTATGGGTTAGCAATGGCCTGCTGCAGGGGCAGGGGCTCTGGGTGCATAGACCTGGGTATGGCATAAGCCCTCTTGGAGGAGGTCGCTATCAACCCCACCATAGAGCCTCCAGAACTTACACAGGACTGGGGAAACAGGCTCTTGGAGGGCACAAACAAAACCTTGTGCACACAAGGCCCAGGAGAAAGCAGCAGTGACCCCACAAGAGACTGACCCAGACTTCGTGAGTGTCCAGGAGCCTCTAACAGAAGTGTGGGTCGGCCGTGGCCTGCTGCAGGGCTGGGGGCACTGAGTGTAGCAGTGCATCATGGGACCTTTTGAAGGAGGTTGCCATTATCTTCATTACCTCCACCATAGTTTGGCCTCAGGTCAAACAACAGGGAGGGAACACAGCCCTGCCCATCAACAGAAAATTGGATTAAAAGTTTACTGAGCATGGCTCTGCTCATCAGAACAAGACCCAGTTTCCCCTACAGTCAGTCTCTCCAAGCAGGAAGCTTCCATAAGCCTCTTATCCTTCTCTATCAGAGGGCAGATAAACTGAAAACCACAATCACAGAAAACTAACCAATCTAATCACGTGGACCACAGCCTTGTCTAATTCAGTGAAACTATGAGCCATGCCATGTAGGACCACCCAAGATGGATGGGTCATGATGGAGAGTTCTGAAAAAACGTGGTCCACTGGAGAAGGAAATGGCAAACCACTTCAGTATTCTTGCCTTGAGAACCCCATGAACAGTGTGAAAAGGCAAAAAGATAGGACACTGAAAGAGGAACTCCCCAGGTCAGTAGGTGCTCAATATGCTACTGGAGAGCAATGGAGAAATAACTCCAGAAAGAATGAAGAGATGGAGCCAAAGCAAAAACAACACTCAGTTATGGATGTGACCAGTGATGGAAGTAAAGTCCGATGCTGTAAAGAGCAATACTGGATACGAACCTGGAATGTTAGGTCCATGAATCAAGGCAAATTGGAAGTGGGCAAATGGGAGATGGCAAGAGTGAACATCGACATTTCAGGAATCAGTGAACTAAAATGAACTGGATGGGTGAATTTAACTTAGATGATCATTATATCTACTACTGTGGGCAAGAATCACTTAGAAGAAATGGAGTAGCCATCATAGTAAACAAACGAGTCCGAAATGCAGTACATGGATGCAATCTCAGAAATGACAGAATGATCGCTGTTCATTTACAAGGCAAACCATTCAATATCACAGCAATCCAAGTCTATGCCCCAACCACTCATGCTGAAGAAGCTGAAGTTGAATGGTTCTATGAAGACCTACAAGACCTTCTAGAAGTAACATCCAAATAAGATGTCCTTTTCATTACAGGGGACAGGATGCAAAGTCAAGAGATACCTGGAGTAACAGGCAAATTTGGCCTTAGAGTACAAAACAAAGCAGGTCAAAATCTAACAGTTTTGCCAAGAGAATGCACTGGTTATGGCAAACACCCTCTTCCTACAACACAAGAGAAGACTCTACACATGAACATCACCAGATAGTCAATACCAAAATCAGATTGATTTTATTCTTTGCAGTCAAAGATGGAGAACCTCTATACAGTTAGCAAAAAAAAGACCAGAAGCTGACTGTGGCTCAGATCATGAACTCCTTATTGCCAAATCCAGACCTAATTTGAAGAAAGTAGGGAAAATCACTAGGCCATTCAGGTATGACCTAAATCAAATCCCTTATGATTATACAGTGGAAGTGACAGATAGATTCAAGGGATTAGGTCTGATAGACAGAGTGCCTGAAAACTATGGATGGAGGTTCATGACATTGTATAGGAGGCAGGGATCAAGAGCATCTCCAAGAAAAAGAAATGCAAAAAGGCAAAATGATTGTCTGTGGAGGCCTTACAAGTAGCTGAGAAAAGAAAAGATGCAAAAGGCAAAGGAGAAAAGGAAAGATATAAGCATCTGAATGCAGAGTTCCAAAGAATAGCAAGGAGCGAGAAGAAAGCCTTCCTCAGCAACAATGCAAAGAAATAGAGGAAAACAATAGAATGGGAAAGACTAGAGATCTTTTCAAGAAAATTAGAGGTACCAAGGGAACATTTCATGCAAAGATGGGCTCAATAAAGGACAGAAATGGTATGGACCTAATAGACGCAAAGATATTAAGAAGATGTGGCAAGAATACACAGAAGAACTATACAAAAAAGATCTTCATGACCCAGATAACCATGATGGTGTGATCACTCACCTACAGCCAGACATCCTGGAATGTGAAGTCAAGTGGGCCTTAGGAAGCATCACTATGAACAAAGCTAGTGGAGGTGATGGAATTCCAGTTGAGCTATTCCAAATCCTAAAAGATGATGCTGTGAAAGTGCTGCACTCAATATGCCAGCAAATTTGGAAAACTCAGCAGTGGCCACAGGACTGGAAAAGGTCAGTTTTCATTTCAATCCCAAAGAAAGGCAATGCCAAAGAATGGTCAGACTACTGCACAATTGCACTCATCTCACATGCTAGCAAAGTTATGCTCAAAATTTTCCAATTCAGACTTCAACAGTACATGAACTGTGAACTTCCAGATGTTCAAGTTGGATTTAGAAAAGGCAGAGGAACCAGGAATCAAATTGCCAATGTCTGCTGTATCATGATAAAGCTAGAGAGTTCCAGAAAAACATCTACTTCTGCTTTATTGACTATGGCAAAGCCTTTGACTGTGTGGACCATAACAAACTGTGGAAAATTCTGAAAGAGATGGTAATACCAGACCACCTGACCTGCTTTCTGAGAAACCTGTATGCAGGTCAAGAAGCAACAGTTAGAACTGGACATGGAACAATGGACTGGTTTCAAGTCAGGAAAGGAGTATGTAAAGGCTATATATTGTCACCCTGCTTATTTAACTTATATGCAGAGGACATCATGAGAAATGCTGGGCTGGATGAAGCACAAGCTGGAATCAAGATTGTGGAGAGAAATAGCAATAACCTCAGTTATGCAGATGACACCACCCTTATGGCAGAAAGCAAAGAAGGGCTAAAGAGCCTCTTGATGAACTGAAAGAAGAGAGTGAAAAAACTTAAACTCATCATTCAGAAAACTAAGATCATGGCATCTGGTCCCATCACCTCATGGCAAATAGATGGAGAAACAATGGAAACAGTGAAAGACTTTATCTTTTGGGGCTCCAAAATCACTGCAGATAGTGACTGCAGCCATGAAATTAAAAGACGCTTACTCCTTGGAAGGAAAGTTATAACCAACCTAGACAGCATATTAAAAAGTAGAGACATTACTTTGCCAACAAAGGCAAAGCTTTCCATTTAGTCAAAGCTATGGTTTTCCCACAGCCATGTGTGAATGTGACAGTTGGACTATAAAGAAGGCTGAGTGGTGAAGAATTGATGATTTTGAACTATGTTGTTGGAGAGGACTCTTGAGAGTCCCTTGGATTGCAAGGAGATCCAACCAGTCAATCCTATAGGAAATCAGTCCTGAATATTCATTGGAAGGACTAATGTTGAAGCTGAAACTCCAATACTTTGGCCACTTGATGAGTCACTGACTCATTGGAAAAGACCCTGGATTGGGAGCTTGTATACACCTGTGGTGGATTCATGTCAATGTATGGCAAAACCAATACAGTAGTGTAAAGTAAAATAAAATAAAGATAAAATTAAAAAAAATAAATAAAAGACCCTGATGCTGTGAACGATTGAAGGCAGAAGGGTAGGAGAAGGGGATGACAGAGGATGAGATGGTTGAATGGCATCACTGACTCTATGGACATGAGTTTGAGTAAGCTCTGGGAGTTGGTGATGGACAGGGAAGTCTGGCATGCTGTAGTCCATGGGTTGCAAAGAGTTGGACACAACTGAGTGACTGAACTGACTGAGACCTGAACTGTAAGAAACACTTAAGGGAATCTTACAAGGTGAAATAATAGGAATAGACAGTAACTCCAGAGAAGGTGATGGCACCCCACTCCAGTACTCTTGCCTGGAAAATCGCATGGGCAGAGGAGCCTGGTAGACTGCAATCCATGGGGTCATGAAGAGTCGGACACGACTGAGCGACTTCACTTTCACTTTTCACTTTCATGCATTGGAGAAAGAAATGGCAACCCACTCCAGTGTTCTTTCCTGGAGAATCCCAGGGACGGCGGAGCCTGGTGGGCTGTGGCCTATGGGGTCGCACAGAGTTGGACAGGACTGAAGCAACTTAGCAGCAGCAGCAGCAGGCAGTAGGCAGTAAATCAAATTGTTGTGGAAAAATAAATATCTCACTAAAAGTAAATTCATAGGCAATTTTAAAAGATAGCATTGGATTACAGGTGGTTTGCTAGTACAGTTTTTGTAGTTAATTTGGTATTAATTCAACTTGGAGTTCTATAACTGTAGGAAGTTAAATGTAGTCCCAATGGTAACCGTAAACAAAATAGCCACAGAATGTACAAAAAAGGGAATAATGCAGAAAGTATTCATTTCACTGTAAAATCAACGAGACACAAAAGAAAAAGTAATGCCGGAAATTAGGAACCAAAAAGCTAAAAGGCTTATAGAAAGCAAGTGGTGCAATGACAGAAGTAAGTCCCTCCTTTCAGTAGTTTATTAAATTTAAATGTATTAAACTCTTAATCAAAAGTCAGAGATTGGCAGAATGCATAAAACACATGACTCAAGGTCATGAGACTCACATGACGTCCATAGACACAAATGTGTTGAATATGAAAGGGTGCAAAAAGATAGTCCATGCTAATAGTATCTAAAAGAGAGCAGGGATGGCTATACTAATTTAGACAAAATAGACTCTAGAGAAAAAGTGTATAGGCAAAGAAGGACATTATATTTTAAAAAGGCTTAAGTACTTGAATAAGATATAACAGTTATAAACATTTATGCATCTAATAAGAAGCCATCAAAATATATGAAGCAAAAAATGACAGAACTGAAGGGAGTAAAACACAGGTATACAAAATAGGCATTTTACAGCAATAGTTGGAAACTTCAATACCCCACTCGTAATAATGTATTAAACAACTTGGTAGGAGATAAGTAAGGAAGTAGAGGACTTCAACAATACAAGACAAACTAGGTCTCAATGACATATACAGAGCACTCTATCTAACAACAGAACATAGTCTTCTCAAGTGCACACTGGACATTTCCCAGCTCAGATCACATTTTAGGTCACAGATGAAAAAAAATAATATTCTTCATAATAGATAATACACACTTAATAGCAGTTAATTCTGCTAGGCCAAAATTAATAACAATTAATGGATTTTAAAAGGTAGCTATCAGGTTGGGGAGGGAAAAAAAAAATAAGGTAGATACCATACAAATACGTTCTTTGATCACAACAGGACAAACTCAAAAATCAAAATCAATGGGAAAATTGGAAAATTCTCAAAATTGCTAAAATTTTAAAAGTCCTTTTATGTACCAATGAATCAAAGAAGAAATCATAAGGGCACTTAGAATACACTTTGACATGAATGTGTTACAGGGAAGAGTCAATACTGACTCCAAGTTGGGCTTGTATCTTTGATTTTAACCTTTGCTTTTCTTTGCTTTTACTATCGTAACCATACATAATGGCCTACCTCAGGTCTTTGTTCAGGACCTTGTCCCACAACAAGGGAAAAATTTTCACATCCCCTCCCTGAGGCTGGCCATTGCAGAAGACTTTTGTAAGATTAATGGCCTTTTTTTTACTTTACTTCCTCACCACCACCCCACCCCCACCACCACCCCCATCTCTGTTCTATAAAAGAACCTGCATCTATATCACAATAAGATGGTTATTTTGAGATATTAGTCTGGAATCTTCTCAGTCTACCAGCTTTCTGAATAAAGTTGTATTCTTCGCCTTAACACTTCACCTCTCAGATTTATTGCCCTGTCATGCATCAAGGAGAATGTACTCAGACTTGGTAAAAAAAGGAAATGAAAATATAACCTACCAAAACTTATGGATGGAATAAAGCAAAAGATGTGACAAGAAGGAAGTTTAAATGTATAAATGTTTACATTAAAAAATGTAACACCTTGCACACTTTGAAACATAAGCCAGAGGGAGTAACTTCAAATGAGCCCGGATAAGACTCAGTTTGTGATCTTGCAGAGCCTCCCCAAGAGGCAACTGGGCCTCCTTCTGGGAACACAGAGACTGGTGGTAGCCATTGGGGAGTTCCTTGTACCAGGAGGACACATGGTGCTCACAAAAAATACCATTTTGAGAACCTCTTTCTCGCTTATTAGTGTTGGGGGCTTACCATTCACCAACTAACTGGCAACAGTCCCAAGATGCACTGGGATGAGCAGCCAGACACCCTGGGCCTGGGCCTGCCAGTCAACACCAGCCGCATGACTCCCTGGGCCATGCAGACAGCTGCACCAAGATGCAGTCCCACCCACTAGTGGCCATCAGATTCTGTACGCGGCACGGCCTGTCAGCCGACCCATTTGAGGGCTAGCACTGCTGTCACTGTTTCCCAGCAGATGACTCTGCCATAAATAAAGAGCCTCGCAGCCCATATAAGGAACAACATTAGAAGATACACATAGGGTAAACAGATGGAGTACACCGCTGGGCCATATAGAATGTTTTCTACATAAGACCACTTTTCCAAAACTCAGAATCATATCTGAGCTACCTAGAACAAAGAAAACACAGAGAATTAGGTAAAATAAGGTGAGAAAAATACGTCCCATGGGAAGGAAGTAGCCCAGAAGAAGAACTACCTGGAGTGGAGACAAGCAATATACCTTATAAAAAGTTCAAGGTAATGATTATAAGAAAGTTAAAAAAAGTCAGAAGTAGAATGGATGAATATAGTAAGAAATTTAATAAATTATGAAATATTTAAAAAACCTGAACAGAGATGAAGAATACAATAGTTGTAATAAAATTACACCAGAAGGATTCAACAGTAGATTACATGATTCAGAACAATGGATCAGCAACTGGAAGACAGAATAGTGGAAATCACTAAACCTGATTAGAAAAAAATTGAAAAATATGCAGACGGTTTAAGAGCTCTCTGAGACAATATCAAACATACTAAATAATTTGCATCATGGGGCCACAGAAGAAGAAGAGGGAGAGAAAGGAGCAGAGAATTTAATTAAAGAACAAATAGCTGAAAATTTCCTTAACATGGGAAAGGAAATAGATTTCTAGGTCCAGAAAGCAGAGTCCCAAACACAGTGAACCCAAAGAGATCCACACCAAGATGCATTGTAATCAAACTGGTAGAAATTAAAGATAGAGAGATTCTTAAAAGCAGCAAAAGAAAAGCAGCTGGCTGCATATAACAAACTCCCATATGATTATAAGCATTTTCAGAAGAAACTTTAAAGATTAAAAGGCAGTAGCATGATAAGGTTAAAGGGATGAAAGCTAAAAATCTATATATAAAAATCCTGTACCTGGCAAAGATATCATTTAGATTTTTTTTTAATTTTTATTTTTACTTTATTTTACTTTACAATACTTTATTGATTTTGCCATACATTGATATGAATCTTCCATGGGTGTACATAAGTTCCCAATCCTGAACCCCCTCCCACCTCCCACCCCATATCATCTCTCTGGATCATCCCCATGCACCAGCCCCAAGCATCCTGTATCCTGTATCAAACGTAGACTGGCAATTCGTTTCTTACATGATAGTATACATGTTTCAATGCCAATCTCCAAATGACCCAATCAAAAAATGGGCCAAAGAACTAAATAGACATTTCTCCAAAGAAGACACACGGATGGCTAACAAACACAGTTCTATCATTTAGATTTGAAATAACGTTACAGACAAGCAAAACTAAAAGAATTCAGCACCACTAAATGGGCTTCAAAATCACTGCTGATGGTGACTGCAGCCATGAAATTAAAGATGCTTACTCCTTGGAAGGAAAGTTATAACCAACCTAGATAGCATATTCAAAAGCAGAGACATTATTTTGCCAACAAAGGTGCGTCTAGTCAAGGCTATGGTTTTTCCTGTGGTCATGTATGGATGTGAGAGTTGGACTGTGAAGAAAGCTGAGTGCAGAAGAATTGATGTTTTTGAACTGTGGTGTTGGAGAAGACTCTTGAGAGTCCCTTGGACTGCAAGGAGATCCAACCAGTCCATCCTAAAGGAGATCAGCCCTGGGATTTCTTTGGAAGGAATGATGCTAAAGCTGAAGCTCCAATACTTTGGCCACCTCATGCGAAGAGTTGACTCATTGGAAAACACTCTGATGCTGGGAGGGATTGGGGGCAGGAGGAGAAGGGGACGACAGAGGATGAGATGGCTGGATGGCATCACTGACTCGATGGACATGAGTCTGAGTGAACTCCTGGAGATGGTGATGGACAGGGAGGCCTGGCGTGCTGCGATTCGTGGGGTCGCAAAGAGTCGGACACGATTGAGCAACTGAACTGAACTGAACTGAGCTGAAATAGGCTTCACAAAAAAACATTAAAAGGATTTTTTTAAGTAAAAAAGAAAAGGCCACAACTAAAAAATATGAAGACTGTGAAGGAATTATCTTATTTGTAAAGGGAAACATACAGGAAAGGCAGTAGATAAACCATTTATAAAACTAGCAGGAAGCTTAAAAGACAAAAGTAGTCAAATCATACACACACACACACACACACACACACACACACAATAAGAAGTTAAGGGATGCACAAAACAATGAACTATAAAATACGATGTCAAAAACATTAAACATGAGAGGAGGGGAGTAAAGATAAGTGTAGTTAGAATGTATTTGAACTTAAGAAATCAGCAATGTTAAGCAATCATGACATTTTATATAAAAATCTCATGGTAATCACAAATGAAAAATATATAATACATACACACACACACAGAAAAGAAACAAATCCAAACTCAATATTAAAGATACTCATCAAATCACAAATAAAGATAGCAAAAGAAGAATGAAAGAGAACGGCAGTAACAAACAGTAAATGATTAAGAAAATGACAAAAATGGAGACCTACCAATTATTATTTTAAATGTAAAAGAAACAATACTCTAATCAAAAGACATGGAGTGGCTAAATGGGTAAAAAACAAGATCTAATGATATGCTGCATCAAAGAGACTACAGATATAAAGACACAAAGTCTGAAAATGAGGAATGAAAAAATGTATTCCATGTAAATGGAAATCAAAAGAAAGTTGTAATACAAATACTTATCTCAGACAAAATAGAGTTAAAACAAAGACTGTCAAAGAGACAAAGTAGAACCTTACATAATGATCAAGGGATCAGTCCAAGAAGATATAGCAATTGTAAATACATATGTACACAATAGACAATCAGCTAAATACATAAGGAAAATATAACAGAAATAAAAGGAGAAATTGACAGCAACACAACAATCAAACAGGACTTTAACAACACACATACATCAAAGGACATATAGACAGAAAATCAATAAGGAAGCATTGGCTTTAAATGATATGTTATATCAGATGAACTTAATAAATATGTATGGAACATAGATCCCAACGCAAAAGAATATAGATTCTTTTCAAGGACACGTGGAACATCCTCCAGGATAGATCATATTCATAGGCCACAAAACAAGCTTTGGTAAATTTAAGAAAATTGAAATCATGTCAAGCATTCTTTCTGACAACAAAGACATGAGCCCAGAAATCAGCTATAAACACTAACAAGGCTCAAAATTATGCTGCGAAACAATGAACAGACCACTCATGTAACCAAAGAACAACTTTTAAAAAACTGGAGACAAATGAAAACAAAAATACAATGACTTAAAGTCTATGAGATGCAACAAAGCAGTTCCAGGAGGAAACTTTATAGCAATAGAAGCTTACCTTAGGAAACAAGAAAAATCTCAATTAAACAACCTAACTTATACCTCAAGGAAGTAGGAAATGAAGAACAAACAAAATCAAAAGTTAGTAGAACGAAAAAAATATCATAAAGATCAAGGCAGAAATAAATGAAATAGAAAAAAAGACAAAAGAGAAAAAGACCTGGTACTTTGAAAACATTTTTTAAAATGTTAAAACATTTAGCCTGACTTATCAATTAAAAAAAAAAAGAGGGTCTAAATCAGTAACATCAGAAATCAAAATGGAAACCTTAAAACCAACACTAAAGAAACAAAGCAAATCAAAGAAACAAAGCGATCAATGCAAAGAAATAGAGGAAATAGCAGTCGTATATGGATGTGAGAGCCAGACAATAAAAAAGTCTGAGTGCCGAAAATTTGATACCTTCAAACAGTGATGCTGGAGAAGACTCTTGAGAGTCCCTTGGAGAGCAAGGAGATAAAACCAGTCAATCTTAAAGGAAATCAACCCTAAATATTCATTGGAAGGACTGGTGATGAAGCTGACACTCCAATACTTTGGTCACCTGATGCGAAAAACTGACTCACTGGAAAAGATCCTGATGCTGGGAAAGATTGAGAGCGGGCGAAGGGGACGACAGAGGATGAGATGGTTGGATGGCATCACTGACTCAATGGACAATAGTTTGAGCAAGCTCAGGAGTTGGTAATGGACAGGGAGGCCTGGAGTGCTGCGGTCCATGGGGTCGAAAGGAGTCGGACACGACTGAGTGACTGAACTGAACTGAACTAATATAAAATGATTATATTCATTTAAAGACCCTTCAATAGACTAACTGGATCAAGAACACACACACACACACACACACACACACTGGACTATAAGTCAGCCATAAAACCTGGGAAATCTTGTCATTAGTGACAGCGTGGATTGGCTTATAGAATATTATGCCAAGTGAGACAAGTCAGACAGAAAAATAGAATATTGCATGATATTATTTATATTTGCAATTTAAATACAAAGAAAATGAAGAAACAAAAATCAGAAACAGACTCCAGTTCAGTTCAGTTCCGTTCAGTCACTCAGTCGTGTCTGACTCTTTGCGACCCCATGGACTGCAGCGTGCCAGGCCTCTCCCCATGAGCAGTATGAAAAGACTCCAGTTACAAAAAACAAAAAAGTGTTTGCCCTGGGAAGGGGTGGAGGGAGAAATTAATTAAATGATATTAATTAATTAAATGATATTAAATTAATTAATGATATTAAATTAATTAAATGATATTAATTAATTAAGTGATATTAAGAGGTACAAATTTCTAGTTACAAAAGAAATGTTACAAGGATATAATGGGGAAATAGTCAATAAAGTGTAATAACCTTGTATGGTGATAAATTGTATCTAGACTTATCATGTTAATCACTTTGAAATGTATAGGAATATCAAATCCCTATCTGATGCATTGGGACTAATTTAGTTTGTAGGTAAACTAGTCTTTAGTTAAAAGTAAGAAGAGAGCTGTAAAATAATCAACCTAATGTTACAACTTAAGGGACTAGTGAACAAAGATAAACACACAAACCTAGCAGAAAGAAGTAAACAATAAAGATTAGAGCAGAAGACAAATGAGCAGAGAATACCGAATGAATCCAAAAGCTGGTTTTCCAAAAGAGGAAGAAAACTGATATACCCTTAGCTAGATGGACTATGACAAAAAGGAAGATCCAAATTACCTAAATCGGAAATGAAAATGGTGATATTTCCCTTAGTTCTACAGAATTAAAAAATAATATGAGACATCTATGAATAATTTTTATGACACAAATGGATAGCCTAGATATAAAAGACAAACTCATGTAAACACAAACTCTACCAAGACTTCATTAAAAAATACAAAATCTGAATTGATTATGACTAGTGAGGAGATTGAATCAGTAATCAAAAATTTCCCAATAACAAAAAAAGTACTGGATCTGATGTCTTCACTGTTTAATTCTGCCAAACATTTAAAAGAGAAGTAATACCAATTCTTAGCTTAAAGTTTTACAAAAATTGAAGAGGAAGGCAGCCTTCTGAATTTATTCTGATACCAGTGTAATAAGGACACCAAAGCTAAAATAAGACACTACAAGTAACCAAGCTACAGAACAGTATTCCTTATAAATACTGATGTAAAAATCCTCAGTGTAATACTAGCAAACAGTTCATCAGCATATAGAAAGGATTCAAAACCATGACCAAGAAGAAATTATTCCTGGAATGCTAGGATGGTTCAACATGAAGATCAATCAATGCAACATATCACATCAGCAGAAGGAAGAGGAAAAACTCACATGATCATCTCAACTGATAAAGAAGAAGCATTTGACAAAATTCTACATTTTTCATGATAAAAAAATATTCAACAATCTAGGAACAGATGGAAACTCCTTCAGGGTAATCAATACCATACATGACAAGCACACAGCACAGTATCATACTCAATGGTGACAAACTGAAAACTTTTCCTCTAAGACGAACAAAGGCAAAGATGCTTAATATTAAGAAAACCTGTTGCATTCCAGTGTATTATATTTTAATTCTAAAATCATACTTTAAAATAAATGCCCAATATCTCCAATATGTAATAATAAAGGAGCCCTGTAGGGAAAAAAAATCTATTATTAAATGCGCAGTACCTCTTTTTGAGATGTTTCACTCCTTTGTAGCAGCATCAAAAATAAGGTTTTTCAATTAAGAGATTATGATCAACATTATCATCCAGGCTAAGCAGATCAATTTAGGTCCTTAAAACTACAGATTATCTCAAAATAAGAGTATGTTTGGTTGACAGTTCTACTTCCTAGTTCCATAAGCCCCATTTCAACTCTAAGAATCGGCAATTTTAAACTATCGTCAAGAATAAAGTTACCATGATTACTACATTTTTAATTTATACAATAGGTTTGTTATTACATATAATAAGTTATATGGGCTTCCCAGGTGATGCTAGGGTTAAAGAATCCCCCTGTCAACGCAGGAGACACAAAAGATGCGGGTTCGATCCCTGCGTTGGGAAGATCCCCTGGAGTAGGAAGGGGCAACCCACCCAGGTATTCTTGCCTGGAAAACTCCAGGGACAGAGGAGCCTGGCAGAACCCTGGCAGTCCATGGGGTTTCAAAGAGTTGGAAATGACTGAGCGACTGAACACATACATAATAAGTATACAGTTTTGTTTTACCTCAATTTAAACTTCTTTCTAATTACACATTTTTCAGGTCTTCATAAATAGTGCAATAATTGTTTGGCTACAAGTACGATGTCACATAGAAAACAAAATGAAATTTAGCTTATAGAAATGTTTAAAAAGATGAGCAAAACAAAAATGGAATTAGTAATACTGAACCTTATTTTCTGTAATGAGCATCTTACTTACCCTGGATTACAAGCAAAGTGAGCCTGTGAACCGAACAGAACACTTCCATTCACTAAGTTAACGTAGCCATTCACAGGATCTCCTAGATTAGGACATGATTTTTCTAAAAGAAAATATTCAAATATGTTGGTTTATACTAATTTCAAAAATAGATTTAAATCAAATTCAAAAGTCTATATTGCTTGTTTGAATTCATGGGAATCTTATTATTCATTTAACTATTATTTTCTTTCCATATTATATGGCCAAACAAGATTCATATTTACCCAGGTAAACAATTACCAAGAAAAAGATTCCCTGGGGATTTTTCAAAGCCTGAACAAATGCACAGATATGTAAAAGCCTATATTCACATGATAAAATCATCACTGAAGTAGTGGAATAGGCACACTAAGATGTGTATAAATATCCAGTGCTATAAAACATTTTTGTTCGTTTATTTACCTACACAGGCATCCTGGAGAGATGACCATGTATTATTATCTTGACAAACAGCAGATCTGGGGAGAGCAGGAAGCTTGGGCTTGAAACCTAGACGACACTCATATTGCACACATTCCCCAGGACGATAATTGGGTTTAGGCTCACCTTGGAGCATCATAGTTTTAAATCTTGGTGGATCACCACAAGCCTCTAGGAACAGAGAGAATAAGAACATGCAAGTGAAGTGCTTTATCTCTTTCATCAGCCAGGGACTGCGGCCTGGCCTCAGGTAGGTGCTACAGAATAAATCTATTCAAGGACTGCCTCATGCTTTCCCAGGCGGCTAAGTGGTAAAGAATTACTGAGGACGCGGGAGACGCAGGAGATCTGGGTCCGATCCCTCAGTTAGGAAGATCCCCTGGAAGAGGAAGTGGCAATCCAAAATCCCATGGACAGAGAAGCCTGGCAGGCTATAGTCCATGGGGTCGAAAAGAACTGGACACAATTGAGCACGCACACACGCCCATGCTTTTACCCGTGTGGTAGTAGCGGCAGAGGATGTGCCTTGCTTACTTTAAATAACCGTCTATGAGCTTTTTTGGTTTGTTGAGGAATAAGGTGAACTTTCATTCAACACAATTGAAAAGATAGCATCCATGTTTGGGGTTTTAAAATGTATTTATAGGTATGTGTCCTTCCCTCTTCTCTCTAAATTCATCATTTCAAAACTCACCTCTCCCTAAGAAGTCTTGTAAGGTATATAGCACTCTGATCAGATTACTTTTCCATAGTTTAGGCTCAGTTTCCCCTCAGAAGGCAATGTCCTAGAGGGCAGAGATCATATGCCTTCTTTCTGTACTACACTCTGTACACACTGGGTAAGAGGTAATATCAAATAAACATTGTGAGTTTCATAGGTCAAAATAAATATGGACTAAAGTACTTAAAAATATAACTTCTCTCTATTTGTTTTGTATAGTGAATTCTTGTTGTTCAGTCACTCACGTCCAACTCTTCACGACCCCATGGACTGAAGCTTGCTAGGCTTCCCTGTCCTTCATATCCCAGAGCTTGTTCAAACTGATGTCCATTGAGCTGGTAACGCCATCCAACCATCTCATCCTCTGTTGTCCTCTTTACTTCCTGCCTTCAATCTTTCCCAGCATCATTTCTAATGAATCACTCTTGGCATCAGGTGGCCAAAATATTGGAGCTTCAGCTTCAGCATCAGTCCTTCCAATGAATATTCGGGACTGGTTTCCTTTAGGATTGACTGGTTTGATCTCCTTGCAGTCCAAGGGACTCTCAAGAGTCCTCTCCAACACCACAGTTCAAAAGCATCAGTTCTTTGGTGCTCAGCTTTCTATATAGTCCAACTCTCACATCCATACATGACTACTGGAAAAACCATAGCTTTGACTATAAGGAGCTTTGTCAGCAAAGTAATGTCTCTGCTTTTTAATACGCTGTCTAGGTTAGTGAATTGAACATTTTATAAATAAATGGATACCCTTTAAATACCAAATTTTATTACTTTGAATAACCTTACATAAAAAATTGGCCTCTTGGATGTTACTGGAAACATGATTTAATCTTCATTCACTGATTAATGGATTGTACATGCCCTTAAAAGCTTCCTGTAGTAACTCTTTGGGCTGTTTATCCAATGTATCCTGACTGTAAACTATATTGCTATGATTTTAGAATTTTTTACCTCTGGCCTTTTTCTGTGGGGGGTTCTTCCCTAGGACAGTGTTATTCCTGCATCAAGAAGTCCTCTTCCTTTTAATTATCTGTGCTCTTGGAAATCTTATGGATCTGCTAGAAATGATGTAAAAATATTATGACATTTAAAGTCTTAAAGTGCTAAAAGAATGCAGAGGCCTCTCCTATAAGGTTAAGGACCTAAAGGAGAAGGGAGATAGATCTATTTTGATCCCTGAGGAAACTTTACTGTAATTACTTCTTGGATCTAGGTCTTAAAATTGACAGACTAGTCAAGAGAGAACTCTAAACAAGTGAAATATTATTCACCTTTTTCATCATTTTCTAAATTCCATATTCCTCTCTTGATACTCTGTCCGACATTTCATTTACACCATGTGCTAAAATCCACCTATTGGCAAAATGTTTTCAACATTTCCAGTATTTTGATCTGAATATATGAATGCACCTCCATCAACTGGCCAAAACAAAAGCAAAAAACAAACAAACAAAAAAAGGATGCAGTTATTAAAAATAGAGTTGGATTTTACTAATAACATTAAATTAACTCAATTTGAGTGATACATTCTCATTTTACATCAGGAGAAAAAATGGACTAGAAATGCTAAACAATTCCATTCTAGATAGAAATGTATAACATCATTCAGAGCTTCCTGGAACCACGAAAGAAATCAAGTTAATAGCATGCCCATAATTAAATTATACAAGTGTTGTTTGTTTTATGTATTTGATTTGCTTTATGTATCTGAACAATTTCTTCTCTTATTCAGTATACTGGACTCTTTATTCCTGTGAGGATTTTCAAAGTAAACATATCTTGAGTAAGATTTTTTTCCAGATGGTTTACAGTACAATTATTATTGGCCTGCAATGCTATACTTTTACAAGAAGCATTATATAGTATGTCGTTATAGAATATGATAGATTGCATCCAGAAAATCCCCAATTTTTCAATTCTCCAGATGAGTTTAAAGAAGATGAAACAGTCTCTATACATATCAAGAGAACTGTTCATCTTCTGTACACTTGCAAAAGTCGGGCAAGGACTCTACCTGCTTACAAAATTTAAAAATAACTCTCATACTCGAGCACAAACTCAGATCCGTGCCCAGATGGTAACTTCAGGACAATTATGGTCTCTGATCAAAGTGGGACCTCAATGAAACCTGACCATCCTGCCCCTTCTCTCAATGTCCACACAAACTACTTTTTAAAAGGAATACCAAAATAAATTTCACTGAAACTTAAGTCCATGTTTGTATAAACTAACATTCTAAAAGGCTGATAGAATGCTCATAAGCAAGAACATCTATATCCTATAACACATTTTTTTTAAATCAAACTTGAAAAAAGTGCCACATAAAGAAGATTCTAGTTGGTGGGGATGATGAAACTGAACACGTCATAAATTGTAAAGGAAAGGTACTGAGTGCCAAGCCATGTCTTGTCTCCAGAAATCGTAAGTTGGGCTGTCCGAACACCTCTGCTGTGGTGGTCTGACCACTGTGTGCATGACTGTAGGAATGCTGGGCTCCTGGTCTGGGTGACTGCCAGGCTCTGTTCTGTGTTGAGGCTGCTAGTTACTGGTGTGTAGGTCTGGATTTTAGTATGATTTGCTGCAAGGTCAGGGGAATCCCAGTTCTGGAGCCAGCCCTTTGAAAGCAACCAGGTCACAAAGTGGCTAGATGTGGAGACGTGTGTGGGTGTTTTTGTTTTGGGGCAGGGAGGATAGAACCTGGTCTCAGGGTGGCAGCTGCAGGGTCAGGGGCCCCAGAGCTGGTGTCAGCCTGCTGGTGGCTGGGGTCAAGGCACAGGTGGGTTCCATAGCTGGTGTTGACCAGTTGATGGGTAGGGCAGATCCCGACATGGCTGGCTGAGGGGCACAAGGCATCTTGGAGGATGTGTCAGCTTGCTGGTGGCCTGGGGCTCTGTGGGTCTTGGCATTAGTGCTGGTGAGCAGTACCAGGCTCAAGGTGGGCAGGACCAGGTCCCAGGGACCCTGCTTTCAGGGACAGGGTCCTGGAGTTGGTGTTAACACACAGTGGGTGGGCTGAGGCTCAGGGGCTCTTGGGGCTGCTGTCCATCTTTTCATGGATTAGGCCAGATCAGGGATCTATGCTGACCTCCTGGCAGACAAGACCCTGTTCTACACCTGGTTTTGGGGTGCCAGGTATCCTAGGGTTAACATGGGCCCACTCTGGTAAGGCTGTGTCTTCAGCCTTCTGGTGGGCAAGACTGGGTCTTGGGGTGGCTGGGGGCTCTGGGTTACCTATGACAGTCAGCTTGACGTTACGTACACGCATGCTAGGCTGCTTCAGTCGTGTCCAACTCTTTGCGACGCTATGGGCTGTAGCCTGCCAGGCTCCTCTGTCCATGGGATTCTCCAGGCAAGAATACTGGAGTCGGTTGTCATGCCTTTCTCCAGGAGATCTTCCCCACTCAGGGACAGACTGGCATCTCCTGTATCGCAGGCAGATTCTCTACCACTGAGCCACCTGGGAAGTCCAGCGCTGCCTCCGGTAACCAAGGCAAGTGAGCACTTTTCACCCTCCACTGCCTGTGTCAGGGTACTATGCCCAGAGGCCCCCGTATCACTGCTTTGCCTCCGCGGTCACTGGTGCCTTGCTGCTGCTAGTGTCGATGGTATGAGCAGCCGGGGCACAAGGATGGTGACTTCTTATGCTGCCTCCTGGATTCTGAGCCACAGCCTCCATCACCAAGCGGGGCTGGGAACGTGGGGCTGTAGGCAGAGTACACAGCGACTTCTCCCACCTGACCGTTATATGCACCACACGAGCTTCCCAACTTGGCACCGCTGGGTGGCCACTTCTACAAAAGTCACACTTAGAGAACACCCCGCACGGACTCCCCCAGCCCAGGCCAGCAGGATACAAATACTCACTCCTGTTAGGAACCTGCCCGGAGTACAGAGCAAACCTCCCCGCCCACCTTCTCCCCTCCCTCCACACAGACACAGGCACAGAACCAGCCTACCAATATCCCCAGGCACCTGGGAACTCAAAAGCAAGCCATCACCACCACCAACAGGCCAGCAGGCCCGTCCCCAAGTGGCTCAGTCCCAGAAACCCTGCAAGCTTTTGCTAGTGACCCAGTTTGCCCCTTGGTAAATCCCGGCTGCGCGCATCAGCCCGCACCGCTGAGTGCGCACCAACAAGCAAGACGGCTCTTCTAGCGCTATGTGGTCCCCTTTGGTCACATTTTCTACCCCGCTTCCTTATGACCCCGGAGTGGACCCAGCCCCACGACTCTCGCGAGAGACTAAAAGTAAATCTCCTCCCACCCTCGGTTCCTGTCGGCCGGCCTCGCGAGCCGCTCCGGTTCCCCACCAGGGCGCATACTCTGCAGGTTCCTACCGGAGACTGTGGGCAGCAGGAGCACGAGGACCACCAAAAGCATCCCTACGAGGCCCCAAAAAAAGGGGGACTCCCGGGGCGACCAGGAGGGGCTTGCGCGGTACGAAAGCCTCTGTCACTTTCGGGGAGACCAGCGGGAAAGCTGAGCCCAGCAGGTGGAGCTCTGAGCTCGGTTGCAAGACGCAACAATCCCGACTCATAAGGTGTCGGGTGCGGTAACGTGGAGGGGCGTAGCTGGGTCGTGCCGGGGGCGGGGTTAGGGTCTAGCGGGGCCAATGGGCGGGCTGCAAGGTGGGGCCTCGGCGCCGGGGGCGGTCCCCGAGCCTGGTGGGGCGGTTCCCGCTCCCGGGGGGGCGGTCCGTGCGCCTGGAGGGGAGGCCCCCGCGCCTGGAGGGGCGGGGCGCGGCTCTGCAGAGGGTTCCCCGTGGGCTGGCAGACTTGTGTGCGCCTCCGCCGACACACGGGATGTCTCTGGTTAGAGCCGCGGCGAGTCGACGGGAATATCTAGTTCACCGCCTCTTGGTGAACAGTTATCACCCTACGCAGGGAGGATGGAAAGGAATCAAGGGCTGGCGCGGTCATTATTGTCCCTTTTCTGGAAGTCTGGATTAAAGAATCAAGTGCAGAATCCACCTGATTCAACCTGATTCAAAGAATCAACCTGAGAATAAAAAACCTAAGCCCAGGCAGACGGTCGGCCAGACACCCCTCAGGACTGCAGTCTGGACCTGGGGCATTCCAGACTGTCCGGACACTTGGGTCCTTTGTTAACTCTTTGGCATTAGTTAGGGATAATTCAGGAAACTATTATAGTTGTGGTTGAGCGTCTACTACTGAAATCTCTCATGGCCTGATAGATTTCAGAATCAGAAAAGATTTGCCCATTGCTCTCCTAATTGCTAGCATCAGTCTCCCACGTATTTCCGAGAGAGTGCCCTGGGAAGGTAAATTATTAAATAACATGGGCCATTAGCATCAGTTCAGTTCAGTTTCAGTTCAGTCGCTCAGTCGTGTCCGACTCTTTGCGACCCCATGAATTGCAGCACGCCAGGCCTCCCTGTCCATCACCAACTCCCGGGGTTCACTCAAACTCAGGTCCATCTAGTCGGTGATGCAATCCAGCCATCTCATCCTCTGTCGTCCCCTTCTTCTCCTGCCCCCAATCCCTCCCAGCATCAGAGTCTTTTCCAATGAGTCACTCTTGGCATCAGGTGGCCAAAATATTGGAGCTTCAGCTTCAGCATCTGTCCTTCCAATGAATATTCGGGACTGGTTTCCTTTAGGATTGACTGGTTTGATCTCCTTGCAGTCCAAGGGATTCTCAAGAGTCTTCCCCAACACCACAGTTCAAAAGCATCAATTCTTCGTTGTTCAGCTTTCTTCACAGTCCAACTCTCACATCCATACATGACCACTGGAAAAACCATAGCCCTGACTAGACAGACCTTTGTTGGCAAAGTAATGTCTCTGCTTTTGAATATACTATCTAGGTTGGTTATAACTTTCCTTCCAAGGAGTAAGCGTCTTTTAATTTCATGGCTTCAATCACCATCTGCAGTGATTTTGGAGCCCCCCCAAAATAAAATCTGATACTGTTTCCACTGTTTCCCCATCTATTTCCCATGAAGTGATGGGACCAGATGCCATGATCTTATGGGTTTCAACTCTCAGGAGCCCTTGTTATTGAATGACTAAATGTTTTATTAAAGGTGAAATACACTTTTATTGAAAAGGTGAGGATAAGGATGCATTAAGTGCAAAATTCTTGGAAACAATGAATGTCATTAGAGTTGGGAGAGGTAGGAATTGGTTAGGTGAAGTGGCAAGGGGGAGAACTTTTCTGTTGAAACAGTCTTGCAAATGACGCTGCAAAATCAAGAGTGAGCACAATTTATTTGTAAAGTTATAAGTAAACCTGTATGCTTAATAGAAGAAAGACAAAAGTAACATGACTGCCAGTAAAGAGCAGACAAAAGAAGTTGACATTTTCTTCTTGAGGAAAACTAAAAAGGGCAACCAATGTGAGTAAACATATTGGGAGACCAGTACTCTCAAATTTTTATATTTCCCATAACATTTTATATGCCACAAGTTTTAAAATGAACATGACTTCTTAACCATTTAGCCATCCCATTTAGAGTTTATCCCAAAGAATCATCTGTGAGCAAAGATTTATAGTTTTGGGGAAAAAATTTAAGCCCTACGTACTTAGCAGAAGTCTTAAGGATTCTATGATATGTAATTTAAAGGATGGAATTCTGTGCAGCATCTTAAGAAATATCACCGTGGGAAACTATGATATATTTTAAGTGGACAAAACAGACTCCAAACCACTTCATAACTTTTGTCATTCCTTCTATTAAAAAACAAAAGTAGTACTTGATACACATAAAGAGATTAGCTGGAAATATTCCAAAATTAAATAATAGTTGATAGGATTATGGATATTTCATTTTCCTTGTGTTTTTCAGCTTTCTATATTGACCCTATGTTACATTCAAACCAGGCAAAGAAAAAAGTTTACATGCAACCTGCATTTCAATGTTACTTTGTTCATAGAATGGCTGGGACAGAGCCTGTATCACACAGAGTAAAGGTACGAGAGGATGGTGAGGAAATGAAGATTCTCCTTATAAAAGTCAAATGTATCAAGTGGAACTATTATACTTTATAAACATTTAAGCAATTTTATATCTGAAATATGGTAAAGATATTCTGGGGTACACAAACCATGGAATTTCTTCTTCCTCCCAGACCAACACAATTTTTTGAATTCTTGGAAGAGCATATAAATCCCAAATTGTGGGTGTGATGTATAAAAGAAATACCTTAGTGTCTTGGGTTATAAAATCCAGATATTCCATCCATGATAATGCAATTAAGGGAGTTATAATTAAGACAATGAAAGGAAACACAATGAGAGAGAACTGAAATTTCTTTTAATTCTTGTATTTGTGGAAGAGTGATGTAACAGAAATAATCTGTGGTTTATTGTTGGCAATTATTTGTGAAAGGAGAATCCATTTAATTATATGTCAATTAAACTGAGAAAAGTTTCCTGTGTATTTTTAGGTCTGTAAGTTGTATGTGTTTCCTCATCCGATTTTTAAAAGGTAGGAAAGAGATAAGGCTATTTTTTGGTTTCCTAGTTTCAGTTGGTATTTCAGATTTAAAGGTTGGGTTTTACTGAAATGTTCTTATTAGCTCTAAAATTTCTACACCTGGGATTCATCAAATTATTCTAAATTAAAGACTTTCACGTGGATTTCTTCAGCTTATTTTGATTTTGCAAGGTTTTGAGCCTTGTTTTCTATTTTTCTGTATGAGTTCCATCAGGCAGAGACAGTTTTCTTGCCATATCTCCAATACTGAGACAGTTCTGGACCCATATTAGGTGCATAACAAATGCCCACTAAATACTGAATAAAATAAATGGATGTTGCTATCGGATGCATTTAACATGTCTCTGCTATCCCTCCCCCAGTGTGGATTTACCAAATCTTGGGAAGGTTATGAGAGATTTTAATAATGTTAGGTTCTGGGAACAAAGCAGGATTTGCCTCTGAAAACAATGACCTACAAGTGTCTGCACAGAAAACTTTCCTAAATCAGGCAGACAAGCTGACCTATGAAGTGGATCTGTTCACTGTCTAACCCTTAGCTTTGAGATAATTTTAGTGACAGAGTTCAAAGTTGCGGGGGGCGGGGATGGTATTGACTGTGAACTTCCTAAGGTCCTGAGAGGAAATAGAACTTAAGAGTCAAGGCTTTGAGTGAAATAGGGGCTTAAACACTAGTGGCTCCTCCAACTCCCCCTAAAGATTTTGTGAAAGTGCCAATGAGAAAATGAGAGAACGGACAGCATAGGCTTTGAGCTCTGTAGTAGCTCTCCTGCAAACTTTAGGAATGATGATAGGGTAGAGGGAGGTGTCTGGGGATGTCATTAAATGAAGATAAAGCTCAACATTCAGAAAACGAAGATCATGGCATCCGGTCCCATCACTTCATGGGAAATAGATGGGAAACAGTGGAAACAGTGTCAGACTTTATTTTGGGGGGCTCAAAAATCACTGCAGGTGGTGACTGCAGCCATGAAATTAAAAGACGTTTACTCCTTGGAAGAAAAGTTATGACCAACCTAGATAGCACATTCAAAAGCAGAGACATTACTTTGCCGACTAGGGTCCATCTAGTCAAGGCTATGGTTTTTCCACTGGTCATGTATGGATGTGAGAGTTGGACTGTGAAGAAGGCTGAGCGCCAAAGAATAATTGATGCTTTTGAACTGTGGTGTTGGAGAAGACTCTTGAGAGTCTCTTGGACTGCGAGGAGATCCAACCAGTCCATTCTGAAGGAGATCAACCCTGGGATTTCTTTGGAAGGAATGATGCTAAAGCTGAAACTCCAATACTTTGGCCACCTCATGCGAAGAGTTGACTCATTGGAAAAGACTCGGATGCTGGGAGGGATTGGGTGCAGGAGGAGAAGGGGATGACAGAGGATGAGATGGCTGGATGGCATCACCGACTGGATGGACGTGAGTCTGAGTGAACTCCGGGAGTTGGTGATGGACAGGGAGGCCTGGTGTGCTGCAAATGGGGTCGCAAAGAGTCAGACACGACTGAGCGACTGAACTGAACTGAACTGAACTGAGCGACTTCCCTGGAGGTCCCGTGGTTAAGACTCTGTGCTTCCACTTCAGGGAGCATGGGTTCCATCCTTGGCCAGGGAACTAACTAAGCTCTTGTATGCCACAAAGTGCAACCAAAGAATAAAAATAAATGAACCGAGGGAGACTTCGTTAAATGAAACAATGTTAGATGATCCTTTGCCTCCTCAATGGGTATATTTGCATTCTGCTTTTCAGAAGTGGGCACAGCAGCATGAAGGGACCTGTGCACGCTCTCAGAAAGGGCTTGCCCCTCTCTGCAGGTTAGGCATTTGCGGAAACCTGAAAGAGAATGGCTTAGCAAAGCACAGTTAAGCTGCCTTTCTGATGCTGGTCCTGGGAGCCCCACCACCTCTGTTTGCACCTGGTAGGCGCCGCCAGTCCTCAGGAGAATCTCTGTAGAGCCACACCCAACACAGGGATCCGAACCGCCAGGCACAGAGAGGAGGGCCTTGCTCAGAAGGACCATGCGCTCAATTTGTTTCCTCTTGGCTTTCGGAAGCTTCACACTGTAAATATGCTACAAACCGTATTCTAGAAGTAGGCTTGCAAAGATAAAATCTTTTATTCCTTTCTCATTATAATGGTGGAGACAGTACATTTAAACATTGTAGACTTAAACTAACTTACATCTCAAGCTTAACCACACAAAAAAAGCAAATGAAACAAAATTAGAATGCTGTCACTAGGAATAGCTTCCAGACCAATTGTTGCAGTTCCTGCTTTTCAGATAAAAAATGTAAGGCCAGAGGTGAAGAGTTGCTCAACACTACAAGTAAAGTTAGGAAATATATATTTTATCCATAGTTAATACATACAGTATTTCCATAGATAACTGAAGTTTAAAAAAAATCATGGATCTCTTGCAATTACATTTTTTTCCTTAAGAAAGTAAAAAAATTGATACACTATATATATTACTTTAGTCTGTCTATAGGAAATATAAATCTATAAAATAATAATAACTTTAAGAATAATAACTGTATAAAATAATAGCTATTTAAGAAAGGTATATGTGTATAAAGAAACATATAAAGAAAGATTACAAGAAAATTAAAGATTTAATAATGGTTATCATTGAGTAACATAAGTATATGTGACTGATAAGTGTTACATATCATCTTCCTGCACTTTCTAAATTTTCCTTGGTGACTCCCTTCTATATTATAAACATTTGAAAATAAGGAAGATGACAAAGATGTAAACAGAAGCCCTAGGTGACATCTTTCTTTTAAGTAATTGAGATGACTTACAAGTCCTACGTGTAGTTTCTCCTGGCTAGATAATGTTTGCTTTCAGCACAAGAGAAGAGGGTGAAGGGGAGACCAGAATCCAGAGTAAGAGTAGGGAGCTTCGCTGCATGCTGGGAGAGCTTCAGCACCTTCGAGGGCACATGTTCGCATCTCTGTGAAGTCACTTCTTACATTTTATAACTCTCAGCTCTTACTCTGGTGACGTGAATTGGCTCCTTTTCAAACAACATTTTAATATAGGGTGTTCTCCAGCTTTATATTACTTTGTCAAGGAAGGACACTGAAATGACAGATTTTTATTTAGATGAGAGCATGATCGACATATGAATTACCCAAATTTTTTATGCTGATAATCATGATGCAAGGACTGCACATACATTCTCAGGATAAGTTCAAAAGAAGTGTCTATTTCCTCCCTGTGGTGGTTCCTATGTTGAGTGCAAGAAAAAGTTGGCATAAATCGAGACACCGAGTAGAAAAGAGAGTATTGAGTAGCTTGACCTTTCCTTATTGTTTCTTTTGTCAAAGGAAAGAGTTTTCAGAGTTAGGCAACTAGATAAAAAGAGCCTGACTCCAGAACACACTCTGCGGGCCTCCAGTGGGCGGCCTTTGGAGTCTGCTGCTTCTCCTGTGTTGCCCTCTCTGCCCCGCCCCTGAGCTAGGTACACAGACCTCAGACTTTCCACGGACTCTGACCGGATCCTTACCCACCAGATGTTGCTGCAGATGATTAACTTTGCTATTTTGGAACATTGTGAACAAAGAAACTATTCTGAAAGAAAAAGTTGAGACAAATTCATTGAGGACTTCCTGCCGTTTTATTTGAAAGGTGCAGAGTCGGACACGACTGAAGCGACTTAGCAGCAGCAGCAGCAGTGGTCCATGTGCACAATTTGAGATGCTGTAAAGTATGTTTTCCAAAGATTGGGGAATAATTGTAATTTTGATAAATTCATCCTAAATATTTACACTTCTCATTTGATTATACTCAGAAATTATGTAAATTTAAAAAGTGAGCCTTACACAAATGTTAATTTAGCATGGGAAAGGAGACATATAAGTGCAGTCTATGGTAAATTAAAATGACTACTCAATGTTAGAAGAATGAATGAATGAGAAATTGAAAGAATGCAATTAAAAGACATGATTGTCAAATACTATGGGATGTGTTCATATACAATTTTGAGTAAAGGGTGAAATGATTGTCATTTGGTAAAAATTTTTTAAAAGATTTCAGTATTATACGGTCAGTATAATCTCAAGATACAAACCTGGAAATGTAAAATAATATGCAAAGAAGCTTAAGAATGTTACCACTGGAAGGAGGCCATTACAGATAATTTTTATATTTTTCTGTGTTTTTGGTATGTTCAATAATAAGCATATATTACTCAAGGAAAATGGTTTATTTTTAAAAATGTTTAAAAATAAGTACAAACTAGTATGGAGAGGAAATGCCAACAGTTCCAAAGAAAGATATCACTTTGGAATTGTTTGGGAGAGCTTCATGGCTGAGTGAATTCTGATTTATATTAATGCAACTTAGATAGAAAGAAAGGTGAAATGTGTTTTAGGCAGGTAACCTGGCAGGAATAAGGCCAAGTCAAATGATATTTTGAGCATTCTTATGGAATATACTTTTAAAATAACTTGTAAAGACAACCTATGTTTTCATAGTCTGGAATTAGTCTGTTTATATTTGGTGGTAGCAGAGATGGCTATGGGTCATCTTGTACAACTTTTCTATCCTATTACCCTAACAGTACAGGAAAAGGAATGCATCGCCCAAGAGAGTTGGAGGCATAACTTAAAGCATTCCTGAAAACACAATGGTCTCTGTTGTATTCCTTGTGAACTATCCTGCCTCGTTTGCCTTCTGCTCCCTTTCTTAGGAAGCCTTGTCCTTTTTATCTCAAGCCTTTATATCCTATTGCTATACCAGCTGAGCATCCTCAGAACATATGCACAGACCCACTGAGAAAGATCAGGCTGGATGATCTTTAATGCTTCAAAAAATGAATTGCTAATTCCAAATTCTTTAAAAGTAATGTAGATTTTGTTTCCACAGATATTAGAGGAAAACATGTTACTCCAGGGGCGTGGTGACACACAAGCAAGTTGAGTGCCATCCCAGAGAACACAGACAGGGCTTTGCAAATTTATTTCTGTTTAGGAGAAAATAGGATATAACCTGTATTCTTTTTGTTGTTCAGAAAAAATTGAATTGCCTGTATATTAGCCCTAAATTCCTCTCCCTTATCTTTACCTTCTCCTGTATCTACTTCTATTAATATTAACACTACCTTCTGTTGAAAATAAGATTTCTCACATGGCGTAACTAAGAAATGCCAGATTTAGATTAGTTCATATTGATATCTGAAGAAGTAGCTCAGAAAGATAGGAAATTTAATAAAAATTGTGGTGTTTTAAACTCTGTTCTCTGTGCTGTGCTCGGTCTTGTCTGACTCTTTGCAACGCTATGGACTGTGACCCGCCAGGCTCCTCTGTCCGTGGGAGTCTCTGGACAAGCTCACAGGAGTGGGTAGCCATTTCCTGACCTACCTGCAGGACTTTGATTTCACACCTCTTCTCCATACCTGGTGGCACCTCAGCCACCTGGGAAGCCTTTCGAGGTCCAGTTCCTGCCAGTCTCCCCCCAGCTGGCTGCCCTGCCCGGTGGGGTGGGGTGAGGTGGGTGAAGCCTCTGTTGGGGAAACTTCTCTGGGAATGGGGGGCGCCTCCCACTGTAGCTGCAGGGCTGTTTGGGGCTGTTGACTGGAGAATTCAGGTTCTGGTGCCCAGGATGTGGTGGGAATAGTTCAGACCCTGGATTGTTTTCTTCACCTCTCTGCTGAGGTAGCTACAACAGACCTATGGGCATAAAAGCTTTGGGTCAGTTGTAACAAACTAGACAGCTTCTGATTCACCTACTGTGTCCCTGGCTCCAGGCTAGTATTGCCAATAAAACAAGTAACTTATGGATTCTGCCAGCAGGTTGCTGTGATTCCAGTCCCCAAATGAGAAAGTGCCAGAAGACAGAGTTGAACATAAAAGCATAAAAAGTGACTTGGGACATCTTTTCTGTAAAAGTAGTTTCTGGAGTTCTCATGAATGCTTAATTTTTAACAGTGCTCAAGGCTGGGTCATGAAAAGCAAAATGCATGCCCCAAGTAACTAACGTGACCATCATTTAGGTTTATTTTGCTTTATTCATCTGCAGGCTAGCAGCTCTTTACCTAAAATCAGCATTCCAAATGATTTTTCCTAATAAATTGCTAAGCAAAATGTTTCTTTTGGAGATATTTTGAGTCCGGTTTTCTAAGTGATGATTTCTGTCTGGCTGGAAAATTTCTTGTCAGACACAAGTCCCACTTATCTGAGTTTTGCCATATATTTATAAGCATATCAGTGGGGAGCGCATTGGGCTGAAGGCATCCCCAGCCTCATGCTGGTTGCACTGGCAAGGAATTTCCAGCTGTGGAATTAAGTGCTGATGAATCTCAATGAACACAAGAGAAGTCGAATCTTTGACCAACTCAGGGTAAAAAGATTGTGTTAAATCTTGAACCTGGTAAGTCTTCATGTAAGATGTTGGCAACCCTGCATTTTGAGAAGCTGGTGTATAGTTTTATAGAAGTGCCCAGCAGCCAGGGACAGGGGAGCCTGGTGGGCTGCCGTCTACGGGGCCGCACAGAGTCAGACACTACTGAAGCGACTTAGCAGCAGCAGACTAGTGTGTCTACATTTTCGGGCAGTTTGAGAGTTTTCCTTGAACACAAGGAACGCTATGCTTTGTGTCCATTCTAATGTGATTCTGTTCTACCCACCTTCCCATCACAGTCACCCAAGGGGCCGTTAGAGTAGTGGTTTTGAAATGGCAACCCACTCCAGTGCTCTTGCCTGGAGAATCCCAGGGACGGCGGAGCCTGGCGGGCTGCCGTCTGCGGGGCGCACAGAGTCGGACACGACTGGAGCGACTCGGCAGCAGCAGCAGCCGGTTATGCTGCTGTGCAGTCAGGGGCGAGAGCCCCTCTGTCTTAGCTTTTCTGCGGCTGCTTTCACAAAGTGCAGCAAACCCGGTGTTTGTCGTAGTGGCCTCGGGCGGCTATAACAAACACTCCAGACAAGGCAGCCTGGAAACACAGATTTGTTTCTCACAGTTTGGAATCTGGGAAGACCAAGATCAAGGCCCTGGCGGAGGTGGTGCCTGGGGAGAACCAGCTTTCTGGTTTGCAGACAGTGCCCTCTAGCGGTAACTTCCTGGGGCAGCGGGGTGAGCAAATTTTACTGCGTCTTTTTCATAAGGACACTAACCCCAGTCATGAGGCCTCCACCCTCGTGACCTAATCACTTCTCAGTGGCCCCCACTGGCTAATGCTGTCACCTAAGGAGTAGTATTTTAACAGAAATTTCGATGTGACGCAAACATTCACATAATTACTGTTTAAAACAACCCATCTGTGTTCTTTGAGTTCTGGAGGTCAGAGTCTGAGATCAGGTTACAGGCAGGGCCACATTCCCCCCAAGATGTACTGAGAGAGAATCCGTTTCCACGCCTTTTTCAGCTTCCAGAGCTGCATGCTGCGGCTTGCGGCCCCCTCCTGCGTCCTCCACCCTGGCACGCTGCCTCAGCGGTCTCACTGCCTTTCTGCTGTACTCAGGTCTCCCTCTGCATTCTTCTTGTGAGGATTAAATGTGGTCACATTTAGGGCCCCACCTGGGGGGCGGATAATCTTCCCATCCAAGATCTTTTCTTCAAAGACCTTTTTTTTTTAGTTATAAGAAAACATTCCCAGTTTGCAGGCATTAGGGCTCAGATACCTCTGGAGGCTGTTAGACATCCTCCACAAATAGTGTAGGGAACACGAAGAAATACAGAACCCCAGCAATCTCAAAAGTGACAGAATGATTTCTGCTTTTTGTCAAGGCAAACCATTCAATATCACGGTAATCCAAGTCTATGCCCCGACCCATAATGCTGAAGAAGCTGAAGTTGAGCAGTTTTATGAAGACCTACAAGACCTTCTAGAATTAACACCCCCCAAAAGATGTCCTTTTAATTATAGGGGACAGGAATTCAAAAGTAGGAAGTCAAGAAACACCTGGAGTAACAGGCAAATTTGGCCTTGGAGTACAGAATGAAGCAGGGCAAAGGCTAATAGAGTTCTGCCAAGAGAATGCACGGGTCATAGCAAACACCCTATTCCAACAACACAAGAGAAGACTACACATGGACATCACCAGATGGTCGACACTGAAATCAGATTGATTATATTTTTTGCAGCCAAAGATGGAGAAGCTCTATACAGTCAGCCAAAACAAGACCAGGAGCTGACTGTGGCTCAGACCATGAACTCCTTATTGCCAACTGCTGCTGTTGCTGCTAAGTCGCTTCAGTCGTGTCCAACTCTGTGGGACCCCATAGACGGCAGCCCACCAGGCTCCCCAGTCCCTGGGATTCTCCAGGCAAGAACACTGGAGTGGGCTGCCATTTCCTTCTCCAATGTATGAAAGTGAAAAGTGAAAGTGAAGTCGCTCAGTCATGTCTGACTCTTAGCGACCCCATGGACTGCAGCCCACCAGGCTCCTCCGTCCATGGGATTTTCCAGGCAAGAGTACTGGAGGGGGGTGCCATTGCCTTCTCCACCTTATTGCCAAATTCAGACTTAAATTGAAGAAAGTAGGGAAAACCACTAGGCCACTCAGGTATGACCTAAATCAAATCGCTAATGATTATACAATGGAAGTGAGAAATAGATTTAAGGGACTAGATCTGATAGAGTGCTTGATGAACTATAGACGGAGGTTCGTGACATTGTACGGGAGACAGGGAGAGAGACCATCCCAAGAAAAAGAAATGCAGAAAAGCAAAATGGCTGTCTGAGGAGCCCTTACAAATAGCTGTGAAAAGAAGAGAAGCAAAAAGCAAAGGAGAAAAGGAAAGATATACCCATTTGAATGCAGAGTTCCAAAGAATAGCAAGGAGAGATAAGAAAGCCTTCCTCATGATCAGTGCAAAGAAACAGAGGAGAACAACAGAATGGGAAAGACGAGATCTCTTCAAGAAAATTTTAGATACCAAGGGAACATTCAGGCAAAGATGGGCTCGATAAAGGACAGAAATGGTATGGACCTAACAGAAGCAGAAGATATTAAGAAGAGGTGGCAAGAAAACACAGAAGAACTGTACAAAAAAGATCTTCACGACCCAGATAATCACGATGGTGTGATCACTCACCTAGTGCCAGACATCCTGGAATGTGAAGTCAAGTGGGCCTTAGGAAGCATCACTACGAACAAAGCTAGTGGAGGTGACGACATTCCAGTTGAACTCTTTCAAATCCTGAAAGATGATGCTGTGAAAGTGCTGCACTGAATATTCCAGAAAATTTGGAAAACTCACCAGTGGCCACAGGACTAGAAAACAGAAAGGCAATGCCAAAGCATGCTCAAACTACCGCACAATTGCACTCATCTCACACGCTAGTAAAGTAATGCTCAAAATTCTCCAAGCCAGGCTTCAGCAATACGTGAACCATGAACTTCCAGATGTTCAAGCTGGTTTTAGAAAAGGCAGAGGAACCAGAGATCAAATTGCCAACATCCACTGGATCATCGAAAAAGCAAGAGAGTTCCAGAAAAACATCTACTTCTGCTTTATTAACTATGCCAAATCCTTGACTGTGTGGATCACAATAAACTGTGGAAATTCTGAAAGAGCTGGGAATACCAGACCACCTGACCTGCCTCCTCTCAGTCCTAATGCCTGAGAAATCTGTATGCAGGTCAGGAAGCAATAGTTAGAACTAGACACGGAACAACAGACTAGTTCCAAATAGGAAAAGGAGTACGTCAAGGCTGTATATTGTCACCCTGTTTATGTAACTTATATGCAGAGTACATCATGAGAAACGCTGGGCTGGAGCAAGCACAAGCTGGAATCAAGATTGCCAGGAGAAATATCAATAACCTCAGATATGCAAATGACACCACGCTTATGGCAGAAAGTGAAGAGGAGCTAAAGAGCCTCTTGATGAGTGAAAGTGGAGAGTGAAAAAGTTGCCTTAAACCTCAACATTCAGAAAACAAAGATCATGGCATCTGGTCCCATCACTTCATGGCAAATAGATGGAGAATCAGTGGAAATAGTGGCAGACTTTATTTTGGGGGGCTCCAAAATCACTGCAGATGGTGACTGCAGCCATGAAATTAAAAGACACTTACTTATTGGAAGGAAAGTTATGACCAACCTAGACAGCATATTAAAAAGCAAAGACATTACTTTGCCAACCAAAGGTCCGTCTAGTCAAAGCTATGGTTTCTCCAGTGGTCATGTATGGATGTGAGAGCTGGACAATAAAAAAGGCTGAGTGCCTAAGTTTAATGTCCAGCTAATATGAATTTACTACCCCCAAACAAGTTTGTTTTCTGGGGGGGGGGGCGGTTGCGGGTGGCTAGCAAGTCAGGAATAAGGGCGGTTCCTTTCTCAGTGTGATTCATTCTTAAGGCAATTTGGTCACTTTCTTTAGATTTTTAAGCCAGAGGGAAGGAAAAACAGTGATTGACCACACAGATGTTAGCCTCTTTTCAAAAGTTAATTTCCTAGAAGGCAAGCAGAAAATAGATAATTAATTAAAACAAAATAAAAAATGGCTTCTGGGAATCCGCAATGTTGGAAATCTGACCAGTGTAAGGAAGGGACTGTCAAATGCCTTACTAGTCCACATGAGGGCAGCACCGCTAAGACTATAAAGCCTGAGCATCCAGGGTAAGCGTTTCTGAATGGATGAGCCTGGGAAGCGATGAAAGCAATGCAGGTTAGGGGGAAAAAATGTGTGTGCACTCACTCAGTTTTGCAATATTTCTGGAAGTCAATAGGCGATGTTAAATTCTGTTCTTGAGTACAAATATATACACTTTTATTAGACAAAATTATTCATTCTTGGCTACAATATTGCCAAGAATTAAAATTTTAGAATGCCAGATTTGCCTATTTTCCTTAGACCTAGAATGTTCTTCAACAATTTAAAAATTCCTGCCTACCCGAGCTGTCTTCAGAATTCTTGTACAGGACTTTTATTATTCACTTTAAAAGAACTTCCTGTGTATTTAATGCCAACTTAAAAAATATACTATAGTCTCAAGTTAAAGAAAAAATTTGATAAAACACATTTTAAAATTATAGCCAGACTAATATTCATCCAGTGTGGATTAGAAAGATTGCTTCTGTTTTATTTTGTTTTGCTTTTTAAACCACAGATAGTCTCCTTTGGTTAGGCAGGAAACAAAATTTTATTCAAGTTTCAGAATTTTTTAAAATTTCTTTAATAAGCTGAATTGCAAAACTATGGTTATATTTTGTAAGTATAATCATTTACCATATGTCTTTATAAGTTCATATGCAGAAGTGGACTTTGGGACTTGAAAACCACTAATGAGGACGTTCTCACACTTAGCTACATGTTATAATCACTTGGGAAGCTTGTAATGATGCCTAGATCACACTCCAGGTCAAGGACATGACAAATCTCTGAGGGGTGGGATGCAGGCATTAGTAAAACTTCCCAGGATATTCCAGGGCACAGCTGTGGTTCAGAAAGACTGAGGATGGATCTCAAGGTATTGTTGCTGTTGCTGTTAAGTCGCTTCAGTCGTGTCCAACTCTGTGCGACAACTCTCCCATAGATGGCAGCCCACCAGGCTCCCCCGTCCCTGGGATTCTCCAGGCAAGAACACTGGAGTGGGTTGCCATTTCCTTCTCCAATGCATGAAAGTGAAAAGTGAAAGTGAAGTCGCTCAGTCGAGTCCGACCCTCAGCGACTCCACGGACTGCAGCCCACCAGGCTCCTCCGACCATGGGATTTCCCAGGCAAGAGCACTGGAGTGTGGTGCCATTGGCTTCTCCGCAAGTATAGCAATGAGATTCAAATCTGCCAAGAAAGCACTGGGTGGTTTTTTTTTTTTTTTTTTTGCATAATTTGAAACAAATTCCATTATTAGTTCCATACAAAAATATGTTATGCTTTCATGGTTGGAACTTGGGATTTTACTCAGCTATTCGCATGCAATAATGATGTGGAAGATTGGTCTTCTACCAAACACGTGTACTTAGACACTAAAATGCGGTTCTCTCAAGGCCGCGTGACCACAGAGACTATGAGAGGCGGGTAGAATCCCGGAAGGGCTGCATGGACGGCACTCCGTGAGCTGGGCCTTGAAAGATGCTCAGGATCAGACAGGAGAGGAGGCGCTTCGCTGAAGTGCGGCAGAAAGAGGCGGCTTGGAAGTGAACAGCTGAGGTTTAGTGGTTCAGTTTTCAAGTATCACGAAAGAAGGTTGAACTTCGTGCTGTAGGTAATGTGGTGGGACTGAACGCCTCTGAGCAGGGGAGGCACAGGACCGACTCGGAGAGAAGCCTGAACATTCTGCAGACTCTGAGATGGGAGGGGCTGGCCGGCGCAGGGGAGGGGGCGGGGGGGGATGTTTAGAGAAGGTGGGCCCCGTTAAAAACATTAAAAAAAAAAAATGCATTGGAAATCAATGCACCATTCCAAACGTAACTTCTCCAAAAGGACATTTTATTTTTTAAATAGACTTGAAGATCCAATTCTCAAAAAAAAAAAAAAAAGAACAATACACAGACCTTAGACCGTGGGGGATACATTCTTGCAGTTTTAAGACACCTTTGAACTCAAATACGTTTCCCTTCTTATTTAAACAAACTTTCCTAGAGAAAAAGTTTCACCATATATTTAGGTAACTGACAAATTATTTGACACATAGAACATAATTTATATTAACATACATATATCAATCTCACATATAAAACAAACAACTATAAAAGTCAATTTACTTTGATTAGCATAAAACTTTTGTTTGAAAAACTCAGTCGGGGTTAAGATAAATCATACAGTCACCCCTTGCTTCTAAGCAAGTGCTCCGTTCTTGAAAAGGATGTGAAAATGGTTATAGTGCAACTTCAACTCTGTATTTATTTCAGAAATCCTGTTTATTTCTGCTCAAACTTATCTACCTAAAGTTCCTCACCAGAGATTACAAAGGGGAAGACCTCAAATACGTCCTTAAGGAGTAAAACAATATTTACTCTGGTCTACTCTTAATTTCTCATTTATATCCTTCTCAAGGCAACATTTCTTTGGCCCAGTTTATGCTAGTACCTATAAATGTCTGAGACAACACCTATAAAAACATAATCTGAGTTAGAGCAGAGCCCCTCCTCTGTGGCCGCTGGCGTGAGGACAGAGGAGAGGGCTGGGGTCTGTCCGACCCGAGTGTCCAGACCCCCCTGAGCCGTTTCCTCTTTGCACCCCACAGCGTGCATGCATGCTCCGCCGTGTCTGACTCTTGCAATGCCCTGGACTGTAGCGCGCCAGGCTCCGCTGTCCCTGGGATTCTCCAGGCAAGAATACTGCAGCGGGCTTCCATTTCCTTCTCCACACTCTGTTGTATGACCTACCGCAAATCCGCAAAGCCTGCCTTCTGAAATACGGGCCTTCGTTTTCATTCCGCCCTTTATAGATGAGGTGAGTGAAGTCGCTCAGTCGTGTCCAACTCTTTGCGACCCCATGGGCTGTAGCCTACTATGTTCCTCCGTCCCTGGGATTTTCCAGGCAAGAGTACTGGAGTGGGGTGCCACTGCCTTCTCTGATAGATGAGGTGAGGAGCCCACAAAGACTCTCATGCAACTTGAGGTTATCTGATGCGGCCCTACAGACAGCTGACATTCAGGTAACATGTTTAAAGTAAGACATCTCCTTTAAGGTGAGGAGACAATACCATCTACAGCTGGAACTTAGACTGGATTCCACTTCTTTCGAAGAGTGGAATTCTTTGTTAAGAAAACATCAAGCCCACTGTGTTCACTTTGGCCTGAGCTGGCATTCCTTCTACAAGTAGGAGCCCTCTGTTTACAGAAGCCTGAAACTGATGCTGAATTCTTTTTGATTTCTTGGACTGGTTTATTGTTATTAAAAGGGTGAAGAACAAATGCCAGACATAAATTTTATTGCTTTCCTAAATCATCAGGAAGTTACAAATAATTTTTAAACACAGAATTTTACCCTACTCCTCTAAGCGTATTTTCTAGCAATATGCTTAGTTAAGGAAGTCAAACATTCAAATTCCAAATCTGCAATGTTGTCCTTTTTACTGTCTAAGGGCTGATGTGGTGTACATATATTTCTAAAGGCTTTTTATGATAAACATATAAAATACATTTTGTGGGTGTTAAATAATTACTCAATAGGCAGCATTCATCTTTGAACAAAAATCCTTTCAAAATCATTTTCTTTAAGAAACAAAATGCAGTTTCATTTTGAACTATACTTCTCTGAGTTTTGAGATTTTATTTCTTAAACATTTCTTCACCTAATAATACTACCAGGCATGCTGTGTTGACTTGCCCTATAAATTCAACTGTTATTTGAGGGAAAACACACACAACATTCAATTCCAAATCCTACATGTTTCAGAAAAGTGTAAAGGATGGTGAGTATGTTCAAGCCACAGTAAAATACTAGCACTGTGACTTAACAGTTGATTCACGAGACTAAAGAGAAACTGGAGAATAAACTGTGGATTATTCTTCTCCTTCTGTTTTCACTGAGACCTAACTGACATAGAGGCATGACTTGGAGAAGGTGTGGGCTTGGTTCTAGACTACTGTGTTAAAGTGAGCATCTCAATAAAGCAAGTAGTATAAATTGTTCTATTTCCCAATTTTATGTTTAAACTGTCCTTCCAGTCTACTAAGTGTGCAGTTTTTTTGTGTCTAACAAAAAAGTACAAGTCTTAACTAAAAATAAGTTATCGCTAAGATTGCTAAGCACCACCTGAGCCTTCAGTGAGTCATAGCAGTAACCGGAATGATAACTGAACACAGATCACCATCACAAACAGAAAAATAATTTTAAAAATTTGAATTATTTTAAGAATTGCCAAAACATGAAACAGATACATGAAGTGAGCAAATGCTATTGGAAAAATGGCACCAATAAACTTGTTCATACAGGGCTGCCATAAACCAACTTGTAAAAAAAAAAAAGGCAGTATCTGCAAAGTGCAACAAAGTGAAGAACAGGAAAATGAGGTATGCCTATATAACACTGTACAAGTTCATGGTGTATAGCATGATTTGATAATGTATACATTGTGAAATAGTTATGACAATACATTTCTTAACACTCAATCATTCTTATGATTAGAAATGTTAAGATCTACTCTCTTAGCAATTTGGCAGTGCCGTCATTCCTTGGATCTGAGGCTGGTCAGATTGGTTGGTCAGGTTGGTTCCGGATCCCCCATTCCTTCCCCAGCAAATAAAAATCTGAACACACGAGTCCTTTAACATGGCACAGCACCAGCAGTTCTCTCTATCTGGGAATGAGCAACTGTCAGGATGTCAGCTGTTGTACAATGTAGCATCACTGATTACGGTCACTATGCTGAACTGTGGTGTTGGAGAAGACTCTTGCGAGTCCCTTGGACTGCAAGGAGACCCAACCAGTGCATCCTAAAGGAGATCAATCCTGGGTGTTCACTGGAAGGACTGATGCTAAAACTGAAACTCCAATATTTTGGCCACCTGATGCAAAGAGCTGACTCATTTGAAAAGACCCTGATGCCGGAGGAGAAGGGGACGACAGAGGATGAGACAGTTGGATGGCATCATTGACTCTATGGACATGGGTATGGGTGAACTCTGGGAGTCGGTGATGGACAGGGAGGCCTGGCGTGCTGCTATTCACTGGGTCGCAGAGTCTGACACGACTGAGCGACTGAACTGAACTGAACGAATGCTGCACATTGTGTCTCAGTACCTGTTTATCGTATAATTGGAATTTTGTACCTTTTGACACCCTTCACCCAGTTCTTCCATCATCCTTAGCCCCTGCCTCTGACAACCAGAAATCTGGTTTCTTTTCCTGTGAGTGTAGATTTTTGGATTCCATGTATCAGTGAGGCCATTCAGTATTTGTCTCTTTCTGTATGACCGATTCGCTTAGTGTAATGCCCTAGAGTTCTACAAATGCCGTTGCAAATGACAGGATTTCCTTATTTTTTATGTTGACTGGTATTCCACTGTATGTGTAGATATGTGTATGTACATACATGTACATGTATGTGTGTATACATATATATATAATCTATAGATCTCATGTTTTATTTACCCATTCATCTGGCAGTGAACACTGAGATTTCTTTCATGTCACAGTTATTATAAATAATTCTGCAATACACAGGGAGGTGCAGTTATCTTTTCCATATAGTGATTTTGTTTCCTTTGGGCATATACCTGCGGTGGAATTATGGAATCATATGGTGGTGCTATTTTTAACTTTTTGAGGAACCTGTATACTGTTTTCCATAGTTGATGTATGAATTTACTGTAGATCTTAACATATTAGTATAATCAAAATATAAACTGATACATGGGTTTGTGGAAAATAATTAGTGCATCTGTGCTGTTGGACCGGTAGGTTTTTTCTGCTGAGTGGTGGGTCTAGCACCAGCTCCCTTTTTCCTACAAGAAAAGACAAAAAGACAGCATCAGAAGTAAACATAGTTAAGTACAGAAATTAAATTCTAGCAGCCCATTTGGAAACAATGAAAAAAAATGTATTTTCAACACAAAAGGTCACTGAACTGGGAAATGATTTCTTTCTTAAAAATGATTTGGTTTCTTTAAAATGGTTCTTTTAAAGAAATTTCAAATGTTCAATTAGTCTCACTCCAGAAATCCCCTTTCTGTATCTGCATTATACTTTTGATTCCTTCTAAAACAAGAAATAGAGCAGTTGTGTATACTCAGTAAATATTTCCTTATTTTAGTTTAGGACCAGTGGGAAAGGCTAGAGAGAAACATGCATTTTCCCTAAAATGCAATTTTAATTCTGGCTCTGAGATGAAACCTTTACAAAGGTAATGATATTGAGCATGTTAAAGTTCAGGAATGCCTCATTTATCCCTCACTGTAAGGAAATCACATATTCTGGTTAGAGAGTCTCCTAAGTAACTAAAACTCACATTACACTGTTTTGGGTAACAATAGACAGCTTAATAATATCTATTATCCAAGTCCCATCATTGCCCAAAGAAATAGTGCAAGTCATATAGGTAATTTTGAATTTTCTAGAAGCTACGTTTAAAAAAACAAAAAGAAGCAGGAAAATTAGTTTTAATTATATCTTGCCTAATCTGGTATTCATGGAGTGTACATATTTTGGATTAAGTCTTGAACCTGATGTGTACTGTGCACTCAAGCTCATTTTACATAGAATGAAACACTTTTGATGTCCTTGGCAGCCTTGGCTCTGGAGCTGGAAAACGCAATTCTGCTCCACTACACCAGACAGAGTGAACCGTGAAAGCCGCTCAGTCGGGTCCGACTCTTTGTGACCCATGGACTGTACAGTCCACAGAATTCTCCAGGCCAGAATACTGGAGTGGGTAGCTGTCAGGGGATCTTCCCAACTCAGGGATCGAACTCAGATCTCCTGCACTGCAGGAGGATTATTATTTTTTTTTATTTAATCAGAGGCTAATTACTTTACAATATTGTAGTGGTTTTTGCCATATATTGACATGAATCAGCCATGGGTGTACATGTGTTCCCCATCCTGAGCCCCCCTCCCACCTCCCTCCCCATCCCATCCCTCAGGGTCATCCCAGAGCACCAGCCCTGAACACCCTGTCTCATGCATCAAGCCTGGACTGACGATCTATTTCACATATGGTAATATACATGTTTCAATGTTATTCTTTCAAATCATCCTACCCTTGCCCTCTCCCACAGAGTCCAAAAGTCTGTTCTATACATCTGTGTCTCTTTTGCTGTCTCACATATAGGGTCATAGTTACCATCTTTCTAAATTTCATATATATGCATTAATATACTGTATTGGTGTTTTTCTTTCTGACTTACTTCACTCTGTACAATAGGCTCGTTTCATCCACCTCATTAGCACTGATTCAAATGTATTTTTTTAATAGCTGAGTAATACTCCATTGTGTATATGTACCACAGTTTTCTTATCCATTTGTCTGCTGATGGACATCTAGGTTGCTTCCATGTCCTGGCTATTATAAACAGTGTTGCGATGAACATTGGGGTACACGTGTCTCTTTCAATTCTGGTTTCCTCGGTGTGTATGCTCAGCAGTGGGATTGCTGGGTTGTATGGCAGTTCTATTTCCAGTTTTTTAAGGAATCTCCACACTCTTCTCCATAGTGGCTGTACTAGTTTGCCTTCCCACCAACAGTGTAAGAGGGTTCCCTTTTCTCTTCACCCTCTCCAGAATTAATTGCTTGTAGACTTTTGGATCACAGCCATTTTGACTGGCGTGAAATGGTACCTCACTGTGGTTTTGATTTGCATTTCTCTGATAATGAGTGATGTTGAGCATCTTTTCATGTGTTTGTTAGCCATCTGTATGTGTTCTCTGGAGAAATGTCTGTTTAGTTCTTTGGCCCATTTTTTGATTGGGTCATTTATTTTTCTGAAATTGAGCTGCAAGAGCTGCTTTTATATTTTTGAGATTAATTCTTTGTCAATTGCTTTGTTTGCTATTATTTTCTCCCATTCTGAAGGGTGTCTTTTCACCTTGCTTATAGTTTCCTTCATTGTGCAAAAGCTTTTAAATTAATTAGGTCCCATTTATTTAATTTTGCTTTTATTTCCATTACTCTGGGAGGTGGGCCACAGAGGATCCTGCTGTGATTTATGTCAGAGAGTGTTTTGCCTATGTTCTCCTCTAGGAGTTTTAGACTTTCTGGTCTTACATTTAGATCTTTAATCTAATTTGAGTTTATTTTTGTGTATGGTGTTAGAAACTGTTCTAGTTTCATTCTTTTACAAGTGGTTGACCAGTTTTCCCAGCACCAGTTGTTAAAGAGATTGTCTTTTCTCCATTGTATATTCTTGCCTCCTTTGTCAAAGATAAGGTGTCTGTAGGTGCATAGATTTATCTCTGGGCTTTCTATTTCGTTCCATTGATCTATATTTCTGTCTTTGTGCCAGTACCATACTGTCTTGATGGCTGTAGCTTTGTAGTAGAGCCTGAAGTCAGGCAGGTTGATTCCTCCAGTTCCATTTTTCTTTCTCAAGATTGCTTTGGCTATTCAAGGTTTCTTGTATTTCCATAAAATTGTGAAATTATTTGTTCTAGTTCTCTGAATAATACGGTTGGTAGCTTGATAGGGATTGCATTGAATCTATAGATTGCTTTGGGTAATATACTCATTTTCACTATATTGATTCTTCCAATCCATGAACATGGTATATTTCTCCATCTATTTGTGTCATCTTTGATTTCGTTCATCAGTGTTCTATAGTTTTCTATATATAGGTCTTTTGTTTGTTTAGGTAGATTTATTCCTAAGTACTTTCTTAAATTTAAGTCTGAATTTGGCAATAAGGAGTTCACGATCTGAGCCACAGTCAGCTCCTGGTCTTGTTTTGGTTGACTGTATAGAGCTTCTCCATCTTTGGCTGCAAAGAGTATAATCAATCTGATTTCGGTGTTGACCATCTGGTGATGTCCATGTGTAGAGTCCTCTCTTGTGTTGTTGGAAGAGGGTGTTTGCTATGATCCGTGCGTTCTCTTGGCAAAACTCTATTAGTCTTTGCTCTGCTTCATTCCATATTCCAAGGCCAAATTTGCCTGTTACTCCAGGTATTTCTTGACTCCCTACTTTTGCATTCCAGTCCCCTATAATGAAAAGGACATCTTTTGTGGGAGTTAGTTCTAAAAGGTCTTGTAGGTCTTCATAGAACCATTCAACTTCAGCTTCTTCAGTGTTACTGGTTGGGTCATGGTGTTGGAGAAGACTCTTGAGAGTCCCTTGGACTGCAAGGAGATCCAACCAGTCCATTCTGAAGGAGATCAGCCCTTGGATTTCTTTGGAGGGAATGATGCTGAAGCTGAAACTCCAGTACTTTGGCCACCTCATGCAAAGAGTTGACTCATTGGAAAAGACTCTGATGCTGGGAGGAGTTGGGGGGCGGGAGGAGAAGGGGACGACAGAGGATGAGACGGCTGGATGGCATCATGGACTCGATGGACATAAGTCTGAACAAAACGAACTCCGGGAGTTGGTGATGGACAGGGAGGCCTGGCGTGCTGTGATTCATGGGGTTGCAAAGAGTCGGACATGACTGAGCGACTGAACTGAACTGATTCCTAAGTACTTTATTCTTTTCATTGCAATGGTGAATGGAATTGTTTCCTTAATTTCTCTTTCTGTTTTCTCACTGTTAGTGATAGGAATGCAAGGGATTCCTATGTGTTAATTTTATGTCTTGCAACTTTACTATATTCATTGATTAATTCTAGTAATTTTCTGGTGGAGGCTTTAGGGTTTTCTATGTAGAAGATCATGTCATCTGCAAATAATGAGAGTTTTACTTCTTTTCCAATCTGGATTCCTTTTATTTCTTTTTCTTCTCTGATTGCTGTGGCTAAAGTTTCCAAAACTATGTTGAATAGTAGTGGTGAGAGTGGGCACCCTTGTCTTGCTCCTGACTTTAGAGAAAATGCTTTCAATTTTTCACCATTGAGGATAATGTTTGCTGTGGGTTTATCATATGTGGCTTTTATTATATTGAAGTATGTTCCTTCTATGCCTGCTTTCTGGAGAGTTTTTATCATAAATGAATGTTGAATTTTGTCAAAGGCTTTCTCTGCATCAATTGAGATAATGTGGTGTATCACATTGATTGATTTGTGAATATTGAAGAATCTTTGCATCTCTGGGATAAAGCTCACTTGGTCATGATGTATGATCTTTTTAATATGTTGTTGGATTCTGTTTGCTAGAATTTTGTTAAGGATTTTTGTATCTATGTTCATATTGGCCTGTAGTTTTCTTTTTTTGTGTGTGTGGCATCTTTGTCTGGTTTTGGTATTAGGGTAATGGTGGCCTCAGAGAATGAGTTTGGAAGTTTACCTTGGTCTGCAATTTTCTGGAAGAGTTTGAGTAGGATAGGTGTTAGCTCTTTTATAAATTTTTGGTAGAATTCACCTGTGAAGCCATCTGGTCCTGGGCTTTTGTTGGTTGGAAGATTTCTGATTACAGTTTCAATTTCCCTGCTTGTGATGGGTCTGTTAAGATTTTCTATTTCTTCCTGGTTCAGTTTTGGAAAGTTATACTTTTCTAAGAATTTGTCCATTTCTTCAAAGTCGTCCATTTTATTGGCATATAGTTGCTGATAGTAGTCTCTTATGAGTGTTTGTATTTCTGTGCTGTCTGTTGTGATTCTCCATTTTCATTTCTAATTTTGTTTATTTGGTTCTCCCTTTTTTTCTAGATGAGTCTGACTAATGGTTTGTCTATTTTATTTATCTTCTCAAAGAACCAGCTTTCAGTTTTGTTGATTTTTGCTACAGTCTCCTTTGTTTCTTTTTCGTTTACTTCTGCCCTAATTTTTATGATTTCTTTCCTTCTACTAACCCTGGGGTTCTTCTTTTCTTCTTTTTCTAGTTGCTTTACATGTAGAGTTAGGTTGTTTATTTGCTTTTTCTCTTGTTTCTTGAGGTAAGCTTGTATTGCTATGAACCTTCCCCTTAGCATTGCTTTTACTGAATCCCATAGATTTTGGGTTGTTGTTTTCATTTTCATTCGTTTTTGTGCATACTTTGATTTTTTTTTAATTTCTTCTGTGATTTGTTGGTTATTCAGAAGCATGTTGTTTAGCCTCCATATGTTTGTGTTGTTAATAATTTTTTTTCCTGTTCAGTTCAGTTCAGTCACTCAGTCATGTCCGACTCTTTGTGACCCCATGAATCACAGCACGCCAGGCCTCCCTGTCCATCACCAACTCCCGGAGTTCACTCAGACTCATGTTCATCGAGTCAGTGATGCCATCCAGCCATCTCATCCTCTGTCGTCCCCTTCTCCTCCTGCCCCCAATCCCTCCCAGCATCAGAGTCTTTTCCAATGAGTCAACTCTTCTCATGAGGTGGCCAAAGTACTGGAGTTTCAGCTTTAGCATCATTCCTTCCAAAGAAATCCCAGGGCTGATCTCCTTCAGAATGGACCGGTTGGATCTAGTTGACATCTAATCCTACTGCATTGTGATCAGAAAAGATGCTTGAAATGATTTCATTTTTTTTGAATTTACCAAGGCTAGCTTTATGGCCCAGGATGTGATCTATCCTGGAGAAGGTTCCGTGTGCACTTGAGAAAAAGGTGAAATTCATTGTTTTAGTGTGAAGTGTCCTATAGATATCAATTAAGTCTAACTGGTTCATTGTATCATTTAAAGTTTGTGTTTCCTTGCTAATTTTCTGTTTAGTTGATCTATCCATAGGTGTGAGTAGGGTATAAAAGTCTCCCACTATTACTGTGTTACTGTTAATTTCCCCTTTCATATTTGTTAGCATTTGTCTTACATATTGCAGTGCTCCTACGTTGGGTGCATATATATTTATAATTGTTATATCTTCTCCTTGGATTGATCTTTTGATCATTATGTAGTGTCCTTCTCTGTCTCTTTTCATGGCTTTTATTTCAAAGTCTATTTTATCTGATATGAGTATTGCTACTCCTGCTTTCTTTTGGTCTCTATTTGCATGGAATATCTTTTTCCAGCCCTTCACTTTCAGTCTATATGTGTCCCCTGTTTTGAGGTGGGCCTCTTGTAGACAACATATATAGGGGTCTTGTTTTTGTATCCATTCAGCCAGTCTTTGTCTTTTGGTTGGGGCATTCAACCTATTTACATTTAAGGTAATTATTGATAAGTATGATCCCATTGCCATTTGCTTTGTTGTTTTGGGTTCAAGTTTATACACCTTTTCTGTGTTTCCTGTCTAGAGAAGATCCTTTAGCATTTGTTGGAGAGCTGGTTTGGTGGTGCTGAATTCTCCTAGCTTTTTGTTTGTCTGTAAAGCTTTTGATTTCACCTTCATATTTGAATGAGCTCCTTGCTGGGTACAGTAATCTGGGCTGTAGGTTTTTCTCTTTCATCATTTTCATCACTGCCATTCCCTTCTGGCCTGAAGAGTTTCTATTGAAAGATCAGCTGTTATCCTTCTGGGGATCCCCTTGTGTGTTATTTGTTGTTTTTCCCTTGCTGCTTTTAATATTTGCTCTTTGTGTTTGATCTTTGTTAATTTGATTAATACATGTCTTGGGGTGTTTCACCTTGGGTTTATCCTGTTTGGGACTCTTTGGGTTTCTTGGACTTGGATGGCTATTTCCTTCCCCATTTTAAGGAAGTTTTCAACTATTATCTCCTCAAGTATTTTTGTCTTCTTCTTCTGGGACTCCTATGATTTGAATGTTGGGGCCTTTAACATTGTCCCGGAGGTCTCTGAGATTGTACTTATTTCTTTTATTTCTTTTTCCTTTTTTCCTCTCTGCCTCATTTATTTCCACCATTCTATCTTCCACCTCACTTATCCTATCTTCTGTGAAGGCAGATTCTTTACCAACTGAGCCACCAGGGAACCACAAAGGAACCAAATGTGGACCCGTTGGTTATTTACAGTGTGCTTGCCCCAGCCAACCCTTGAGGTGCCTACCTCACGTAAGAGTTAACCGTGTTAATGCTGGAGACTTTAATATTTCCCTTGGTGGGAGAGGCATCACTATGAACCAGCACTGTCATAGCATAGTACCTGTTCCATAGCTATTTCCTCAGGGTTATTGTGGAGAGAGATTCAATAGTTAGGCCTGATCGCTATATTTTTCTAATGGAATCCTTTTTAAAAATAGAGTTATAAATAGAAATCTAATATGTGAGAAAGATAAATAGCATTAATATAAAATTAAATATTCATTTGACATAACAATGTAGATATTTGAAGATGATTAAAATGCAAAAGTGAATTACTAATTACAGCTTTGTTATATTACCTTCGGCATTTATTAACTTCAAGTATTTACAGACCCTTGAAGCTCATGGCCTGTCTGAAAACTATTTTCCTGGTTGACTTTAGCCCCAAAGGCATCCTTAGAGAACCCAGCAGATACATAGTGCTGGGTAGGCCCACATGGCCATTTTAGTGGGTATGTTTTGCCTTTCCCTCTGCCCCTGTGATCAATGACACCTCTGTGCTGTTACTATGAAGTTGCCCTTCTTATAACCCTTTGTAGAATCTGCTCCCAAACTTGTGATTGTAACCTAGGGTAGTGCCTTGCATTACCAGTGGAGGGAGGTGTATCTTCTTGTCGCAGCTTTGAAGACACATTCTAGCACCAAAAAAGAACTTCCACAAAAAATTCATAAGAGAATACTATCAAGCCTGGGTCCCCTGCACAGCAGGCAGATTCTTTACCATCTGAGCCACCAGGGAAGCCCAAGAGAGAACACTATGAAGTTATATGTCAACAAATTGGACAACCCAGAAGAAATGAACAAATTTCTAGAAACACAGAGCCCACAAAAGCTGAATCAAGAAGAAATAGATAATTTGAATAGTCCTATCCCTACAAGTGAAATATAATTTGCAACTTAAAAACTCCCTTCAAACAAAAGTCCAGGACCCTAAGGCTTCACTGGGGAATTCTACCAAATGTACAAAGAGCTTACACAGATCCTTCTCAAATTCTTCCAAAAGACTGAAGAGGAAGGAGCACTCCCAAAGTCATTCCATCACCCTGATACCAAAACCATGGAAAGGCACTACCAAAAATGAAAACTGTAGGCCAGTATCTCTTTGAATATAGAGGTAAAACTTCTCAACAAAATATCAGCAACCAAGTGCAGCAATACCTAAAAAGGATCATATGTCATGACCAAGTTAGATTCATCCCACAGCACAAGAATGGTCCAACATACTCAATTAGTATGATATACCACATCAACAACAGAAGTGAAGGAAAAAAAAAAACACATAATCATCTCAATAGATGCACAAAAAGCATTCGATAAAATACAACATCATTATAAAAACTCTTCCCAAAATGGGACTAGAAGGAACACATCTCAACATAATTAAAGGTGCTCATGACAAACCTACAGCCAACATAATACTCAACGGTGAGAAATCAAAAGCCTTCCCACTAGTATCTGGAACAATGCCCACTCTCAACATTTCTATTCAATATAGTATTGGAAGTCCTCATCACAGCAATCATACAAGAAGAAAAATGTGTCCTAATTGGAAGCTATAACATTGTCATTCTATGCAGATAACAGGGTAAGGTACTATATACAGAAAGCCCTACAGAAACCACACAAAAGCTACTAGAACTGATAAACAAATTTAGCAAGGTAGCAGGGTACAAGGCCTGCATACAGAAATTGGTTACATTTCTTTACATTAACAATAAAATATTAGAAAGGAAGAGTAAAAAAAAAATCCCTTTTAAAATTATATCAGAAAGAATAAAACACTTAGAAACAAACCTAACCTAGTAAGTAAAAGACTTACTTGCTGAGAACTATAAAAGATTGACAAGGGAAACTGAAGATGATTTAAAAAGAAATGGAAAGATATTCCATGCTCTTGAATTTGAAGAATGACTGGAGCAAAGAAAACCAGGCATTTATGAAAAGAAAATTACTACAAATTCGTGAAAACATTTGTTTTTTTGAAACCACACAGTCCAGTCACTCAGAACAGGACTGGGCAATAGTAAAGGAGAGGACAAAGGCCGTGGATTCCAAGTCTGGAATGTATGGTGGAAGAATTGGCTGGGGAAGGAGACTGCAAGGGAAAAGGAAAGAGGCCGGAGATAGAGCCCATGAGACCAAATGGGATCCTGCTTTAAAATTTGAGAGTTAAGAAACAGAAGGCTGTAGCAGAATATTTTAACCTTAGGACCATTTTTCATCAGGTATTTAAAATGATGTTTACTGACTTTAAAAGTGACTACTACAGTGCTTTTGTACTTTGGGATGGAAGCTGCGGCAGGCAACTGTGTTCCCAAATCATCCTAAATACAAAATTACATCAAATCCATTTTCTATCAGTGTTGAACAGCAATTTGGGATTATCTGCCCTCAGTATCCTGCTTCCACAGTTATTCCTAGAAACAGAATACAGTCTTATAAAGAAGTTTCTAAGGCAAAAACAACCAATTTACAGAATGGGGAAAGATTATGGACATTCGACAGTGTAAAGTACATAATAAAGATCTTCACATTTTTTTTTTAAAGCTTAGACCTACCCACAACCTTTTTTAAAGCATACATAGAGATGAAGAGTCTTTTAAAAACTCTGGTTATCTTAAGGAGGAGAAAAAACTGCCAATAAGATTGATGATGCCTCTTCAGATTTCAAGAATATGGGCACGTCACTAATGATCGACACTCTAGTTTCTCAAAGCAAAGTCCAGGCCCAGCAGCACCATTACCTGGGAATTCATTAGAGATGCGAGACATCCAGCTGTACACCAGACCTAAGGAACCAGCACCTGCATTTTAACGAGATGCTCTGTGACTGATGTAGATATTAAAGTAAAAGAAGCACTGTCCTAAACTCTAAAAGAGACAGGCATACCTCCCCCACATTAGAGTCACTTCAGCTATTAAAATGATACAGAACTGGAAAGGGTCAGAGAGGGCTTCAAGTCTTGCTGCTGCTAAGTCACTTCAGTCGTGTCCAACTCTGTGTGACCCCATAGACGGCAGCCCACCAGGCTCCTCTGTCCCCGGGATTCTCCAGGCAAGAACACTGGAGTGGGTTGCCATTTCCTTCTCCAATGCATGAAAGTGAAAAGCAAAAGTGAAGTCGCTCAGTCGTGTCCAACTCTTTGCGACTCCATGGACTGCAGCCCACCAGGCTCCTCCGTCCATGGGATTTTCCAGGCAAGAGTGCTGGAGTCGGGTGCCATTGCCTTCAAGTCTTGAAGCGAACGTAAAATTAAGCTGTTCCATAACACTGAATTTCTAGTTGCCCACGTTCCTGTCAGGAATGGATAACATATATCCAAAAGTATTTGCATGTACAGTTGACCTTTGAAAAATAAGAGCTTGAACTGTGCAGGTCCACTTACAACTGGACTTTTTCAATAGAAATGTACTATAATATGGTGGCACCTGGAGTTGGTTGGATCTGTAGATGCAGAACCATGGATTGGCAGTGGAGGTAGGAGAATAAATGTAAAACTATATGTGGATTTTCGACTGCATCTCTAATCACTGTGTAATGAAAAGTCAGCCATACTTAATATTTTAGCAAAGGCAATGATTAATTACCCTTCCTACAGTACTTTTTGAAAATATTTCTTCTTAAATTATGCTACTGTATATATGATTAATTGTTTCATTGGCTACAGATATAATATCTTTCCAATATATTTTATAATTTTAATGTGGCATTTTTTTGTTTTCTTCACAAAGATAATTTAGATATTACGTTGTAAAATGTGGGCTTTTTCTTAAAATTGAGATTATAGCACTGTCTTAGCTTTAGGTGTACTTACTATATATATATATATATATATATATATATGTAATACTGCAAAATTAACAGTACAATGTCTTGTAGATATCCAACACCATACATATGTACAGACTATTCTTTCTTGTGATAAGAACCTTTTATATTCTCTTTAGAACTTTCAGATGTGCAATATTACTCGAGTCACCATGCAGTACATTACATCCCCACGACTTATAACTGGAAGTTTGTAACTTTTGACTCCTTTCACTTAATTTGCCAAACCCCCAGCTCCTGCCTCTGGCCCTACCTGTTTTCTCCATGTATGAGCTTTTTTTTTCTTTCTTTCTGTTTTGAAAAATTCCACATATAAGTGAGATCATACAATATTTGTCTTTCTTTATCTGATTTATTTCACTTACAAAAATGCCCTCAAGGTCCATGTCCATCCATATTGTTGCAAATGGCAAGATTTCATTCTTTGTTATGGCTTAATAATATTCTATTATCTATCTATCTACCTGTCTCTCAGGTTTTCTTTATCCATTCATCCATCAATAGACGCTCACATTGTTTCTGTATCTAGGCTAACGAATAATGCTGTAATGAATATTGGGATACAGATATTTTTCAAGTTAGTGTTTTCATTTCCTTTGGATAAATACCCAGAGTGGAATTGCTATATTGTATGATAGTTCCATTTTTTAATTATTATTATTTTTAAATTTTGTATTATTTTTTTTTTACTTTACAATATTGTATTGGTTTTGCCATACATCAACATGAATCTGCCTCAGGTGTACACGTGTTCCCAATCCTGAACCCCCTCCCCACCTTCCTCCCCATACCATCCCTCTGGGTCATCCCAGTGCACCATGAGGAACCTCGATTATGAGATGATATAACATTTGGGGTTTTGATTTGCATTTCCCTGATGATGATTAGTAATGTTGAGCATCTTTTCATGTAACTTTTGGTGATCTATATGTCTTTTTGGAAAATGTCTGTTCAGATCCTATTCCCATTTTAAATCACACTGTTTGATGATTTACTACTGAGTAGTATGAGTTCTTCATGTATTTTGGAAATGTAATTATTTGCAATTATTTTCTTCCATCCAGTAGATTGCCCTTTCATTTTCTTGATGATTTCCTTTGCTGAACATAAGCTTTTTTAGTTTGATGTGAAGTGAAGTCGCTCAGTCATGTCCGACTTTTTGCGACCACATGGACTGTAGCCTACCAGGCTCCTTCATCCATGGGATTTTCCAGGCAAGAGTACTCAAGTGGGTTGCCATTTACTTCTCCAGAGGATCTTCCCAACCCAGGGATCGAACCTGGATCTCCCACATTGCAGGCAGACGCTTCACTGTCTGAGTCACCAGGGAAACCCTAGTTTGATGTAATCCCCTTGTTTATTTTGATTTTATTGCCTTTGCTTTTGGTGTCAAATTTAAAAAATATCATTGCTGAGATGGATATCAATGAGCTTCTGCTTACATTTTCTTCTAGGAGTTTTATGAGTTTAGGTCTTATGTTCAAGTCTTGAATCTACTTTGAGTTAATTCTCCTGGATGGTGTAAGATGGTAGTCCAGTTTTATTCTTTTGCATATAGCTGTTCAGTTTTCCTGACACCATAATGGACCATACGTGTGTGGGTTTATTTCATGGCTCTCTATTCTGTCCCATTGATCTATGTGACTGCTTTTAGGCTAACACTGCATATGCATGTGCAAAGAATGCTGTCCTCTCTGAGCTTCTGCATTCGCCTGGGGAAGCCCTGCTTGTCAAGGCTTCACCTGGTCCTTTCCCTCCAGCACCTGTAGCTTTTAAACATCGCTTCCATCACTTTGTTTCTTAGAAATGTGAACCAAAGGAAATGCGTAAGATGTTTCTATGTATTTCAGAGGTAATTAAATTGAATATAATGAGCTTGAAAAAATAAGATTTCTAGAGCATTATAATACAGTTTGAAACCAGGGAACATAGTCTCCAGCTGTTTTTTTTTTTTTTTTTCTTAAGATTGCTTTTACCATTTGTGGTCCTTTGGCTTATATGAAATTTTTAGGATTGTTTGTTCTATCTCTGTGAAAAATGCCATTGGAATTTTGATAAGGATTACACTAAACCTGTAGATTGCTTTGGTTAGTCTGAACATGTTACCAGTGTTAATTCTTCTGATCCAAGAACATGAAATATCTTTCCATTTATTTGTCTTCTTCAATTATAATTAATGACATAATTTTCTGTATACAGGTCTTCCAGCTCCTTGGTTAAATACAGGTACATTTTTTGTTTTGATGTTATTGTAAATGAGACTGTTTAATTTCTCTTTCTGATAGTTAGTTGTTAAAGTAAGAGATGCCACAGATACTTGTATATTGATTTTGTATTTTGTAACTTTACTGAATTTGTTTATTAGCTCTAAAAGATCTCTGGCCTTTAAGGTTCTCTACATATAATATCATGTCTTCTGCAAATAGTGACAGTTTCACTTTTCCCTTTTCAATTTGCATGACATTTTTTTTTCTTCTATGATTTCTGTGGCTTGGTGTTCCAATTCTATATTGAATAAAATGGCAATGTTGATGTTGAATAAACTGGCTTGTCTTGTTCCTGATATTAGAGTACAAGTTTTAAGCTTTTAACTATTGATTATATTAGCTGTGATCCTATCAATATGGCCTTTATTATATTCAGGTATGTTCCTTTTGTACCTACCTAACTCAGAGTTTTTAATCATAAATGGATGCTAAGTTTTGTCAAATGCTTTTTATGCATCTATCGTAGGGAGCAGTGCTGCACTTTGCTGGAGCAGCCGTGAAGAGATACCCCATATCCAAGGTAAGAGAAACCCAAGTAAAACCATAGGCGCTGAGAGGGCATCAGAGGGTAACAGACTGAAACTACAATCACAGAAAACTAGCCAATCTGACCACATGGACCACAGCCTTGTCTAACTCAGTGAAACTAAGCCATGCCGTGTGGGGCCACCCAAGATGGGCGGGTCATGGTGGAGAGGTCTGACAGAATGTGGTCCACTGAAGAAGGCAATGAATGGCAAACCACTCCAGTATTCCTGCCTTGAGAACCTCATGAAAAGGCAAAAAGAGGAACTCCCCAGGTTGGCAGATGCCCAATATGCTACTGGAGATCAGTGGAGAAATAACTCCAGAAAGAATGAAGGGATGGAGCCAAAGCAAAAACGACACCCAGTTGTGGATGGGACTGGTGATAGAAGCAAGGTCCGATGCTGTAAAGAGCAATATTGCATAGGAACCTGCACTGTTAGGTCCATGAATCAGGCAAATTGGAAGTGGTCAAACAGGAGCTGGCAAGAGTGAACGTCGACATTCTAGGAATCAGAAAACTAAAATGGACTGGAATGGGTGAATTTAACTTAGATGACCATTATATCTACCACTGTGGGCAGGAATCCCTTAGAAGAAATGCAGTAGCCATCATAGTCAACAAGAGAGTCCAAAATGCAGTACTTGGATGCAATCTCAAAAACTACAGAATGATCTCTGTTCGTTTCCAAGGCAAACCATTCAATATCACAGTAATCCAAGTCTATGCCCCAACCAGTAACGCTAAAGAAGCTGAAGTTGGCCAGTTCTATGAAGAACTACAAGCCCTTTTAGAACTAACACCCCAAAAAGGTGTCCTTTTCATTATAGGGGACTGGAATGCAAAAGTAGGAAGTCAAGAAACATCTGGAGTAACAGGAAAATATGGCCGTGGAGTACAGAATGAAGCAGGGCAAAGACTAATAGAGTTCTGCCAAGAGAACACACGGGTCATAGCAAACACCCTCTTCTAACAACAGAAGAGAAGACTCTACACATGGACATCACCAGATGGTCAACATCGAAAACAGATTGATTATATTCTTTGCAGCCAAAGATGAAGAAGCTCTCTACAGTCAACCAAAACAAGACCAGGAGCTGACTGTGGCTCAGATCATGAACTCCTTATTACCAAATTCAGACTCAAATTGAAGAAAGTAGGGAAAACCGCTAGACCATTCAGGTATGACCTAAATCAAATCCCTTATGATTATACAGCGGAAGTGAGAAATAGATTTAAGGGACTAGATCTGATAGACAGAGTGCCTGATGAACTATGGAATGAGGTTCGTGACATTGTACAGGAGACAGGGATCAAGACCATCCCCACGGAAAAGAAATGCAAAAAAGCAAAATGGCTGTCTGGGGAGGCCTTACAAATAGCTGTGAAAAGAAGAGAAGCAAAAAACAAAGGATAAAAGGACAGATATACCCATTTGAATGCAGAGTTCCAAAGAATAGTAAGGAGAGATAAGAAAGCGTTCCTCAGCAGTCAATACAAAGAAATAGAGGAAAACAATAAAATGGGAAAGACCAGAGATCTCTTTAAGAAAATTAGAGATACCAAGGGAACATTTCATGCAAAGATGGGCTCAACAAAGGACAGAAATGGTATGGACCTAACGGAAGCAGAAGATATTAAGAAGAGGTGGCAAGAATACACAGAAGAACTGTATGAAAAAGATCTTCACAATGGTGTGATCACTCACCTAGAGCCAGACATCCTGGAATGTGAAGTCAAGTGGGCCTTAGGAAGCATCACTATGAACAAAGCTTGTGGAGGTGATGGAATTCCAGTTGAGCTCTTTCAAATCCTGAAAGATGATGCTGTGAAAGTGCTGCACTCACTATGCCAGCAAATTTGGAAAACTCAGCAGTGGCCACAGGACTGGAAAAGGTCAGTTTTCATTCTAATCCCAAAGAAAGGCAATGCCAAAGAATGCTCAAACTACTGCACAATTGCACTCATCTCACACGCTAGTAAAGTAATGCTCAAAATTCTTCAAGCCAGGCTTCAGCAATACGTAAACCGTGAACTTCCAGATGTTAAAGTGAGTTTTAGAAAAGGCAGAGGAACCAGAGATCAAATTGCCAACCTTCACTGTATCATGGAAAAAGCAAGAGAGTTCCAGAAAAACATCTATTTCTGCTTTATTGACTATGCCAAAGTCTTTGACAGTGTCGATCACAATAAACTGTGGAAAATTCTGAAAGAGATGAGAATACCAGATCCAAGGAGATCCAACCAGCCCATCCTAAAGGAGATCAGTCCTGGGTGTTCATTGGAAGGACTAATGTTGAAGCTGAAACTTCAATACTTTGGCCACCTGATGTGAAGAGCTGACTCATTGGAAAAGACCCTGATGCTGGGAGGGATTGGGAGCAGGAGGAGAAAGGGATGACAGAGGATGAAATGGTTGGATGGCATCACCAACTCAATGGACATGAGTTTGGGTAGACTCTGGGAGTTGGTGATGGACAGGGAGGCCTGGCGTGCTGCTGTTCATGGGGTTGCAAAGAGTCAGACATGACTGAGCGACTGAATGGAACTGAATTGAACTGATTGATAAGACTGTATAACTTTTATTCTATATTTTGTTAATGTGGTGAAGCACAGTGATTATTTAGCAGATGTTGAACCATCCTTGCATCACTGCTACAAATTCTACTTGATCACAGTGTGTGATCCATTTAATGTTTTGTGGAATTCTGTTTGTTAAGGATTTTTTGTGCCTATGTTAATCAGGTTTATTAGCCATGACTTATTCTAAATATTTCATTAAACTGTGAATCATTTCCTTACAATTTGAGTTTTATGTTTAAAACCTCCATTTTCCTTAAACAGTATGAATTTGTGCACTTTTTAAATTCTCAGTCCTCTGAGCAGACTGGTTTCCTTTTTACAGATCAAGACAAAACTAATGAGACGCCTTGTAAATCCTATTCCTTACAGTAATTTTAACCCCTTCAGTTTCACTGCCACTTAGCAAATTAAGAAAATATAAAGGGAAATAAAATAATGCTGCTTTTAGTTCTTCAGTATAACATAAATAACAACTCTAAGTGAAATCAGTTTTTAGCTACACAGCTTCTTACAATGACCTAAGTTATACAGACAAATGGAGATCTTCATCATAATAATTGTAGTGAATATAAATGCCAAATTCTTCACAGTGAACCATTTAAAAGTTCATCTGGGCCACTAGTCCAATCCAGGGAGGAGGGTATACCTAGGGTGGGAAAAACCCCATAACCGTCCATGATTTGCTGTAGAAGTTAAACCTCAAACTCCACAGAAATTTTTCTTACCGTCATAGTAGCTGAAAAAATTCTGCACAAATTCCTCTTGTTGTAGTGATATTAAAAGCAGCTAAAAACATTTCTAGTAATGAAATGAAATTCAGGCAGTGTACTCATGCAGGCACATTAAAAAACATATAGCATGCAATACAGAAGACAAACAAAAACTGCACAAAAATATGTCCAAAGTAAAGAGGCTAGAATAAGTTAGAGGAAATGTGTTTTGATTTACCCTTTCATCTCCTTCTCCTTTTTCTGCTGCTTCTCTTTCTTCTTCTCCTTCATCTCCTTTTCCTTCTCCTTCTTCTCCTTCTCTTTCTCCTTCCTCTCCTTCTCTTTCTTCTCCTCCTTCTCCTTCTCCTCCTTCTCCTTCCTCTCCTTCTCCTCCTTCTCCTTCATCTCCTTCTCCTCCTTCTCCTTCCTCTCCTTCTCCTCCTTCTCCTTCCTCTCCTTCTCCTTCTTCTCCCTCTCCTCCTTCTCTTTCATATCCCTCTCTTCCTTCTCTTTTAGTTCCTTTGCCTTCTCTTTCATATCCTTCTCTTCGTTCTTCCCACTGAAAAGACATCTGTATAGGCACGTACAAACTACTATAACAGCAACAACTACAAGAAAACAGGAAACAAATGACATGTGACGCTGAAAACTAACTACCAAAATTCCAAACCAAGCAGAAGAAATCAATGTTAGTTATGTTTATTTCTGACCATTTCTATCATCAGAAAATACTAATTTATTTAGGCCTATGTACATTTACATTCCATCTTGACTCTTCAGTATGTAAATCCAGCCCCCTGGAATCACTTGAACAGTTCACAGTAAGTTAGAGCCCTTACTTAATTTAGAAAATTATCCAAAGCATATTTGGGAAGTAGACTCACATGACCAATGGTCATGGTCATCTCCATGTATTATTTAGGGTTTGTTACTAAGAGGACATGTAGAATATAAAACAATATACAGTCACCAACATAAGGCAGTATATCATAGAAAAGGTCAGGTATTATTAGACTGTTCTACTACAAAAACTATAATAACTGAACATCATTGAAGAAATGCACATCTCATCTTCATATTACATCTTTATTTAAGTGGTATTAAAATTTGAGATACTCACTTGCAGTAAGAATAGCCAAAGCAATGATTCCTGCATCTGAGAAAAAATTTTTAAAGTTTTGAAGAACACATATGGATCCCACATAGCAGCTATACTTTAATTTTAATCAGACCATCTAAGAACTACAGCAAAAATGTTTATCAATCAAGTTTGAGCATGACTGCTGAGTACATCCAAGTCACTTTGATCACAGAACCCTTTTAAATAGATTCCAGGTACAGGATCCATCTTGTTAAACTCTTAACAGGAACCTCCCTTTTCACTGTGTTGTGCTGTAGCTTTTACAGGTTATTGTGTACAGCTTATTAGGGGCTTCCTGAGTGGCTCAGTCGGAGAAGGCAATGGCACCCGACTCCAGTGCTCTTGCCTGGAAAATCCCATGGACGGAGGAGCCTGGTAGGCTGCAGTCCATGGGATCACGAAGAGTCGGACACGACTGAGTGACTTCACTTTCACTTTTCACTTTCATGCATTGGAGAAGAAAATGGCAACCCACTTCAGTGTTCTTGCCCGGAGAATCCCAAGGACGGGGGAGCCCATTGGGCTGTCATCTATGGGGTCGCACAGAGTCGGACATGACTGAAGCGACTTAGCAGCAGCAGCAGCAGCAGCAAGTGGCTCAGTGGTAAAGAATCTGTCTGCCAATGCAGGACATGCAAGAGATAGGGTTCAATCCCTGGGTTGGGAAGATCCCCTGGAGGAGGAAATGGCAACCCACTCCAGTGTTCTGGCAGGCTTACAGTCCATGGGGTCACAACGAGTTGGACATGACTTAGTGATTTAGCACACAAGCACACCAAGACTATTAGAATTCACTAGATTAGAGAAAATTACCTACATGTGTCTATATATCCCACCACTTAACATGTCTTGGTATCTGCATCAATAACACAATTGTAAATGTCAATTATTACTAATTATTTGTGACACATTGTTTCTTCCCTACCTACAAATGATTGAACCATGATGTTTCCATATAGAAATCTAAGGTTTCATAATGCAGGTTATTAATAATCAAAATAATACCTAAATCCTCAAAGTCTTCAAGTGATGGTATTTCTTCACTGGGATTGGGATATCCTAGGGGGGAAAATTGGAAATAAGTTAAAAGGAAGACTAAATAAATCTTAAAGATCTATAAATTCATTGCTGTTGGTTTTGTACCTTTTTATAATTCATAATTATAATTTAATTTCCTTATAAATTATATTAATGTTTCTCATTCAAAGTTGCATCATTAAATTTTATAAACTTTTATTTTACCTTATATTATGTTACTATATTCAAGGCCATTAACATTCTTCTTCTGGTCTGTTGATAGTCCTGTGACTAACTCTATGTACAGCAAGCAAATTTATCATCAGCATAGTCTCAAAATCAGCCTTGAATTCAATGTGATTCTAGATAAAGGAGGGCTTAAAAGTGATTTAAAAATTGCTCTGGAGTACACTCCTCAACATAATACAGGCCATTTATATAATACTTGTGGCTAACATCATACTCAATGTCAAACGACTAAAACTTTATTTTCAGGTCAAGAACAAGACAGAATTTCTGCATGTGCCACTTCAGGTCAACATAATATTGGAAGTTTGGGTCACAGTCATTATGCAAAAAAGAAGTTAAAAATATCCAGATGGGAAGGAAGAAATAAAATTATCTGTTTATAGATGACATGATCTTTCATACAGAAAGCTCTCTACAGATCACACATACATTCACACAAATGCACACAACTGCTAGAACTAGCACATTAATTCTGCAAAGCTGAAGGATACAAAATCAACACACAAAACACAGTTGTGTTGCTACACACCAACAATGAACAATCCAAAAAGGAAAGCAAGCAAACAATTCAATTAACAATGGCATCAAAAACAGTAAAATACTCAATAAGTTTAACCAAGAAGATAAAAGATTTGTACATTGAAAACTATAAGAAAATTGCTGAAAGTGAAGAAGATTTAAATGAATGAAGGAGATTTAAAAACTTACTAAAAAGCTACAATAATCAAGACAATACTGGCATACAGACAGACATACAGACCGATGGTATAGAATATAGGGCCCAGAAATAAACCCTTGCTCATATGGTCAAATGATTGTTTACAAGGGTGCTAAGAGCATTCAGTGAGGAAAGGGCAGCTTTTCTCAACAAACGATTTTCAGAAAACTAGATATCTACAGGCAAAGGATGGAATTTAACATCTATGTTATACTATACACAACAAGTAATTTAAAATGAGTCGAAAAACATAGGACATAGAACTATAAAACTCTTAGAAGAAAATAAAGAGGACAATTTCATAATATTGAACTGGAAATGATTTCTTAGATGTGACATCAAAAGCACATATAACAAAGAGAAAAATAGATATATCAGACTATATCAAAACTAAAAACTTTTGTGCATCAAAGGACACTATTAATAGAGTGAAAAGCAACTCACAGAATGAGCAGAAACATCTGCAAATAATAAACCTGATAAGGGATTAATATCCAAAATATATCATACACTTCTAAAACTCAACAACAACACAAAGCCATTTTACAAATAGGCAAGAGACATAAATAGACATTTCTCCAAAGAAGATATATAAATGGCCAAGCAGCACATGAAAAGCTGCTCACATTGCCAATCATTACGGAAATACAAATAAAAGCCACAAGAAACTACTTCACATCTGCTAACTAACGTAGATAATTCCAGTTATTCTAAAAACCAGAAATTAACATGTATTGGAAAAGAGGGCAAGAAATTAGAAACTTTTCACTGGTGGGCATGAAAATGGTGCAACCAATTTAAAACATATTTTTGAAATGGAGGACAATATTTTCAGTTCCTCTGAAAATTAAACAAGAATTAACATATAACTCAATAATTCCACTCCATGGTATATACCCACTCCCGAAATTCAAAGCAGGGACTCCAAATAGATACTTAGATGCCAATATTCTGAGAGGCATCATTTAGAATTGTAAAAAGGAAAAAACAACCCAGTATTCACTGACAGATGAAATTACAAATAAAATGTGATATATACAAACACTGGAATATTTTCAGCCATAAAAGGAATAAAGTTCTGAGATAAGGTAGATGAGCTTTGAAGACATTATGCTAAGAGAAATAACTCAGACACAAAAGACACATGCAAAATTCTAATTAAATGAGGTATCTAGGTAAGTTAAATTCATAGATACAGAAATTAGAATAGAGGTTACTGAAGCTGGGATGATGGTTGAGAAAGCAGCATTACTGCTTAAATGGGTATAAAGTTTAGCTTGAGGTGGTGAACAAGTTTTAGATAGTAGTGATGGTTTTACAACAAGGTGAATACATTTAATGCTACTGAATCGGCTGAAGTGGTAAGAAAAATTACATAAATGTTGATCTCAAAACACTTGGAGAAAAGACAAGTTATTCAACAAATGGTGTCACTTTGTCATTGGATGGGGGTTGGGTGAAGTGAAGAGGGATCCAATCTCATTCCATATCATAATAAATTTCAGATGTACCAAAGGATGCAATCAGTATGGTTGATATGTTTGTATAATTTTGGCATGGGGAAATCCTAAAGCTTTTATAAGACAGACACAACACTCATAGCTGTCAGACAAAAGATCCATACACCCAGCTACCTATTAATATACAACTTTTGCACATATAAATGACCTCTGATAGGAGAAGAGTTAAATAAAATATAATGGTGCATATTAAAGTCATCATTTAAAGGGATAAGAATAATTCAAACTATAATCCCAATATAAGACATTAAGTAGAAAAATGCAAGTTTCAGAAAAATGTGAACAGTATGATGTCATTTTCACTGAAGAAAAAAAGAAACAGACACCAAATTAAATGTGTAGCTACACATGTAAGGATTTTGATATACAGAAATAGATACAAAGACACCTTAAACTATTTTTTTTTTGTTTTTTAGTTTTAGTTTTTAAAATTTCCTTAAAATTTTGAAAACATAATAACACATTTTCAGGAGACTTGGAAAATACAGAACAAAGTTACATATAATTCTACTATATATTATAATTATTTTTAAGTAGATAAATTAAGATTTTTAGTTAGAGTTTCAATATCAAAATCTCAAAAGTTAATAGGATGATTAGACAGAAAAGTAGAAAGACAGAGTAGGCCTGAAAAGCACTCTGAGCTGATTCAACATAATCAAATTTATATAATTTTCACACAAAGGCAGGATACAAAGTCTATTCAAGTTCCCATAGACTATAAACCAGGAGACACTGGAACATATCCAGTGACATAAAATAGGTGCAAAAATTTCATGGTTTAAAGGTACTGAAATCATACAGAGTCTATTCTCTTATTGTGGAATTATGCTAGAAATCATTATCAAAACATATTTGAAACTAACCTGCATAGTTTCAAGAGCAATGTGACATTTGCCAAGAGAAATCTTCGACTTAGCCATTTGAAAGCCTCAATGAAGTTAAGACAAAAAACACAGAAGGCAGTTGCAGAGAAGAAAGTATTTAAATGAGAAACTGATATCAAAATGAGAAATTAATATCAAAGATACTTTAGAAAGCCCATCAATTTGGAAATGTCTACTTTTATATGATGAAGACACCCTAAACTATTAAGAGTGATAATAGTAACAGGCTATAGAAAGATAAGAAGAATTCACCTTTTACTCTGTATACATTGGTAATATTTGAAAATTTACAAACATATATTCATATATAAAACTAGTGACTAGTGAAAATAAAGCAAAAAAAAAAGAAAGAAAAAATAACAACCCTCAGAAAATATTTCATATTAAAGGATTTTATAAGTTAAATTAACAATTAAAAATATTTTAGAAACAATAGAAAAATGAACAAAAAATGAATAAATAAATGTAGACAATAAAAGTTCAGTCTCGCTGATTAAAGAAATGAAAATGAAAATAAAATATATGATTTTGCACCCGTATAAAGCAACTTTTGCACCTTATAAAGCTCTTAACTAGAAGTAGGATAAAGAATTACTGAACCTGGATATTTTGAAAGTGGAGTCTTCGTTGGATGAGTTGGCTTGTAACCTGGAAAAATAAATTTGACTCCATTGACCAGCCATATCAATACAAAATTATGAATTTAATTTTGGTTTTTATTCTTTAAAAATTATTTCTTAAAATAAATAAAAACACTGACTCAAAATGTTGCACTTCTCTTTCTGGGTTTAACCTAAATAAATATTTGCACAAGTACATAAGGATATATGTATAAAATGTTCACTACAACTGAGTATTTTATAACGAACATCCTAGTATCAATTAACAATAAATCATAAACTTTATGTTTATTTTTTTAAAATGCAGGTAGTACCATATTCCATACTTCTTTTTCACTAAGGATTTCTTTGACATTTGCTCACATTAGCACATTGAGATCTGACTTAACACCATTAACTCAAATGATCATTATATCTACTACTGTGGGCAAGATTCCCTTAGAAGAAATGGAGTAGCAATCATCGTCAACAAAAGAGTCCGAAATGCAGTACTTGGATGCAGTCTCAAAAATGAAAGAATGATCTCCATTTGTTTCCAAGGCAAACCATTCAATATCACAGTAATCCAAGACTATGCCCCCATCCGTAATGCTGACAAAGCTGAAGTTGAACGGTTCTATGAAGACCTACAAGACCTTCTAGAACTAACACCCAAAAAAGATGTCCTTTTCATTATAGGGGGCTGAAATGCAAAAGTAGGAAGGCAAGAAACACCTGGAGTAACAGGCAAATTTGGCCTTGGAGTACAGAATGAAGCAGGGCAGAGGATAATAGAGTTCTGACAAGAGAATGCACTGGTCATAGCAAATTCTCTTCCAACAACACAAGAGAAGACTCTACACATGGACATCACCAGATGGTCAACACCAAAATCAGACTGATTATATTCTTTGCAGCCGAAGATGGAGAAGCTCTCTACAGTCAACAAAAACAAGACTGGGAGCTAACTGTGGCTCAGATCATGAACTCCTTATTGTGAAATTCAGACTTAAATTGAAAAAAGTGGAGAAAACCACTAGACCATTCAGGTATGACCTAAATCAAATCCCTTATGACTATACAGTGGAAGTGAGAAATAGATTTAAGGGCCTAGATCTGATAGATAGAGTGCCTGATGAACTATGGAATGAGGTTCGTGACACTGTACAGGAGACAGGGATCAAGACCATCCCCAAGAAAAGGAAATGCAAAAAAGCAAAATGGCTGTCTGAGGAGGCCTTACAAATAGCTGTGAAAAGAAGGGAAGTGAAAATCAAAGGAGAAAAGGAAAGATATACCCACTTGAATGCAGAGTTCCAAAGAAAAGCAAGGAGAGGTAAGAAAGCCTTCCTCAGTGATCAGTGCAAAGAAATAGAGGAACACAATAGAATGGGAAAGACTAGAAATCTCTTCAAGAAAATCAGATACCAAGGGAACATTTCATGCAAAGATGGGCTCAACAAAGGACAGAAATGGTATGGACCTAATAGAAACAGAAGATATTAAGAAGAGGTGGCCAGAATACACAGAAGAACTGTACAAAAAAGATCTTCACGACCCAGATAATCATGATGGTGTGATCACTCACACTCACCTAGAGCCAGACATCCTGGAATGTGAAGTCAAGTGGGCCTTAGGAAGCATCACTATAAACAAAGCTTGTGGAGGTGATGGAATTCCAGTTGAGCTCTTTCAAATCCTGAAAGATGATGCTGTCAAAGTGCTGCACTCAGTCTGCCAGCAAATATGGAAAATTTAGCAGTGGCCACAGGACTGGAAAAGGTCAATGCTCATACCAATGCCAAAGAAAGGCAATGCCAAAGAATACTCAAACTACCGCACAATTGCACTCATCTCACATGCTAGTAAAGTAATGCTCAAACTCCTCCAAGCCAGGCTTCAGCAATACGTGATCCATGAACTTCCTGATGTTAAACTGAGTTTTAGAAAAGGCAGAGGAACCAAAGATCAAATTGTCAACGTCCGTTGGATCATTGAAAAAGCCAGAGAGTTCCAGAAAAACATCTATTTCTGCTTTATTGACTATGCCAAAGCCTTTGACTGTGTGGATCACAATAAACTGTGGAAAATTCTGAAAGAGATGGGAATACCAGACCACCTGACCTGCCTCTTGAGAAACCTATATGCAGGTCAGGAAGCAACAGTTAGAACTGGACATGGAACAACAGACTGGTTCCAAATAGGAAAAGGAGTACGTCAAGGCTGTATATTGTCACCCTGCTTATTTAACTTCTATGCAGAGTACATCATGAGAAACGCTGGGCTGGAAGAAGCACAAGCTGGAATCAAGATTGCTGGGAGAAATATCAATAACCTCAGATATGCAGATGACACCACCCTTATGGCAGAAAGTGAAGAACTAAAGAGCCTCTTGAAAGTGAAAGAGGAGAGTGAAAAAGTTGGCTTAAAGCTCAACATTCAGAAAACAAAGATCTTGGGCATCCAGTCCCATCACTTCATGGCAAATAGATGGGGGAAACAATGGAAACAGTGGCTGACTTTTTTTGGGTTTTTTTGGCTCCAACATCTCTGCAGATGGTGATTGCAGCCATGAAATTGAAAGACGCTTATTCCTTGGAAGGAAAGTTATGAGCAATCTGGACAGCATATTGAAAAGCAGAGACATTACTTTGCCAACAAAGGTCCGTCTAGTCAAGGCTATGGTTTTTCCAGTGGTCATGTAAGGATATGAGAGTTGGACTACTGAGAAAGCTGAGTGCTGAAGAATTGCTGCTTTTGAACTGTGGTGTTGGAGAAGACTCTTGAGAATCCCTTGGACTGCAAGGAGATCCAACCAGTCCATCCTAAAGGAGATCAGTCCTGAGTGTTCATTGGAAGGACTGATGTTGCAGCTGAAACTCCAAGGTGAACTTTGGCCACCTCACATGAAGAACTGACTCATTGGAAAAGACCCTGATGCTGGGAGGGATTGGGGGCAGGAAAAGAAGGGGACGACAGAGGATGAGATTGTTGGATGCCATCACTGACTCAATGGACATGGGTTTGGGTGGACTCCAGGAGTTGGTGATGGACAGGGAGGCCTGGTGTGCTGCGGTTCATGGCGTCACAAAGAGTCAGACACGACTGAGTGTCTGAACTGACGAACACCATTATAGATTGCTAGTGATCCTTTGTTGGAGTCTTTCTCTAACTGAGGATAAAAAATAACTGACAATTCTATAAGGAGAGCTTATTTTTATTAAAAAAGGAAAAATCCCTGTAGACTTTACATACGATTTTTCTCATAAAATATTCACTTCTTCTTCAAACAGTAAACTGTATCAGTGTTTAAAAAATCCTTGATTATTGTTCAGTTGCTTTGATCACGTTTGACTCTTTGCCCCTCTGTAGACAGCAGCATGCAGGTCCCCTGGAGTTTGCTCAGATTCATGTTCATTGAGTTGGTGGTGTCATCCAACCATCTCATCCTCTGTCATCCCCTTCTCCTCCTGCCTCCTAACCTTTACCAGTATCAGGATCTTTCCCAATGAGTCAGCTCTTCGATTCAGGTGGCCAAAGTATTGGAGTATCAGCTTTAGCGTCAACAGCATCAGCCCTTCCAATAAATATTCAGGGTTGATTTCCTTTAGGATGGACTAGTTTGATCTCCTTGCTGTCCAAGAGACTCCAAGAGTCCTCCCAGAACCACAGTTCAAAAGCATCAGTTCTTTAGCATTCAACTTTCTTTATGGTCCAGCTCTTACATCTGTACATGGCTACTGGAAAACCATAACTTTGACTATATGGACCTTTGTTGGCAAACGGATGTCTCTGATTTTTATTACACTGTCCAGGTTTTCATAGCTTTTCTTTCAGGGAGCAGGCATCTTAATTTCATGGCTGCAGTCACTGTCCACAGTGATTTTGGAACTGAAGAAAATAAAATCTGTCACTGCTTCTACTTTTATCCCTTCTATTTGCCGTGAAGTGGGGAGACCATTTGCCATGATCTTAGTTTTTTCAATGTTGAGTTTTAAGCCAGCTTTTTCACTCTCCTCTTTAAATTTCATCAAGAGGCTCTTTAGTTCCTCTTCACTTTCTGCCATTAGAGTGGTATCATCTGCATATCTGAGGTTGTTGATACTTTTCTCAGCAATCTTGATCCCAGCTTGTGATTCATCCAGCCTAGCATTTTGCATGATGTGATCTGCATAGAAGTTAAATAAGCAGGGCAACAATACATAGCCTTGATGTACTCCTTTCCCAATTTTGAACCAGTCTGTTGTTCCATGTCCAGTTCAAACTGTTGCTTCTTCCTCTGCATACAGGTTTCTCAGGAGGCAGGTAAGCTAGTCTGGTGTTCCTATCTCTTTAAGAATTTTCCACAGTTTGTTGTGATCCACACATCAAAGACTTTAGCATAGTCAGTGAACCAGTAGGTGCTTTTCTGGAATTCCCTTGCTCTGTATGATCCAAAGGATATTGGCAATTTGATCTCTGGTTTGTCTGCCTTTTCTAAACCCAGCTTCTACATCTGGAAGTTTTCGTTTCACATACTGCTGAAGCTTAGCTTGAAGGATTTTGAACATAACCTTACTAGCATGTGAAATGAGCACCGTTGTACAATGGTTTGAACATTCGTGGCATTGTACTTCTTTGGGATTGAAACAAAAACTGACCTTTCCCAGTCCTGTGGCCACTGGTGAGTTTCCCAAATTTGCTGAAATATTGAGGGCAGCACTTTAACAGTCCCATCTTTCAGAACTTTAAATGGCTCAGTTGGAATTCCATCACCTCCATTAGGTTTGTTCTTATGATGCATCTTGAGGCCCAATTGATTTCACACCCCAGGAGGTCTGGCTCTAGGTGAGTCACCGCAATTGTGGTTATTCAGGTCATTAAGACTTTGTTTGTAAAGTTCTTCTCTGTGTTCTTTCTCCCTCTTCTTTCTCTCTTCTGCTTCTGGTAGCTCCTTGTCATTCCTGTCCTTTATTGCGGCATCCTTGCATAGCATGTTCCCTTGATATCTCCAATATTCGAGACGAGATCTCTAGTCTTTCCCACTCTATTGTTTTCCTCTTTCTTCCCACTGTTCATTTATTTATTTTTTTTTTTATGTTTTTTTTTTTATTTTTTTAAATTAATTTATTTATTTATTTTTAATTTTTACTTTACAATTCTGTATTGGTTTTGGCATAGATTGACATGAATCCACCACAGGTGTACATGCGTTCCCAAACATGAACCCCCCTCCCACCCCCCTCCCCACAACATCTCTCTGGGTCATCCCTGTGCGTCAGCCCCAAGCGTGTCATATCCTACATCAGACATAGACTGGCATTTCGATTCTTACATGATATTATACATGTTTCAATGCCATTCTCCCAAATCATCACACCCTCTCCCTCTCCCTCTGAGTCCAAAAGTCCGCTATACACATCTGTGTCTTTTTTGCTGTCCTGCATACAGGGTCATCATCGCCATCTTCCTAAATTCCATATATATGTGTTAGTATACTGTATTGGTGTTTCTCTTTCTGGCTCACTTCACTCTGTATAATCGGCTCCAGTTTCATCCATCTCATCAGAACTGATTCAAATGTATTCTTTTTAATGGCTGAGTAATACTCCATTGTGTATATGTACCACAGCTTTCTTATCCATTCATCTACTGATGGACATCTAGGTTGTTTCCATGTCCTGGCTATTATAAACAGTGCTGCAATGAACATTGGGGTACATGTGTCTCTTTCAATTCTGGTTTCCTCTGTGTGTATGCCCAACAATGGGATTGCTGGGTCATAAGGCATTTCTATTTGCAATTTTTTAAGGAATCTCCACACTGTTCTCCATAGTGGCTGTACTAGTTTGCATTCCCACCAACAGTGTAGGAGGGTTCCCTTCCCTCCACACCCTCTCCAGCATTTATTGCTTGCAGATTTTTGGATCGCAGACATTCTGACTGGTGTGAAGTGGTACCTCATTGTGGTTTTGATTTGCATTTCTCTAATAATGAGTGATGTTGAGCATCTTTTCATGTGTTTGTTGGCCATCCGTATGTCTTCTTTGGAGAAATGTCTATTTAGTTCTTTGGCCCATTTTTTGATTGGGTCGTTTATTTTTCTGGAATTGAGCTGCAGGAGTTGCTTGTATATTTTTGAGATTAGTTGTTTGTCAGTTGCTTCATTTGCTATTATTTTCTCCCATTCGGAAGGCTGTCTTTTCACTTTGCTTATGTTTTCCTTTGTTGTGCAGAAGCTTTTAATTTTAATTAGATCCCATTTGTTTATTTTTGCTTTTATTTCCAGAATTCTGGGAGGTGGATCATAGAGGATCCTGCTGTGGTTTATGTCAGAGAGTGTTTTGCCTATGTTCTCCTCTAAGAGTTTTATAGTTTCTGGTCTTACATTTAGATCTTTAATCCATTTTGAGTTTATCTTTGTGTGCGGTGTTAGAAAGTGATCTAGTTTCATTCTTTTACAAGTGGTTGACCAGTTTTCCCAGCACCACTTGTTAAAGAGATCGTCTTTAATCCATTGTATATTCTTGCCTCCTTTGTCAAAGATAAGGTGTCCATATGTATGTGGATTTATCTCTGGGCTTTCTATTTTGTTCCATTGATCTATATGTCTGTCTTTGTGCCAATACCATACTGTCTTGATGACTGTGGCTTTGTAGTAGAGCCTGAAGTCAGGCAAATTGATTCCTCCAGTTCCATTCTTCTTTCTCAAGATTGCTTTGGCTATTCGTGGTTTTTTGTACTTCCATACAAATCTTGAAATTATTTGTTCTAGTTCTGTGAAAAATATCGCCGGTATCTTGATAGGGATTGCATTGAATTTGTAGATTGCTTTGGGTAATATACTCATTTTCACTATATTGATTCTTCCGATCCATGAGCATGGTATATTTCTCCATCTATTAGTGTCCTCTTTGATTTCTTTCATCAGTGTTTTATAGTTTTCTGTATATAGGTCTTTAGTTTCTTTAGGTAGATATATTCCTAAGTATTTTATTCTTTTGGTTGCAATGGTGAATGGAATTGTTTCCTTAATTTCTTCTTCTACTTTCTCATTATTAGTGTATAGGAATGCAAGGGATTTCTGTGTGTTGATTTTATATCCTGCAACTTTACTATATTCATTAGTTAGCTCTAGTAATTTTCTGGTAGAGTCTTTAGTGTTTTCTATGTAGAGGATCATGTCATCTGCAAACAGTGAGAGTTTTACTTCTTCTTTTCCAATTTGGATTCCTTTTATTTCTTTTTCTGCTCTGATTGCTGTGGCTAAAACTTCCAGAACTATGTTGAATAGTAGTGGTGAAAGTGGGCACCCTTGTCTTGTTCCTGACTTTAGGGGAAATGCTTTCAATTTTTCACCATTGAGGATAATGTTTGCTGTGGGTTTGTCATATATAGCTTTTATTATGTTGAGGTATGTTCCTTCTATTCCTGCTTTCTGGAGAGTTTTTATCATAAATGGATGTTGAATTTTGTCAAAGGCCTTCTCTGCATCTATTGAGATAATCATATGGTTTTTATTTTTCAATTTGTTAATGTGGTGAATTACATTGATTGATTTGCGGATGTTGAAGAATCCTTGCATCCCTGGCATAAAGCCCACTTGGTCATGGTGTACGATCTTTTTCATGTGTTGTTGGATTCTGATTGCTAGAATTTTGTTGAGGATTTTTGCATCTATGTTCATGAGTGATATTGGCCTGTAGTTTTCCTTTTTTGTAGTATCTTTGTCAGGTTTTGGTATTAGGGTGATGGTGGCCTCATAGAATGAGTTTGGAAGTTTCCCTTCCTCTGCAATTTTCTGGAAGAGTTTGAGTAGGATAGGTGTTAACTCTTCTCGAAATTTTTGGTAGAATTCAGCTGTGAAGCCGTCTGGACCTGGGCTTTTGTTTGCTGGAAGATTTCTGATTACAGTTTCAATTTCCGTGCTTGTGATGGGTCTGTTAAGATTGTCTATTTCTTCCTGGTTCAGTTTTGGAAAATTGTATTTTTCTAAGAATTTGTCCATTTCTTCCAGGTTGTCCATTTTATTGGCATATAATTGCTGATAGTAGTCTCTTATGATCCTTTGTATTTCTGTGTTGTCTGTTGTGATCTCTCCATTTTCATTTCTAATTTTATTGATTTGATTTTTCTCTCTTTGCTTCTTGATGAGTCTGGCTAATGGTTTGTCAATTTTATTTATCCTTTCAAAGAACCAGCTTTTGGCTTTGTTGATTTTTGCTATGGTCTCTTTTGTTTCTTTTGCATTTATTTCTGCCCTAATTTTTAAGATTTCTTTCCTTCTGCTAACTCTGGGGTTCTCTAATTCTTCCTTTTCTAGTTGCTTTAGGTGTAGAGTTAGGTTATTTCTTTGACTTTTTTCTTGTTTCTTGATGTATGCCTGTATTGCTATGAACTTTCCTCTTAGCACTGCTTTTATAGTGTCCCACAGGTTTTGGGTTGTTGTGTTTTCATTTTCATTAGTTTCTATGCATATTTTGATTTCTTTTTTGATTTCTTCTGTGATTTGTTGGTTATTCAGAAGCGTGTTGTTCAGCCTCCATACGTTGGAATTTTTAATAGGTTTCCCCCTATAATTGAGATCTAATCTTAGTGCATTATGGTCAGAAAAGATGCTTGGAATGATTTCGATTTTTTTTAATTTATCAAGGTTATATTTATGGCCCAGGATGTGATCTATCCTCGAGAAGGTTCCATGAGCACTTGAGAAAAAGGTGAAATTCATTGTTTTGGGGTGAAATGTCCTATAGATATCAATTAGGTCTAACTGGTCTAATGTATCATTTAAAGTTTGCGTTTCTTTGTTAATTTTCTGTTTAGTTGATCTGTCCATATGTGTGAGTGGGGTATTAAAGTCTCCCACTATTATTGTGTTGTTGTTAATTTCCCCTTTCATACTTGTTAGCATTTGTCCTACATATTGCAGTGCTCCTATATTGGGTGCATATATATTTATAATTGTTATATCTTCTTCTTGGATTGATCCTTTGATCATTATGTAGTGGCCTTCTTTGTCTCTTTTCACAGCCTTTGTTTTAAAGTCTATTTTATCGGATATGAGTATTGCCACTCCTGCTTTCTTTTGGTCTCTATTTGCATGGAATATCTTTTTCCAACCCTTCACTTTCAGTCTGTATGTTTCTCTTGTTTTGAGGTGGGTCTCTTTTAAGCAGCATATAGAGGGTTCTTGTTTTTGTATCCAATCGGCCAGTCTTTGCCTTTTGGTTGGGGCATTCAATCCATTTACGTTTAAGGTAATTATTGATAAGTATGATCCCGTTGCCATTTGTTTTATTATTTTGGGTTCGGGTTTATACTCCCCTTTTGTGTTTCCTGTCTAGAGAATATCCTTTAGAATTTGTTGGAGAGCTGGCTTGGTGGTGCTGAATTCTCTCAGCTTTTGCTTGTCTGTAAAGCTTTTGATTTCTCCTTCGTATTTGAATGAGATCCTTGCTGGGTATAGTAATCTGGGCTGTAGGTTATTTTCTTTCATCACTTTAAGTATGTCTTGCCATTCCCTCCTGGCCTGAAGAGTTTCTATTGAGAGATCAGCTGTTATCCTTATGGGAATCCCCTTGTGTGTTATTTGTTGTTTTTCCCTTGCTGCTTTTAATAGTTGTTCTTTGTGTTTGATCTTTGTTAATTTGATTAATATGTGTCTTGGGGTGTTTCGCCTTGGGTTTATCCTATTTGGGACTCTCTGGGTTTCTTGGACTTGGGTGATTATTTCCTTCCCCATTTTAGGGAAGTTTTCAACTATTATCTCCTCAAGGATTTTCTCATGGTCTTTCTTTTTGTCTTCTTCTTCTGGGACTCCTATAATTCGAATGTTGGAGCGTTTCATATTGTCCTGGAGGTCTCTGAGATTGTCCTCATTTCTTTTAATTCGTTTTTCTTTTTTCCTCTCTGATTCATTTATTTCTACCATTCTGTCTTCTATTTCACTAATCCTATCTTCTGCCTCCGTTATTCTATTATTTGTTGCCTCCAGAGTGTTTCTGATCTCATTTATTGCATTATTCATTGTATATTGACTCTTTTTTATTTCATCTAGGTCCTTGTTGAACCTTTCTTGCATCTTCTCAATCCTTGTCTCTAGGGTATTTATCTGTGATTCCATTTTGACTTCAAGATTTTGGATCATTTTCACTATCAATATTCGGAATTCTTTCTCAGGTAGATTCCCTATCTCTTCCTCTTTTGTCTGGTTTGGTGGGCATTTCTCCTGCTCCTTTACCTGTTGGGTATTCCTCTGTCTCTTCATCTTGGTTATATTGCTGCGTTTGGAATGGCCTTTTTATATTCTGGTAATTTGTGGAGTTCTCTTTATTGTGGAGCTTCCTCACTGTGGGTGGGGTTGTATCAGTGGCTTGTCAAGGTTTCCTGGTTAGGGAGGCTTGTGTTGGAGGTCTGGTGGGTGGAGCTGGGTTTCTTCTCTCTGGAGTGCAGTGGAGTGACCAGTAATAGGTTATGAGACGTCTAAAGTTTTGGAGTAACTTTGAACTGCCTGTATATTGAAGCTCAGGGGTGTGTTCCTGTGTTGCTGGAGAATTTGTGTGATATGTCTTGCTCTGGAACTTGTTGGCCCTTGGGTGGAGCTTTGTTTCAGTGTAGGTTTGGAGGCATTTGATGAGCTCCTATTGCTTAATGTTCCCTGAATTCAGGAGTTCTCTGATGTTCTCAAGCTTTGGACTTAAGCCTCCTGCTTCTGGTTTTCGGTTTTATTTTTACAGTGGTCTCTAGACTTCTCCATCTATACAGCACCAATGATATAGTATCTAGGCTAAAGATGAAAGGTTTCTCCACATTGAGGGGCACCCAGAGAGGTTCACTGGGTTACATGGAGAAGAGAAGAGGGAGGGGGTAGTTAGAGGTGACTGGAATGAGATGCGGTGAGATCAAAAGAGGAGAGAGCAAGCTAGTCAATAGTCACTTCCTTATGTGCGCTCCATAGTCTGGACCTCTCAGAGGTATTCACGGAGTTATACAGGGAAGAGGAGAGAGAGGAAGTAGACAGAGGTGGCCAGGAGGGTAAGAGAGAGGAATGAAAAGGAGAGAGACAGGTCCAGCCAGTAATCAGTTCCTTAGGTGCTCTCCACCATCTAGAACACACAGAGAATCACAGAGTTGGATATAGAAGAGATGGGGGGAGGGGGGAGAGACAGAGGCCACCTGGTGGAGAAAAAGGAGAGTCCAAAAGGAGGAGAGAGTGGTCAAGCCAGTAATCTCGCTGTCAGGTAAGATTGGGTTATGAAATGTACAAGATTGACAACAAAAACCGAAAAGCAAAGATTAAAAACCTAGAGTAGAGGTTAGATTTTCAAAAATACAATGTTAAAGAGACGAAGCAGAAGGAAGAAAGAAAAAAAGAAAAAAGATAAATAATAATAATAATATTAAGAAAAAGAAATAAGGGGAAAAAAAATAAGGAAAAAAACATATATAAGAAAAAAACAAAAACAAAAACCCAAGATTAAAAAAGAAATACCAACAACAACCACGCAAAGACTATATATGGTGTTTGCTTTAAAAAAAGTAGAGTCTTTTTTTTTTTTTTAAAGTAATGGTTATAGAAATATAAAGTAGAGAAATAGAAGACTTAACAGTTAAAAA